>NC_141691.1:2091005914-2091503414 GCF_964263255.1 Lissotriton vulgaris
TAAGTGTCTGGATGAAAGATTTAGTAGGTGCATGACTGACTGTTTGAGTGAGTGATTAAATGTGTCTCACTGAGTGCATGGGTTAGTGACTAAACTGTCTTAATTTGTGCATCATTATGTCTGTTGTTCTGTAATCTGCTGTTGATCAGTAGCTATATGAATAACTATATGGGTTATTGATTGGTTGCCCAAGTATTTGTATGGGAGACCGAGTGTGTGTGTGGGTGGCTGGGAGGTGTATGACTCTGTGCATAGATGTGTGAGCAGTTGATTCACTAGATGTATGGGTTCAAAAGTGCATGTGGAAACAGCTGTATGGGCGGTTGACTGTGTGCATGAGTGTATTGGTGAGTGAATGGATATCTCAGTGCTACATGTCAAAGTAAGTACATATGTAAAACACAGTACATGTGAGAGTTGACATATATAAATAACTGTGGATAAGAGCCAGTGAATGTGTGAGTGGCTGTATGGATCATTGTGAGCTTGTATCAGGGATTGTATAAGAGAGTAAATATGTGTTAGTATATGTTTGAATAAGTAAGGTGTGTATAACTGTATAGTTGAGGAAATGGAGGTGTGATTGATTCTTTGCATGACTGACTAAGTGTGTGAGTAACTCCATGGATGAGTGACAGTCTGTGAGTGTCTATTTACACTGAGTGTATCTAAGGTTATATTTGAGTCTGAAGAGGTTCATCGTATAATCACATGAATGATGTCATCAGTGATGTGATCAGTAATGTCAAATGAGATGTCATCAGTGATGTCATCAGTGATGTCATTTGAGATGTCATCAGTGATGTCATCAGTGATGTCTTCAGTGATGTCATCAGTGATGTCATTTGAGATGTCATCAGTGATGTCATCAGTGATGTCACTGACCATGTCATGAATGATGTAATATGTGACATCATCAGCAGTGGATTGCGGGTGCGCGATATATAGTTAGCGCAACTAACTATATATGCGAATTTCAATGGTTTTGTGCGAGTAAAATAAGGTTTTGTGAATGCTAATCCCTAACTATATATGGTCTATAACCTATGGTTTTTTCAGTGAATATATATATATATATATATATATATATATTCACTGAAAAAACCATAGGTTATAGACCATATATAGTTAGGGATTTGCATTTACAAAACCTTATTTTACTCGCATAAAACCATTGAAATTCCATATATAGTTAGTTGCGCTAACTATATATCGCGCACCCGCAATCCACTGCTGATGATGTCACATATTACATCATTCATGACATGGTCAGTGACATCACTGATGACATCACTGAAAAAATTCACTGAAAAAAACATAGGTTATAGACCATATATAGTTAGGGATTTGCATTTACAAAACCTTATTTTACTCGCATAAAACCATTGAAATTCCATATATAGTTAGTTGCGCTAACTATATATCGCGCACCCGCAATCCACTGCTGATGATGTCACATATTACATAATTCATGACATGGTCAGTGACATCACTGATGACATCACTGATGACGTCACTGATGACATCACTGATGACATCTCAAATGACATCACTGATGACATCTCAAATGACATCACTGATGACATCTCATTTGATATTACTGATCACATCACTGATGATATCATTCATGTGATAATACGATGAACCTCTTCAGACTGTAATATAACCTTAGATACAATCAGTGTAAACAGACACTCACAGACTGTCACTCATCCATGGAGTTACTCACACACCTAGTCAGTCATGCAAAGAATCAATCACACCTCCATTTCCTCAACTATACAGTTATACAAACTTTACTTATTCAAACATATACTAACACATATTTACTCTCTTATACAATCCCTGATACAAGTTCACAATGATCCATACAGCCACTCACACATTCACTGGCTCTTATGCACAGTTATTTATATATGTCAACTCTCACATGTACTGTGTTTTACATATGTACTTACTTTGACATGTAGCACTGAGATATCCATTCACTCACCAATACACTCATGCACACAGTCAACCGCCCATACAGCTGTTTCCACATGCACTTTTGAACCCATACATCTAGTGAATCAACTGCTCACACATCTATGCACAGAGTCATACACCTCCCAGCCACCCACACACACACTCAGTCTCCCATACAAATAGTTGGGCAACCAATGAATATCCCATATAGTTACTCATATAGGTACTTATCAACACATGCAGCAGTTTACAGAACAACAGACATAGTGATGCACAAATTAAGACAGTTTAGTCACTAACCCATGCACTCAGTGAGACACATTTAATCATTTAATCACTCACTCATACAGTCAGTCATGCACCTACTAAATCCTTCATCCAGACACTTATACATCCACTCATTCTTCAATATGTAAGACATATTTACACTTTACAGAAACATACAGTCACTGGATGTTGTCATCAGTGATGTCATCAGTGATGTCACTGACCATGTCATGAATGATGTAATATGTGACATCATCAGCAGTGGATTGCGGGTGCGCGATATATAGTTAGCGCAACTAACTATATATGGAATTTCAATGGTTTTATGCGAGTAAAATAAGGTTTTGTAAATGCAAATCCCTAACTATATATGGTCTATAACCTATGGTTTTTTTCTGTGAATTTCATTGGTTTTTTAAAAGCTAACATCTGTAGCTGTAAAATATATTCTTCTTTAAATCTTAAAATATATTTTAGATATTTATTAATAATTTTTTTTTAATATTTTTTTTCTTCGCTTCCAGTTCGCGAACCGGGAAGCTTTCCGTTAGCTCATCTTGATGCCGCGACCTAGTCCGCGAACCGGTAAACGTTACGTTAGCGCAACTGTGACGCGTCGCGGAAGCGCGACGTATCACGTTGTCGCGTAATGCGTCGAATGACGCGCCGCGTTAGCGCTCCCGGAAGTGCTCCGGACCGCGAACCGGAAGCGATCCGGGACGCGGCGCGCACCGCATAACGTAAGCGGAACAGGTCATGTGACTTGTTTATCAAACTTTTCATTGGTTCATTTCACTTTTGGTTTCCAAATGATGTATGACTAGGTCATGTGACCTAAAAATAACACTTTTCATTGGTTCAGAACTTTTGCTTTTCCCAAATCATGTAAACCCCTCCTTCTTTCCTCACTCTGACTTTCATCTTGGTGAGAGAAAGACCATTTTCCTGGAGTTCAGCAATGGCTTCTATACTTGCTGCAGCTGGTGCACCCCCACCACCACCTCCACCTCCTCATAAGAAGAGAGGACCACCAAGTCAATTCATCTCTAACAGAGAGGAGGAAGAGGAGGAACAAGAAGAAGAGGATAGAGATGAACAAGAATTTATACAGGAGTTGCCCCGTGTTTCTAAAAGGAAAACAAGTTTCATTTGGCAGTTTTTTTCCATCCCTCCAGGGGACAAGAAGGTCAATGCTAAATATGCCACCTGCCTCATCTGTAAATACAGATTGTCTAGAGGCACAGAGAAAAAATATAGTATGGGCAACTATACTATGCATCGCCATATGGCCAGGTGGCATCCCTTAAACTACAGCCGGGCCGAGTTAAGGGACCTACAAGATAATCCCCCGACAACTCCTGTGGCCAGATCTACGTCAACAATATCTTTGACAGGAAGAGAGGCACAGGAAACTGTGCCAAACATTCAGCCAAACTTTAAACATATCAAGTTTACCTGTATATATTGTGGGGCTATGCTCTCGTATGGGAACATGAGTGTGAACTTGATCAATATGGTGTACGAAAACCATAAGTGCCCTAACGCACCCAAGCAGTAATTTTTTTTTTGCTCCTGTTGAGCCCTTTTCTAAGCCTGTTTTTTTGTTGTTTCCCCTCCATAAAAAACACAAAAAAACATAAAACTGTTCTAAAAATACAAAAAAATCAAAAAATGTTCAGAAAAAAAAAATAAATAAATAAAACAACAAAAACAAAAAAAAAAAGTTCTTTTCAGAACTACCTCCCCTTTCAAATAAAATTGCTAGAATGTTTATCACTCTGTCAAGCTCTATTTCTTTTAGTTTGCTTTCCCGTTCGCTGCCCGGTTCGCGAACTTGAAGCGAACCAAAAAAATATTTTTTAAAAAAAAAGAAGAGTTAGTATAAGGGAAGTAAACAGAGAGTAATGTTAAAAGAAAGACAGCTATAGGGAGTAAACCAGAGATACTGTTTAATAGATCTATTTATTAATTCAGGATGACGATAAGGTGTGATCTGTCCTGAGGTTTGTTTAAGGTGAGACCTATTCAGGGTTACAGATCAATTTTACACTTGTTGAAGAATACAGAGCAGATAATGCATGTGAAGACCTACCAATGAAGTTAGTCATGTCCTCTTATTACATCATTCATGACATGGTCAGTGCCATCATCAGCAGTGCATTGCGGGTAAAAAGAGTAGAAAACATTTACCTTATAATTCTTCTTACCTTTTTAAAATATTTTTTCATACTTTCAATCTGTAAAAGAGAGAACAAACATTTCCAAAAATATTAAAACTTGTATTTAAAAATTAGAAAAGACAAGGGAAAAGGTTCAAGAACAAACAGTTTTTCAACAACTTTGACATTTACAGAAGCCTCTGCTTCTCTACGTCCCCTACACAATCCTAAACATATATATTTTAAACAAACTGTATCTTGATGTTGATGAACTGAGGCCTATTTTGGAACATGGTGCTTTTTTTGCACTGCTAATGTCTCACAATAGTGATGCAATAGCAGCGCAAAAAAGATGTAAAGCCATCATAAAATTGTGTCTAACATTTTAAATGATTGTTTCAGGATGCAAATAAAATGTGTGCTTTTAAGAGCTTTCTTTGAGGTGAGGCCTATTCATTTTTTTTAAAAAAAAAACAGTACCCAGAAGTACAGCACTGTAAGCATTAAAATTGACACTTACAGAAGACTCAGTTTCTCCATATCTACCTCACATTTCTAAATGTATATCATAAGTACAAAAAGCAGAACATTAATTATACATGTTAAATGGTTTATTTTTGCTGTTCTCAGAATGTATCAAATTTCACTTAAATCAGTGACTTGAAGGTATTCATCATGTAACAGCGGGGAAAAAAAACACAATCAAAATGATTGTGTTTAAAAAACCCATTCAACATAAGAAATCTGAATTCAAAACTCCTTAAAATTAACTTACTTTCAATGACGTCGAAGGATGTCCTATGAACAGCGTCCACTGTGTTGTGCTATAAATATTGTCAGCCCGCCACTTTCTGAAAGAAAACCTCCAACGATTCGAAAAATATGTTACATACAAGAAAAGACTTCTCACATTCTACCACATGTTTCCACTTGGCCAAATCATGTTGCAGCTATTCACAAGTCTTGTAATTCTTCCAATCAAATCCCGTCATTTTCTATTTTCGCAACTTTCAAAAAGAAAACATTTAAGATAATTTTCACAATCCTGGACTACTAATATCTTACCCTTCTTTGTCACTCATGTTCTCCTTTTCCTATGACACTGATACTGCTTACTATGAAGCCGACTTACTTGCATCAGGTTTATATAGTCGGATTTTACAAAATGACATTATAATTAAAAGTTTTGGACCAATAATCTAGACAGCATTGCAGACTTACATTCCCTCAACTTGATGAACCTTTTGCAATTCTTCACAGGAAATCCCGAGATTCTTTCTTTAAAATTTTGGTTTTAAAAACACCAGGTAAGAATTTTTAAGGTCAAACGGCAATTTTTTTTTCAAAGTTACAACGGAATCATTGCAGAATGACCAGCCGTTTCGAGACTTTAAATAAGCTGTATAATGTCCTGAAGTTGTTGAAGGACCATCGTGATAGATAATTGCTACAGTTACAAAAGTCCTTCCTGATATTGAAAGCTGAGAAGCCACAAATTTTTTTATTAAAGTTGACAATTTTGATCCATCAGGCCTACATCGTTGCATCATTAAAATGACATACTGTCCATATCTACGTATAAGTAATGTTGACATCATTTCAGATTTACATTGGCTACACTCCATGTTGTGATCCGCTGCATTTACTAGCTTATTAAAGGAGACTGATTTACTGTCTGGCAAAGTTAAATATATAAATCTTTCTGAGTCTACACTAGTAGTACTTGATACCCTACAATTCTCGCAGTCATGCTGCCATTGATAAGAAAGCCCAAACAGTTGATCTACATCTACACCCTCATCTTGCAATATATCAAGCATATACATTAAAAACTCCTGACAATCTTGCTGATTATTTTCAGAGAAGTCTGTTTGACCTGAACATTCATCTAACAGATAACGAACTTCAGACACACTTTCTACTTTTGTTCGATCAGTGCTACATTTCTCGAAAACAGAATTCAACAAACAGCATAAAATTTGTTCTGAATTCAACAGAATCTGTTCTTTTAAACTCTCTAGTGAAAAGAGAACATTAACCACTACATTTGCATAGCAGTTGACACCAGAACTGTTTTCAAATTGAAAACCGACAACATCTTCAACAGAATCCACTTTCTTTCTGCTAACAATTTTCGGTTCATTGACTTTTAGTCTTTTTGCAACAACCTCCCTACTATTACTGCTATTTCTACGTTTCCGGCCTACCACACGTTTCTCAAACAAAGGATATTGAGGCAAATGTGGCGCATACTCTCTTCTTAACCTATTGTATTCCTTAACACAATCTAGATCCGCACAAATGTTTGTGACATCACAGTCAATTAAGTACAATCCCGATAAAGTTCTAACTCGTGACAATGCCACATATGCCATACCCTCCTTGAACACAGAACTGCCAATATTCACCAATGCACAGTCTACACTTAAACCTTGCGATTTATGGATTGTCACCGCATATGCCAAGCAAACAGGAAACTGTTTACGGCGAACATATAAGTCTTTAACAAGCAAAAACCTAGCAGAACAACGACCAATTTGCTGTACTTCCTCAATGCCATCAAATTTAATTCTTAAAAATTCTATTCCATCTCTATTTCTGTATTTCTCAAAATCAACAACATTACCCATTGATCCATTTACCAGACCTCTTTCTACATGTAAATTCCTTCTCAAAATGATTCGGCAATTTAAACACACATTCAAAGTCTTTTCAAAACCCGCTGTTTTAGATATAGTCTTCTCTAATGAATCCAATTTTGATTTCAAATTGTCTGACAAAATAATTGTTGATCCCATATGCTCTAATTTGTCGATAGCTTCAAGTTTCACAATCTCTTGCTTTTCTAAATTCAACATTTTGTTGTTGAAGATGGCACATTCTGCAAGAGTTGGCATGAGACATATCCCGGATTTCTTCTCAGTAATTTTCTGAAAAATATTCTCAGGCACAATCTCTTGTTTGGGATATAAATTTGACAGTAATCGTGCATTTAAAGCTTCTTTCCCATGCTCGGTCACTTTTCCAATTCTAATATCTTGTAGAATATTCTTGTAATCTTCATCCTTTGCCTGACGCATATGTTGATGCAGTTCTGCATAATTGAAGTTTAACCATATATTGACGTTGCCAATGCTCCCTAGGCACTTCCTGGTATCTTCATGCGTGAGTATTTTGAACACAGGTTGACCTTTTACTGGTGTCAGCTGCAGAAGATCTCCGAAAACAATGATGTGTTTCCCACCAAAAATAACACATCATATTCAGTTTTAAGTACTTCTTGCATTCTCAAATGCACAAAGGCAAGCATGACATTGGAAACCATGCTTACTTCGTCAATGATAAGTAGTTTCATTTTCCTCAAGACTCTTGAAACTTCACAGCAAGCATCTCCAGATAACTTGTTGTATTGTAATTTGTTGTCATGCTCCACCGGCAGCATCAGTAGACGATGCAAAGTAATACCTTTAATGTTATGTGCTGCAAGTCTAGTAGGAGCGGTGACAACACAAGACAGCGATGACTCAGTCCTTTCCTGCAAATAACAAGAGATTGCTTTAATGAGGAAACTTTTTCCAGTTCCCGCTTCTCCACTCACGTACAGTCGGACAGGCTTCAACGATGTACATGAGCACTTGTTCTTCTCATGACTTAATCCGTGCTCAATTTCCTTGGTAACTTCATCATATATTTTCCTCTGCTCAACGTTGAGTTGTTTTTCCAAGTCTTCTAAGTTAACTGAATCCTCCTGAGCATGTGCCATGGCTCTTTCTACTTCATTCATAGCAGTGGCAGCTTCATTTTCGATAATAGGTCCTCCAAGTGGATCTTGACTCAATGAAACAGAACTCTGACTGTCCTGAGAACTGTCTCTGGCAATCTCGGCTGCAATCGTTGCTTCCTGCTCAATTTCCAAAGTTAGCATTTCTTGATATTTAGAAAAAGCAGGACATTCTATGGACTCCTTGGCTGCATTGAAAGAGTCTTCGTAACAGAGGAAATCTCCAAGCAGTTCCTCTTCTGCACGCCAAGGCTTGAAAAGTTGCAAAAGTGCTAAATAAAAAAACTCCTTTTTTTCTGGAGATTCACCACTCAATTTTCGATGGTTTACTAATTGGCATTTTCTTTGCTTGACCAGGCATCCCTCACTTCCAATTACAGCATACACTCCTTTCTCAATATCTTCTTTGATGTTCCTCTTGAATATATAATTTTGGAGAACCTCATATAAACAAACATTCTCAAGGTGACTGCTTCGATTTGGATAATATGTATCCAACATGTTGGTCTTCAAAATGTCGGTACTGTTTGGTTCCTTTTCTGCCAAATACTCAATTTCCCGGACAGGTTTTAGAACTCGATTTCGCGTTGCAGCAAGACCAAGACTCGCCCAAACGAGACTCCTGGATTTGGCATAGAGACTTGCTGAAGACAATCGATCAGAACATTCGTAAGCTCCGATTTCTCGATGCGACAACATCTTCAGACTGAAATTGTACAACTTCTTGCTGAGGCTCTTTTCATGGGAAATGTCCTCCCACATATCCTTCAGTTCGGTCTTTTCTTTTTTGGTGATGTAAGATGTCACATACCGAGCCACAGCCATACAGTTGTCAGCCACAAACTGTATATCCATGTTGGCATTCCACATGGACAAAATCACTGGGTTGTAGTCATTGATGTACTTGGACTCTTCATTCCTTTTCAAATTGTATGTATTCTTGGGTGATTTCCTCGTCACATTATGTCGCAGCGAAGACATCAAACTGTTCACTCTTCCTTTAGAAATCACCGGTCGTGGAAAGTTGAAACGACATTTGGTGTAGAACTTGTCCTTGTTTCTGAATTTACGACGACAGTACTTTCCACAACGATGGCTTTGGAAACGTAGAACTTGTTCTCTTAGACTTTTCTTCTCCGTTGCGTTTGGAACAGCACACGTAGAATACTGTTCGATGAAATTCATCACTAAGTCATCCGGATCTGTTCCAAATTTAGGTGCATCCATGATCCACAACAACATATGTATATGAGGGGCACCTCTTGCTTGGTACTCCTTTCTCCAGAAGAAATCCAACACCTCTCCAAGAGGTGGATTCTTTTTATTTGTGATGAAAGACATCATAGCTTCAAATCTATGATTGAAGTACCTGCATACATTCACTGGATCCAAAGAACACAGTTCTCCAGGTGTCTTGAATTCAATGTTTTCAATATTTCCATTTGCCTCTCGTAGAAATTCAAGTAAGTCTTCCCAGCCATACTCGGCACAGCTCAGAGTGAGGAACCATGTTGGAGTTCCTAAGTTCCTCAGCATACATTTTAAATCACCATGACGACGGTACCAGTACTCATTAGTACCACGCTGACACGCCATGAGATTAATTAAGTGAGAATCCAAAATACTGTCTTGGACATTGACTTTATGCATAAAGTCACTTGCCGAGATGTTTCGCATCTGTATACCACTTTTTAAGATGTGGTTCACTGCATATGACAGTCCAGACAGATCGCTTTCAAACAGGAGATGAAACAAATAGGGAATGCATTGCCGAAACCTAGGATCTTCTGCATACAATCGTAAAGTCCGGTATTCAGACGCAGGAATTTGATGAGGTCGCTCATCATATCTTCCTCCTTGACCTGTGGGAAATAGCTGTGGGAAACACCGAGCTTCCAAACTTTCCTCCCAAACACTAATGGGACTCCCTTTGGCTTGTTTCATTTGAAACAACTCAATAGCATTCCCCATGACTTCCTTGGAATGCAAAGGATGAACACTATAATGTTCATATATTTCTTCACTTTTAGAGGCCTCTACTTTCTCAATTTGGCCAGCACACAAATCGCTATCCTCTTCATCACTTACTTCCTCTTCTGCAACATATACATTCTTATAGTACTTATTATTTTTCTTCAAATACACTGTTGCCTTTTTGACTTTCCTAACATCCACTAAATCTTGCCATATTTTCTTATTCTTTGTCGGAACCCCATTAACCAAGATAACCAGAGGTTCCTCTTCCACTTTTTCTATTCCAATTGTGTTAATGTTTTTGTTCAAATCTAGAGGCAAATAAACAACTCTTCCCTTTAATCCTCTCTGTAAATCTGCTGGAGGCAACTTCCCTGTCTTTGGCTCCATTCTTACAATAGCCTGAAAGGGATGGATACTTTGAATCAAAATAGATTCATAAGTATTTAAATCCTTCAATTCAGAAGGAATCTCAACCAATTCCAGATTATTATGAACTGCCCTAGCAGGCATCTGGTTTTGGTTTAATTTATTACAACAATAAGTACACACACGTTGATCCGATCCCAAATCAAAATAATTTTCTACCATCAAGTATGTGGCAAAATCCTTCCATTCACTATTATTTTCCCTTTCACTTTTTGCATATAAATCCACTACCTTAGTCTGATTCTTATAATAAGTGCGTCGACAACATACACAAGTGAAATTAGGCCTCTCACTTGATTTCATCTGAAACGTGGCAATTTCCTTCTGAAAATAATCTGTACTGGAAACCTGTACATTATCTTCCACATTACCCTCTACTTCAGGGTCAATTTGAACATTCTCATCTTTACTACCAAAGTAACAAAACTCAATTTCTTCACAAATATTCTTCACATCTATTTCAGAACCATGCAAAAGAGCAGCACATAATTGTTTAAGCATAATTGCTGGACTCTTAGCATAATACAACATTCTCACTAATTTTCTCACTTTATTATGATGCACTGCTAGCATCCTGAAATGATGAAAAACACTCTGGCATACTCTCCTGGAAAGACAAGCCAGTGAATGACCACGCAAACCTGTCATTTGTCTCACTCTGCAAGGATCTAAATCTTGCAACAACTTCATTTTCTGCTTCAAACTTTTCTTATTAAATGTCCGTATAAAATCACAAAGCAAATTGATGGAAACCTGTCGCACACTGCAAATAGAACTACACTTCCAAATGTACACAGGACCCTTAGGACGTCTTCCTAAAACCTCATCACTTAGCGCATCTTCTGTCTCTGTTGTCACAAGTTGTTCTTTTTCAACTGGACAACCATCCTTCACTTCATAAGCTCGACCACTGGTGTCAACTGCAAACACCAAATCATTATCCTGAAAATAACTCTCCTCATTAAAAAATGCCTCACAACTTGAACTATGCATCCATTCTCCGGAAAAAACTTCACAAAAGTTAGTACGATTTACTACTCTCTTCCATCTACTTTTTGTTTTGAAATCAGAAATTACCTTGCTTAGTTTCCTAATTCTATTGATTACCAAAATAAACAACTTTCGCTTAATTTCAAAAGCATGATCAATAATTTTCTCTACATTTTTCTTCTTCTTATAAAATGCCGCTTTCTGTTGGCCTTTCTTTTTAATATTTTTCAATAAATTAACTAATATCCTATTACGGAACATTCGATTTCGAATGTCCCTAAACTGTTGTTTCCTTCTACTATCATGCACAGAGTTATCTCTTCCTCTACCAGTAACATTTGTGATTGGTCTCTCCTTTCCATTTAAATTACTTTTCTTTTTGTGGACTGAAACATTTTTTTGAGCAAAACTTTTTTTACTACAAATATTTCTTAAGAATGATTTCGTGCTCTTACCCGGACCTTTCTTGCTGTTTTGACAAGTATTTGGGGAAGAGGACTGCTGCAATAAAACATCATCCTGCTGTCTTTGACGTTTTCTAGCCTTTCTTATTCTACTTTTTGTAGGCATTTTCCAAACTATGAAAGAATCTGCAGTTGAATCTGTGGAAAAATATAATATAAAATGTTATTAACCACTATTACCAAACAGTAAATAAATAACAGTCATCTAAAACTTAATGCCGTACTAATTATTTAACATAGCAAATGTTTTCCACCAGCACTGCATCACAAAAATGACACTCAATGGTTCAAAACAGGCATACAACAATCATAAATCACTCCCTAATATTTTAAATGATTAATTCAGGATGACGATAAGATGTAGCCTATCTAAAGATTTGTTTAGGCCCAGATCTTTAGACTGGGGTGAATGTGTGTCATTGATCCACATTCAGTCCATCACCTGTTTTGTTTATTTGAGGTGAGGCCAACACATGGTTGCAGATAAGATTTTCACTGAAAAAAACCAAGGTAAAAAAACATGTGAAGGCCTACCAATGAAGTAAATCATTAAATGAAAACCAATACATTTCTGGAAATATGCACTACTAGTGCTTCATAAGATGTTTTGGGTCATATTTATAAGGCATTTGAGTGTCTATTATGCTATTTTACGTTCTTCATGGTGCAAATTTATTGTAAATACGCTCCCACCTGCGGTTGGCAAATTTAGATTTTGATTATGGGAGTTACATAGACATGTTAATAATTTCCCAAAAATGGTGTATGACCCCAAACAACCTTTGAAGCAAATGCTCTTAGCCATGTTATCCACCTCCCATTGGATAACATGGCTAAGAAGTGCTTGCAAATGGGAAAAAAAACGGCCGCAATGCATGAATATCGCAGAAAAGTCAGCGATATTCATGCATTTTCCAGCAAATGCTCTTAGCCATGTTATCCACTTCCTATTAAATAACATGGCTAAGAACTGCTCAGGGCCCCATGAGGAACGCTTTCCATTTAAAAAGGAAAAAATAACATCAAAGACACTAAAATGCCTTCTAAATATGACCCCAAACAACCTATGAAGCTCTAACAGTACATATCCTGAAATTTAATTGATTTCAAAATTCGTTTTTAAACACAGCATATAAATCAATTGTATACCTGCATTCATGAAGAAATGACTAAAAATGTCCTTGAGACACATGAAAGTGTTTTCTGGAATGCCCTAGCACCATTTTTGGGACACTATTAACATGGCTAGGTAACTCCCATAATCAAAATCTAAATTTGCCAAGCGCAAGTGGGAGCGTATTTACAAGACACTTGCCCCAAGAGGAACGCTTTCCATTTAAAAAGGTAAACATAACATCAAAGACACTAAAATGCCTTCTAAATATGACCACAAACAACCTATGAAGCTCTAAAAGTACATATCAAGAAATGTAATTGTTTATCACAAATGCGATTAAAAACGGCCGCAATGCATGAATATCGCTGAAAAGTCAACGATATTCATTCATTATCCAGCAAATGCTCTTAGCCATGTTATCCACCTCCCATTGGATAACATGGCTAAGAACTGCTCGCAAATGCGAAAAAAAACGGCCGCAATGCATGAATATCGCAGAAAAGTCAGCGATATTCATGCATTTTCCAGCAAATGCTCTTAGCCATGTTATCCACTTCCTATTAAATAACATGGCTAAGAACTGCTCAGGGCCCCATGAGGAACGCTTTCCATTTAAAAAGGGAAACATAACATCAAAGACACTAAAATGCCTTCTAAATATGACCCCAAACAACCTATGAAGCTCTAAAAGTACATATCAAGAAATGTAATTGATTTGAAAATTCGTTTTTAAACACAGCATATAAATCAAATGTATACCTGCATTCAAGAGGAAAGGACTGAAAATGTCCTAGAGACACAGAAAAACGTTTTCTTGAATGCCCTATCACCATTGTTTAGACATTATTAACATGGCTATGTAACTCCCATAATCAAAATCTAAATTTGCAAAGCACAAGTGGGAGCGTATTTACAAGACACTTGCCCCATGAGGAACACTTTACATTTTAAAAGGAAAACATAACATCTTAGACACTCAAATGCCTTATAAATATGGCTCAAAACAACCTATGAAGCTCTAGCAGTACATATCCAGAAATGTAATTGATTTCTTAAATCGTTTTTAAAAACAACATATCTGTTTCAGCTTACATAACAGACCATGGAATGGGCTCCATGTACCACAATAACTTGTGTTACTGCATGCCAGAATGCTACACCAAATATGCAATTACAATTTCTCTATGAAACTAATTCTATTAGTATATCACTAGAGACAAAACCACATTTTAAAAACACAGCTTTCTTCATCATTTTCTCCTTAAATCATACTATTCTCTATCTAAATTAAATAAATCTTTTCTCACCTTAGCAAATATTTTTTGAGTTTTGAAAACAGTCTCAGAAATACACCAAATTGTCTTCAGCAGAAGAAAAAGGATGCACTCCAAAGGCTGCAGCTATTGAAAGCACAGAAATACAGATATTCATTTCACATATCTCTCATATTAGCCAATCATACCTCTTCCCTCACTTTTTTCAAATCAAAACCCTTCCCCCCTCTGCCCTCTCTGCCTTGTTTCCATAGCAACCACCTCCTGGAAGACCTCTCATGTTTGCAAATTCACACAACAATGTTTCAATTGAACTCTGAACTCTCAGTGCACCTGCGTATCCAGTGCAATCTTTCATTAAATGTTTCTTCCTTGACCATTCAAATTACATGTTTCAAAGAACACATCCATGCACCCTAACTTTCTGTTTTCAGAAATGGAAATGCACCAATCACTGCTAATGAATCATTTGCATTGGAAATCCACAGTTTTTTTTCTTTAGAAACTCCTACTGTTTCAACTGCCCTTTCATTACCACACTTCATCTGACTGCAGAACAACCTTCTCCCACCATGTTTAAGGTCTGGATTGTTGGACATAGTTACATCCACTGGGCTCAAAGGTATGCTGAGAACAGAAATTTACCTAACCTCAATTTACAAGATGTGGAAATTAACTGGTTGGGCCAAAGAGGATTAAAATGTCACCAATTGATACCATTGGTGAAAACCTTTATGCATTTGCCAAAACCTGACCTGTTAATAGTGCACTGTGGAGGTAATGATTTGGGCACTTTGACAGGGGTAGGTCTGGAAATGCTTTTAAAGGACACCTTTGAGCAATTAATGGCACTTTTTCCTCAAACTGCCTTGGTATATTCCAATATATGCCAAAGACAGAAATGGAGGTGGTCCAACCAATTTTGTCCACAAATTGAGAAAGCGAGGAAGCATGTAAACAAATCTGTTTCAGCTTTCATGAGAGACCATGGAATGGGCTCTCTGTACAACAATAACTTGCGTTACTACATGCAAGATATCTACAGAGGAGATGGAGTTCACTTCTCAGATGAGGGCAACAGAATTTTCATTCTGAATTTAAGACTGTGCATTGGTACCTACTTATAAGTACCTAAATGTACCATAAACCCAAAAGCTCTTCTCAGAGCTACCTTTCATCTGATCACTCACAATTATTATTTTTTTCTAACTTTTTTCATTAATTTTCCACAAAATTCGCTCCCCGGGGCGCTACCCGGTTCGCGAACCGAAAGCTAACCTAGCGGAATGTTTTAAAAAAATGTTTTTTTCCGCACATATAAGCCTCCTCAGCCACCCTCAGAAAACCTAGAGGGTCAAGATAAGTCTTCCATGACCCCTTCTACCCATTCTAAACATTATTTGCCCTCCATCTTGTATCTTAATGCGACCGAAACACAAAATGGTGGACTCCCGTGACGCTTAAGGTTCGCGAACCGGGCCGCTTCCCGGAAAGCGGTCCTAAAAAAAAGGTGGGAAAGTAATTTACAGAAAAACGACTAGAGACACTCTCACCAAATATAGATTAGCTCATACTACATAACAATCCCTTTCATTTTCACAAATTTGATTGAAATTCCATTTAGCCATTAAGCCTGTAGACCTCTCTAAGTACCGTGAGGTAAATTACTTAACAAAACACATCTGAAGTGTTGGAATTGACAACCAATGAAAATGTTACTTTCATTTTCAATTTTTTTTTCCTGACATTTGATTGGTTATGTACCTGAATATATATAAAGGAAGAAAAGGAAACACAGCCATTTTGACTACTACTTCGTGAACTACATTTCAAGAGCCTTTTCACCTCCCTGTAAATTAAATTGATAATTTGTAAGTGGCACTTTAAATTAATTTGTAAAAACGTTTTTTGATAATTATTTACTGTCCCCCTGCTATAGTTAGAGATACAGATAGACTCCTCTGTTATATTTATTGATTGACTTACACTTCTCTGCTATAATTATGAATTTACTTACTTTAACTTCACTGTTAAAAAAACAGAACTACCTGTCTGAACTTAAACCCAACAGTGCCCTAACTCTTCTAATTTAATTATTTTTTTTATTCAATTTACAGCAAAAAAATGGAAGGGGAGCAAGAAAAAACTAATGTTTCCTTCGAGATTACATCCAAAGTCATTGTAACTGAAGAAAATGTGGATGAAGAATTTATGGATCAATCTTTTGACGAACAATTTATTCAAACCTTACAAGAGACAGAAACATCCATGTTTGACGAGATACCAGATGATATAATGCTGGAAGTTTTAATGAACTATGAAAATAATAAATAATTTTTTTTTAAATCAAAATAAATAAATAAATAAAAAAACGAACAAAAACAACAAATAAATAACATACAGTATTAGAAAAGTCTATCATTCTTTTATCCATAAAGTTCGCTGCCCAGAACGCTTTCCGGTTCGCGAACTTGGCGCTTACCACGCAAAAAAAAATTTTTTTTTTTTTTAGGACCCTCCTAGGCCCTTTTAAAACCTCCACATAAAACCTAGGGGGTCAACGAGGATCTACTATGCCCCCTTATGGTAATTTCCACCTTTGTTTTGGCCTCCTCTTGTCTCTCGATCCTACCGAGAGACAAGATGGCGGCCGCTCCGGACTGTTTAGAATGTTGACAGACACCAGAGGGCCAATCAGCTTCGCATCGCAAAGTTCCGATACGCGAAAAGTTCGCGAACCGGATCGCTGCCCGGAGCCGTGTTACAGATATATATCTTGATTTAAACGTTAATTTCTCAAAATCCACTGAAGCACATATATTGAGACCTAGCAAAGGCACATCAGGCTAACAGTCCCTACAATTTTGCCAAGTTTCGTGCAAATCCATTCAGCCGTTCGGGCTAAAAGTGAGTCCAACCGCCCTATGGAAATTAACATGGAAAAAACGCGTTTTGGGACCCCCCTTTTTTCTCGGCCCCCCCTCCACAAAACCCCCCCAAATTTTCAAGGGCTGCTCAGTAACAAAATGTGCCATTTTCCTGAAAATTTCAGCCAATTCCGTCCACAAACGCCAAAGTTATTAGGCATAGAATTTTCAGAAATCCCATAGGGAAAAAATCCTAACTATATATACCTACTGGCGACCGCCAGTAGGTAATATACATATACATATATTACCTACTGGCGGTCGCCAGTAGGTAGTTATAGTTAGGATTTTTTTCAATGTTAAATCTCAAAATTCTATTTTGAATAACTTTGGCACCGGTTGACGAATCTGCCTGAAAATTTCATGAAAATGGCCTCGTCGAGCTCCGGTCCTTCCCTGAAAGTTTGGGGGGGATACAATAAGCGGGGGCCGAGATAAAAGGGGGGTCCCAAAACGCATTTTTCCCATGTTAATTTCCATAGGGCGGTCGATTTCACTTTTAGCCCGAACGGCTGAATGGATTTACACCAAACTTGGCAAAATTGTAGGGACTGGTAGCCCGATGTGCCTTTGCTATGTCTCAAGATATGTGCTCCAGTGGATTTTGAGTAATTTAGGTTCCAAAAAATATATATATCTATAGCAGCGCACCGGTGCGCGCACCAGGGAGCGCTCCGGGCGCGTGACGCGAGGTGCGCATGGAAAGCTGATTGGCTCTCGGGTGTCTGTAAACATTCGAAACAGTCCAGAGCGGTCGCCATCTTGTGTCTCGGTAAAATCGAGACATAAGAGGTGGCTAAAACAAAGTGGGAACTGACCATAAGGCGTCAGGGATAGACCCCTTTGACCCCCTAGGTTTGATGTGGGGGCTATAAAAGGGCCCCGCGGGGCATTTAAATTATTTTTTTTTTTTTCGTTTTGCGCGGGGGAAGCGCACGGTGCGCGCACCGGGGAGCGGCCCTGGGAGCGCACTATGATGAAAAAAGGTGACAGAGTGTTTAAAAAATGAAGTTTTGATTTAGAAATTGGAGGTAGTTCTAAAAAGAACTTTTTTTTTTCTTCTTTTTGTTGTTTTATATTTTTTTTGTGTTTTTTGAACTTTTTGTACTTTTTTTGGCTTTTCAAAACAGTTTTATATATTTTTTTGTATTTTTTTGGGGGAGAAACAAAAAAACGGAATTGAAACTGGCTCAACTGGAGCAAAAAAACAAAAAACCCAAAAAATTACTTCTTTTTGGGGCACTTGTGATTATCACCTGCAAGGACGATGAGTTTCACACTTTTTTCCCCATAGGAGATAAGTTTGCCACAAGCAGTGCAAGTAATTTTAAAATCAGCAAATCTCGGCTGAATGCAAGGCATCACCTCTGATGTTTCTGGTTCCGAGGAAGTGGGTTGGTTTCTTTGGGAGGGGGTCCTTGATGAATGGGGGAGGTTACTGGCCAGTTCCCGGAACTCTGCACGAGAGTAGTTGTTTGGATGCTTTCTTGTCATGTGCCGAATCATGGTATAGTTACCAAAAGAATATTTCTTATTTGGGTTGCCCCGTGAAAGTTCATCATTGCAGATGAGGCAAGTGACTTTGGGCGCATTCACCTTTTTTTTCCCCTCTGGAATTGAAAAAAACTGCCAAATAAAGTGTGGTTTGGGTTTATAAGGTGTATTTTCTTCTGGCAGCCATCTTCTTCTCCCCTCCTCCTCTTCCTCTTCCTCTTCCTCCTCCTGTTCTTGACCACCAATATAATTTGGAGCTGGTCCTCTTGGTTGTTGTGGTGGTGGTGGTGGGGCAGATGCACCAGCTGATGCTACTAATGAAGCCATTTTATAGTACAAAATATTACTCAAAGAGCAAAAAAGTAGACAGAGCAACAAACAGGTCTTCCTCAGTCAAAGGACAAAGTCAGAATAAGGAAAAAAGGTGGGGTCTTTCATCATTTAGAAAAAAAAACTGTCCTGAACCAATGAGAAGTGTTATTTTCAGGTCACAAGACCAGGGGCTTCATCATTATGAAACCAAAACTGTTATGAACCAATGAAAAGTGTTATTTTCTGCTCACATGACCCGACGCGCTTACGCTACGCGCCCGGGGCGCGCCCGGGGGCGCGCCCCGGGTCGCGCAGCGTAAGCGCGTCGGAAGTTTACGTTGTGCGATCGTATTCGCTCGAGTACTTCCGGGTGCGCTTACGCCGTGCGTATCACGCGGTCGCGGCTACGCGATACGTCACGATTATGTTTTCGTTTGCGATATTGGCGCTCACGGGACGCTCCCCGGAGCGCGCCCCGGGGCGCTTTGTAAAAATACGCTTTTCGGGGCGCTCCCCGGGGCGCGCTCCGGGAGCGCTCCCCAAAATAATTTTTAAAAAAAAAATTGGGAAAATTGTAGGGACAGGTAGCTCTATTCTGAAGTGGTTTGTAAAAAACATTAACTTTAGAAAAATATGTATTGTGCTACATTGGGCTTAATATATGTTAGAGCCAAAATGTAGCCCAAATGTAGCCCAAAGTAGCCCAATGTAGCCCAAAGATGGCCACCAGAGATCAAAAATTGAAAATGTAGCCCAAAATTCAACTAGATGTAGCCCAACTGTAGCCCAATGAGAAAATGTACCAGAGTGTTAAAAAGAACAACTAGAGTGCTAACAGTCTTATTTATAAAGTGAAACTTATAGTTAGGAATTAGCATTAAAAAAACCTTTGAAATTCACTGAAAAAACCATAGGTTTCACACCAGTTATAGTTAGGAATTAGCATTTAAAAAACCTATTAAATTCACTGAAAAAACCATAGGTTTCACACCAGTTATAGTTAGCTGGAAATTTTACTGATATAAAACCATTGAAATTCCCACGTTATAGTTAGTCGGACTCACTATAACTTGCGCGTGCAATGCACTGCTGATGACATCACATATTACATCACTCATGACATGGTCAGTGACATCACTCATGACACCATCCTTGTGACATAGTGACAGACCTCCTTTCACTATAATGTAACCCTTGAGACACATATTCAAAAATAGAAACTGAAATTTTTAAAAAAATGGAGATACCTATATCAGTTACAACAAGCAATTCAGTAATTCCACTATCTATATACACATCCACTCTTTCACCAACAGTTCTATATAGTCACTCATACATATACTCACTCATCATATGAAGTGATACACCTATACATCCTGTTACACACCGACATTCATCCAAAAGTTACTCACACACATATTCACACGTGCAAATAAACTATTGAACATCCATTTATTTGAATATAGAGTTATACACACACTTCCACCTTACTTCTATTTAAAATTACACATATTTATTCTCTTAAACAATCACTTATAGAAACACATACTTATTTAAACAGGAACTCTTACAATCTCTTACTCTCACATATACTCACTTATATACATCAATATTCATATATACTAGATTAAAACATATGTAGGTACTGATAAAGACACTAGTGAGACAGTCATTCACTCACTAACAAACACATATAGACACTCATCCACCCATACAGTCCTGTACATATGCTGTCTTCAAAACACATACAAACAAAGAGTCAGTCACTCATGCATCTATGTGCTAAGTAATACCCCCACTAAACCATATAGACAGTCATACTGATACTAATAAAAATATCTAATAACCCATATACATACGCATGTAGCTACTTACCAACACATGTAGCCACTTATACACAAAGTGAAACACTAATATATATATTTAAATATTTAAACATAACTCACTAATATTTATTTTTCAGAAAGACACATATTCACTGGATGGTGTCATCAGTGATGTCATGAGTGATGTCACTGACCATGTCATGAGTGATGTAATATGTGATGTCATCAGCAGTGCATTGCACGCGCAAGTTATAGTGAGTCCGACTAACTATAACGTGGGAATTTCAATGGTTTTATATCAGTAAAATTTCCAGCTAACTATAACTGGTGTGAAACCTATGGTTTTTTCAGTGAATTTAATAGGTTTTTTAAATGCTAATTCCTAACTATAACTGGTGTGAAACCTATGGTTTTTTCAGTGAATATATATATATATATATATATATATATATATATATATATATATATATATATATATTACCTACTGGCGGTCGCCAGTAGGTATATATAGTTAGGATTTTTTCCCTATGGGATTTTTGAAAATTCTATGTCTAATAACTTTGGCGTTTGTGGACGGAATTGGCTGAAATCTTCAGGAAAATGGCACATTCTGTTTCTGAGCAGCCCCTGGAAATTTGGGGGGGGTTCGTCAAGGGGGGGCCGAGAAAAAAGGGGGGTCCCAAAACGCTTTTTTCCCATGTTAATTTCCATAGGGCGGTTGGCCTCACTTTTAGCCCGAACGGCTGAATGGATTTGCACGAAACTTGGCAAAATTGTAGGGTCTGTTAGCCCGATGTGCCTTTGCTAGGTCTCAATATATGTGCTCCAGTGGTTTTTGAGAAATTAACATTCAAAAAAAGATATATATCTGTAAGCGCGCTCCGGGCAGCGCTCCGGTTCGCGTACTTTTCGCGTATCGGAACTTGGCGAAGCGAAGCTGATTGGCTCTCCGGTGACTGTCAACATTCTAAACAGTCCGGAGCGGCCGCCATCTTGTCTCTCGGTAGGATCGAGAGACAAGAGGAGGCCAAAACAAAGGGGGAAATGAGCATAAGGAGGGATAGTAGATCCTCCCTGACCCCCTAGGTTTTATGTGGAGGTTTTTAAAGGGCCCCGCAGGGCAAAAAAAAAATAATTTTTTTTTTTTGCGTGGGGAGCATACGGTTCGCGAACCGGGAAGCGGCCCGGGGAGCGCACTATAAGGAAAAAAGAAGGATAGAGTTTTTAAATACTGTATGTTAATTGATTGTTGGTTTTGTTGATTATTTTTTTAAAATTTTTTTAAAA
The DNA here is from genome assembly GCF_964263255.1 of Lissotriton vulgaris. Lineage (NCBI taxonomy): Eukaryota > Metazoa > Chordata > Amphibia > Caudata > Salamandridae > Lissotriton > Lissotriton vulgaris. The sequence goes on from NC_141691.1 coordinate 2,091,028,181, forward strand.
AATTTTTATTGTGATTGTGCTTCAAAATTTATTAAACTTTCTAACATTTCAGTGTCTGAAATGTCATTATTTTCTTGGAATATTGTTTGCAATCTGTGAGGTTGTAAAATGTCCTCATTTTCAAGGAGGTCATCTACTGCTTGGACACATTGCAGTAGTTCTTGGTCCCAAGTTTCATCTATAAATTCAATGTCAATTTGATCAATTGTATCAATCAATTCTTGGCTGCTCTCTTGCAGGTCCATTTCAAAAGAAACTTGGTTTCCGCCTTCCATTTTGCCTGAAATTTGGATAAAAAAAATATATATTAGTAGAGATAGGGCACTGTTGGGATTAATTTTAGATAGGCATTTTTTATCAGTGAATTTATCTTTGGGCAGTGTATAGTATCAGAGTGGAAGTAGGAATATAAAAAAGTGTATGTGATTTAACGTAAGTAAATTTATAATTATACAAGAGAAGCCTAAGTCCATCCATAACTATAACAGAGAAGTCTATCTAAATCTATAACTACTACAGAGGGATAGTATATAACTATCAGAACAAGTTTACCATATTTACTTATAGTGCACAATATACTTCAGTTTTAAAAATAACAACTTACCTTTACAAACAAGTTGAAGTGATTAGTGATATTCCAAATGATATATACAAGAAGTAGTAGTCAAAATGGCTGTGTTTCCTTCTCTTCCTTTATATATATTCAGGTATATAACCAATCAAATGTCAGGTAATAAAAGTAGAAAATGAAAGTAACATTTTCATTGGTTGTCAATTCCAACACTTCAGATGTGTTTTGTGAAGTAATTTACCTCACGGTATTTAGAGAGGTTTACAGGCTAAATGGCTAAATGGAATTTCAATCAAATTTGTGAAAATGAAAGGGATTGGTATGTAGTATGAGCTAATCTATATTTGGTGAGAGTGTCTCCAGTCATTTTTCTGTAAATTACTTTCCCACCTTTTTTTATGGTGCGCTTCCCGGGGAGCGACCCGGTACGCGAACCTTAAGCGTTACGGGAGTCCACCATTTTGTGTTTCGGTCGCATTAAGATACAAGATGGAGGGCAAATAATGTTCAGAATGGGTAGAAGGGGGCATGGTAGACTTATCTTGACCCCCTAGGTTTTCTGAGGGTGGCTGAGGAGGCTTATATGTGCGAAAAAAAACATTTCTTTTTTTAAATTCCGCGAGGTTAGCTTCCGGTACGCGTACCGGGTAGCGCCCCGGGGAGCGTACTTTGTTGAAAATTTGTGAAAAAAGTTAGAAAAAAATTATAATTGTGAGTGATCAGATGTAGGGTAGCTCTGAGAAGTGCTTTTGGGTTTATGGTACATTTAGGTACTTATAAGTAGGTACCAATGCACAGTCTTAAATTCAGAATGAAAATTCTGTTGCCCTCATCTGAGAAGTGAACTCCATCTCCTCTGTAGATATCTTGCATGTAGTAACGCAAGTTATTGTTGTACATGGAGCCCATTCCATGGTCTCTCATGTAAGCTGAAACAGATTTGTTTACATGCTTCCTCGACTTCTCAATTTGTGGACAAAATTGGTTGGACCACCTCCATTTCTGTCTTTGGCATATATTGGAATATACCAAGGCAGTTTGAGTAAAAAGTGCCATTAATTGCTCAAAGGTGTCCTTTAAAAGCATTTCCAGACCTACTCCAGTCAAAGTGCCCAAATCATTACCTCCACAGTGCACAATTAACAGGTCAGGTTTTGGCAAATGCATAAAGGTTTTCACCAATGGTATCAATTGGTGACATTTTAATCCTCTGTGGCCAAACCACTTAATTTCCACATCTTGTAAATTGAGGTTAGGTAAATTTCTGTTCTCAGCATACCTTTGAGCCCAGTAGATGTAACTATGTCCAACAATCCAGACAGTGAACATGGTGAGAGAAGTTTCTGGTGCAGTCAGATGAAGTGTGGTAATGAAATGGCAGATGAAACAGTAGGAGTTTGTAAAGAAAAAAAAACTGTGGAGTTTCAGTGCTAATGATTCATTAGCAGTGATTGGTGGATTTCCATTTCTGAAAACAGAAAGTTAGGGTGCATGGATGTGTTCTTTGAAAGATGTAATTTGAGTGGTCAAGGAAAAAACATTTAATGAAAGATTGCACTGGATACGCAGGTGCACTGAGAGTTCAGAGTTCAATTGAAACATTGTTGTGTGAACTTGCAAACATCAGAGGTCTTTCAGGAGATGGTTGCTATGCAAAAAAGGCAGAGAGGGCAGAGGGGGGAAGGGTTTTGATTTGAAAAAAGTGAGGGAAGAGTTTTGATTGGCTAACATGAGAGATATTTGTAATGAATATCAGCATTTCTTTGCTTTCTATAGCTGCAGCCTCTTGAGTACATACTCTTTGTTCTGCTGAAGACAATTTGGTGTATTTCTGAGACTGTTTTGAAACTCAAAAAGTATTTGCTAAGGTGAGCAAAGATTTATTTAATTTAGATAGAGAATAGTATGATTTAAGGAGAAAATTATGAAGAAAGCTGTGTTTTTAAAATGTTGCTTTGTCTCAAGTGATATACAAATAGATTTTGTTTCTTTGAGAAATTGTACTTGCACATTCTGTGTAGATATCTTGCATGCAGTAACGCAAGTTATTGTTGTACATGGTGCCCATTCCATGGTCTCTCATGTAAGCTGAAACAGATATGTTGTGTTTAAAAACGTTTTTTGAAATCAATTACATTTCTGGATATGTACTGCTAGAGCTTCATAGGTTGTTTGGGGCATATTTATAAGGCATTTGAGTGTCTATGATGTTATTTTTTCTGATTTAAATTGAAGAGCTTTCTCCATGGGCCAAATTTCTTGTAAATATGCTCCCACCTGTGCTTGGCAAATTTAGATTTCGATTCTTGGAGTTACATAGCCATGTTAAAAATGCCCCAAAAATGGTGCAAGGGCATTCAAAAAACGCTTTCATGTGTCTAAAGGACATTTTAAGTCATTTCCTCTTCAATGTAGGTATTCAATTGATTTATATGTTGTGTTTAAAAACGTTTTTTGAAATCAATTACATTTCTGGATATGTACTGCTAGAGCTTCATAGGTTGTTTGGGGCATATTTATAAGGCATTTGAGTGTCTATGATGTTATTTTTTCCAATTTAAATTGAAGAGCTTTCTCCGTGGGGCAAGTTTCTTGTAAATATTCTCCCACCTGTGCTTGGCAAATTTAGATTTCGATTCTTGGAGTTACATGGCCATGTAAAAAATGACCCAAAAATGGTGCAAGGGCAATCAAAAAACGCTTTTATGTGTCTTAAGGACATTTAAAGTCATTTCCTCTTCAATGTAGGTATACAGTTGATTTATATGTTGTGTTTAAAAACGTTTTTGGAAATCAATTACATTTCTGGATATGTACTGCTAGAGCTTCATAGGTTGTTTGGGGCATATTTATAAGACATTTGAGTGTCTATGATGTTATTTTTTCCGATTTAAATTGAAGAGCTTTCTCCGTGGGGCAAGTTTCTTGTAAATATGCTCCCACCTGTGCTTGGCAAATTTAGATTTCGATTCTTGGAGTTACGTAACCATGTAAAAAATGCCCCAAAAATGGTGCAAGGGCAATCAAAAAACGCTTTTATGTGTCTTAAGGACATTTAAAGTCATTTCCTCTTCAATGTAGGTATACAGTTGATTTATATGTTGTGTTTAAAAACGTTTTTGGAAATCAATTACATTTCTGGATATGTACTGCTAGAGCTTCATAGGTTGTTTGGGGCATATTTATAAGGCATTTGAGTGTCTATGATGTTATTTTTCCCATTTAAATTGAAGAGCTTTCTACGTGGGGCAAGTTTCTTGTAAATATGCTCCCACCTGTGCTTGGCAAATTTAGATTTTGATTCTTGGAGTTACATAGCCATGTTAAAAATGCCCCAAAAATGGTGCAAGGGCAATCAAAAAACGTTTACATGTGTCTAAAGGACATTTTAAGTCACTGAGGAAACACAGGTGATGTAATTGTGAATTGAGGAAAAGAAACTCCACATTTTTCAATTACATCACCTGTGTTTCCTAACTTTATAAATAACATTGTGCAGATGAAGTTTAGGTCTCTCCACGGACACAGAAGAGGTCTGGCCTTTGTTCAAGAGTGAGGTGGACATGTTTTACTTCATTGGTAGGCCTTCACATGTATTATCTCCTCTGTATTCTTCAACAAGCATAAATTTGATATGCAACCCTGAGTAGGCCTCACCTCAAACAAACCTCTGGATAGGCCACACCTTATCGTCATCCTGAATCAATCATTTAAAATGTTATGGACAGATTTATGATAGGTGTATGCCTGTTTTGTACCACTGTGCGTCACTTTTGTGACGCAGTGGTGGTGCAAAAGATTTGGTATGTGGTGACATATTTACAACTTGATGCATCTAGGCAGATGTGTCATGCTGTAAAATAACAAGCAGGGTGTTAAGTTTTTGATGACTGTTATTGATTCACTGTTTGGTAATAGTGGTTAATAACATTTTTTATTATATTTTACCACAGATTCAACTGAAGATCATTTCAAAATTTGAAAATGCCAACTAAGAATCGAATTAGAAAGGCTACAAAACGTCAAAGACAGCAGGTTCATCTATTACTGCAGCAGTCCTCTACAAAAAAAAATTGCCAAGTCACCAAGAAAGCTCCGGGTAAGACCACAAAATCATTCATAAGAAATATTTGTAGTAAAAAAAGTATTTCAACTGAAAATCTTTCAGTCCAGAAAAAGAGAAGCAATTTAAACGGAAAGGAAAGACCAATTAAAAATGTTACTGCTAGAGCAAGAGACAACTCTGTGCATGATAGTAGAAGGAAACAACAGTTTAGGGACATTCGAAAACGAATGATCCGCAACAGGATAATAGTCAATTTGTTAAAAAATATAAAGAAAGGCCAACAGAAAGTGGCATTTTATAAGAAAAAGAAAAATGTAGAGAAAATTATTGATCAGGCTTTTGAAATTAAGCGAAAGTTATTTATTTTGGTAATCAATAGAATTAGGAAACTAAACAAGGTAATATCTGATTTCAAATCAAATAGTAGATGGAAGAGAGTAGTTAATCGTAGTAATTTTTGTGAAGTTTTTTCCGGAGAATGGATGCATAGTTCAAGTTCTGAGGCATTTTTTAATGAGGAGAGTTATTTCCAGGATAATGATTTGGTGCTTGCAGTTGACACCAGTGGTCGAGCTTATGAAGTGAAAGATGGTTGACCAGTTGAAAAAGAAAAACTTGTGACAACAGACACAGAAGAGGTGTTAGGTAATCAGGTTTTAGGGAGACGTCCTAAGGGTCCTGTATACACCTGGAAGTGTAGTTCTATTTGCAGTGTGCGACAGGATTCCATTAATTTTCTTTGTGATTTTGTACGGACATTTAATAAGAAAAGCTTGAAGCAGAAAATGAAGTTGTTGCAAGAATTAGATCCTTGCAGAGTGAGAAAAGTGACAGGTTTGCATGGTCATTCACTGGCTTGTCTTTCCAGGAGAGTATGCCAGAGTGTTTTTCATCATTTCAGGATGCTAGCAGTGCATCATAATAAAGTGAGGAAATTAGTGAGAATGTTGTATTATGCTAAGAGTCCCGCAATTATGCTTAAACAATTATGCGCTGCTCTTTTGCATGGTTCTGAAATAGATGTGAAGAATATTTGTGAAGAAATTGAGTTTTGTTACTTTGGAAGTAAAGATGAGAATGTGCAAATTGACCCAGAAGTAGAGGGTAATGTTGAAGATAATGTACAGGTTTCCAGTACAGAAAATTTCCAGAAGGAAATTGCCACGTTTCATGTGAAATCAAGTGAGAGGCCTAATTTCACTTGTGTGTGTTGTCGACGCACTTATTATAAGAATCAGATTAAGTTAGTGGATTTATATGCAAAAAGTGAAAGGGAAAATAATAGTGCATGGAAGGATGTCGCAACATACTTGATGGTAGAAAATTGTTTTGATTTGGGATCGGATCAACGTGTGTGTACTTATTGTTGTAACAAATTAAACCATAACCAGATGCCTGCTAGGGCGGTTCATAATAATCTGGAATTGGTTGAGATTCCTTTTGAATTGAAGGATTTAAATACTTATGAATCTATTTTGATTCAAAGTATCCATCCCTTTCAGGCTATTGTAAGAATGGAGCCAAAGACAGGGAAGTTGCCTCCATCAGATTTACAGAGAGGATTAAAGGGAAGAGGTGTTTATTTGCCTCTAGATTTGAACAAAAACATTAACACAATTGGAGTAGAAAAAGTGGAAGAGGAACCTCTGGTTATCTTAGTTAATGGGGTTCCGACAAAGAATAAGAAAATATGGCAAGATTTAGTGGATGTTAGGAAAGTCAAAAAGGCAACATTGTATTTGAAAAAAAATAATAAGTACTATAAGAATGTATATGTTGCAGAAGAGGAAGTAAGTGATGAAGAGGATATCGATTTGTGTGCTGGCCAAATTGAGAAAGTAGAAGCCTCTAAAAGTGAAGAAATATATGAACATTATAGTGTTCATCCTTTGCATTCCAAGGAAGTCATTGGGAATGCTATTGAGTTGTTTCAAATGAAACAAGCCAAAGGGAGTCCCATTAGTGTTTGGGAGGAAAGTTTGGAAGCTCGGTGTTTCCCACAGCTATTTCCAACAGGTCAAGGAGGAAGATATGATGAGCGACCTCATCAAATTCCTGCTTCTGAATACCGGACTTTACGATTGTATGCAGAAGATGCTAGGTTTCGTCAATGCATTCCCTATTTGTTTCATCTCCTGTTTGAAAGCGATCTGTCTGGACTATCATATGCAGTGAACCACATCTTGAAAAGTGGTATACAGATGCGAAACATCTCAGCAAGGGACTTTATGCATAAAGTCAATGTACAAGACAGTATTTTGGATTCGCACCTAAGTAATCTCATGGCGTGTCAGCGTGGTACTAATGAGTACTGGTACTGTCGTCATGGTGATTTAAAATGTATGCTGAGGAACTTAGGAACTCCGACATGGTTCCTTACTCTCAGCTGTGCCGAGTATGGCTGGGAAGACTTACTTGAATTTCTACGAGAGGCAAATGGAAACATTGAAAACATTGAATTCAAGACACCCGGAGAACTGTGCTCTTTGGATCCAGTGAATGTATGCAGGTACTTCAATCATAGATTTGAAGCTATGATGTCTTCCATCATGAATAAGAAGAATCCATTTCTTCTGGAGAAAGGAGTACCAAGCAAGAGGTGCTCCTCATATACATATGCTGCTATGGATCAAGGATGCACCTAAATTTGGAACAGATTCGGATGACTTAGTGATGAGATTCATAAAACAATATTCTACGTGTGCTGTTCCAAACGCAACGGAGCAGAAAAGCCTAAGAGAACAAGTTCTACGTTTCCAAAGCCATCGTTGTGGAAAGTACTGCCGTCGTAAATTTAGAAACAAGGATAAGTTCTACACCAAATGTCGTTTCAACTTTCCACGACCGGTGATTTCTAAAGGAAGAGTGAACAGTTTGATGTCTTCTCTGCGACATAATGTGATGAGGAAATCACCCAAAAATACATACAGTTTGAAAAGGAACGAAGAGTCCAAGTACATCAACGACTACAACCCAGTGATTTTGTCCATGTGGAATGCTAACATGGATATACAGTTTGTGGCTGACAACTGTATGGCTGTGGCTCGGTATGTGACATCTTACATCACCAAAAAAGAAAAGACCGAATTGAAGGATATGTGGGAGGACATTTCCCATGAAAAGAGCCTCAGCAAGAAGTTGTACAGTTTCAGTCTGAAGATGTTGTCGCATCGAGAAATCGGAGCTTACGAATGTTCTGACCGGTTGTCTTCAGCAAGTCTTTATGCCAAATCCAGGAGTATCGTTTGGGCGAGTCTTGGTCTTGCTGCAACGCGTAATCGAGTTCTGAAACCTGTGCGGGAAATTGAGTATTTGGCGGAAAAGGAGCCAAACAGTACCGACATTTTGAAAACCAACATGTTGGATACATATTATCCAAATCGAAGCAGTCACCTGGAGAATGTTTGTTTGTATGAGGTTCTACAAAATTACATATTCAAGAGGAACATCAAAGAAGATATTGAGAAAGGAGTGTATGCTGTAATTGGAAGTGAGGGATGTCTGGTCAAGCAAAGAAAATGCCACTTGGTAAACCATCGAAAATTGAGTGGCGAATCTCCAGAAAAAAAGGAGTTTTTCTATTTAGCCCTTTTGCAACATTTCAAGCCTTGGCGTGCAGAAGAGGAACTGCTTGGAGATTTCCTCTGTTATGAAGACTCTTTCACTGCTGCCAAGGAGACCATAGAATGTCCTGCTTTTCCCAAATATCAAGAAATGTTGTCTTTGGAAATTGAGCAGGAAGCAACGATTGCAGCCGAGATTGCCAGAGACAGTTCTCAGGACAGTCAGAGTTCTGTTTCATTGAGTCAGGATCCACTAGGAGAACCTGTTATCGAAAATGACGCTGCCACTGCTATGAATGAAGTGGAAAGAGCCATGGCACATGCTCAGGAGGATATGGTTAACTTAGAAGTCTTGGAAAAACAACTCAACGTTGAGCAGAGGAAAATATATGACGAAGTTACCAAGCAAATTGATCATGGATTAAGTCATGAGAAGAAGGAGTGCTCATGTACGTCGTTGAAGCCTGTCCGACTGTACGTGAGTGGAGAAGCGGGAACTGGAAAAAGTTCCCTCATAAAAGCAATTTCATGTTATCTGCAGAAAAGGACTGAGTCATCGCTGTCTTGTGTTGTCACCGCTCCAACTGGACTGGCAGCACATAACATTAAAGGTATTACTTTGCATCGTCTACTGATGCTGCCAGTGGAGCATGACAACAAATTACAATACCACAAGTTATCTGGAGATGCTTGTTGTGAAGTTTCAAGAGTCTTAAGGAAAATGAAACTTCTTATCATTGACGAAGTAAGCATGGTATCCAATGTCATGCTTGCCTTTGTGCATTTGAGAATGCAAGAAGTTCTTAAAACTGAGTATGATGTGTTATTCGGTGGCAAACACATCATTGTTTTCGGAGATCTTCTGCAGCTTACACCAGTGAAAGGACAACCTGTGTTCAAAATGCTCACGCATGAAGATACCAGGAAGTGCCTAGGGAGCATTGGCAACGTCAATATATGGTTAAATTTCAATTATGCTGAACTGCATGAAAATATGCGTCAGGCGAAGGATGAAGATTACAAGAATATTCTACAAGATGTTAGAATTGGAAAAGTGACTGAGCGTGGGAAAGAAGCTTTACATGCACGTTTACTGTCAAATTTATATCCAGAACAAGACGTTGTGCCTGAGAATATTTTTCAGAAAATTACTGAGAAGAAATCCGGAATATGTTTGATGCCAACTCTTGCAGAATGTGCCATCTTCAACAACAAAATGTTGCATTTAGAAAAGCAAGAGATTGTGAAACTGGAAGCTATTGACAGAATAGAGCATATGGGAGCAACAATTGTTTGGTCTGAGAATTTGAAATCCAAATTGGATTCATTAGAGAAGTCTATATCTAAAACTGCGGGTTTTGAAAAGACTTTGAATGTGTGTTTAAATTGCTGAATCATTTTGAGAAGGAATTTACATGTTGAAAGAGGTCTGGTAAATGGATCAATGGGTAATGTTGTTGATTTTGAGAAATACAGAAGTAGAGATGGAATTGAATTTTTAAAAATTAAATTTGATGGCATTGAGGAAGTACAGCTAATTGGTCATTGCTCTGCTAGGTTTCTGCTTGTTAAAGACTTATATGTTCGCCGTAAGCAGTTTCCTGTTTGCTTGGCATATGCGGTGACAATCCATAAATCGCAAGGTTTAAGTATAGACAGTGCATTGGTGAATATTGGCAGTTCTGTATTCAAGGAGGGTATGGCATATGTGGCATTGTCACGAGTTAGAACTTTATCAGGATTGTACTTGATTGACTGTGATGTCACAAACATTTGTGCGGATCTAGATTGTGTTAAGGAATACAATAGGTTAAGAAGAGAGTATGCGCCACATTTGCCTCAATATCCTTTGTTTGAGAAACGTGTGGTAGGCCGGAAACGAAGAAATATCAGTAATAGTAGGGAGGTTGTAGGAAAAAGACTAAAAGTCGATGAACCGAAAATTGTAAGCAGAAAGAAAACGGATTCTGTTGAAGATGTTGTTGGTTTTCAATTTGAAAACAGTTCTGGTGTCAACTGCTATGCTAATGTAGTTGTTAATGTTGTCTTTTCACTAGAGACTTTAAAAGAACAGATTGTGATCAATTCGGAACAAATTTTATGTTGTTTGTTGAATTCTGTGTTAGAGAAATGTAGCACTGATAGAACAAAAGTAGAAAGTGTGTCTGAAGTTCGTTATCTGTTAGACGAATGTTCAGGTCAAACAGACTTCTCTGAAAATATTCAGCAGGATTGTCAGGAGTTTTTAATGTATATGCTTGATGTATTGCAAGATGAGGGTGTAGATGTAGATCACCTATTTGGGCTTTCTTATCAATGGCAGCATGACTGCGAGAACTGTAGGGTATCAAGTACTACTAGTGTAGACTCAGAAAGATTTATATATTTAACTTTGCCAGACAGTAAATCAGTCTCCTTTAATAAGCTAGTAAAAGCAGCTGATCACAACATGGAGTGTAGCCAATGTAAATCTGAAATGATGTCTACATTATTTATACGAAGATATGGCCAGTATGTCATTTTAATGTTCCAACGATGTAGGCCTGATGGAACAAAATTGACAACTTTAATAACAAATTTTGTTGCTTCGCAGTTGTCAATATCAGGAAGGACTTTTGTAACTGTAGCAATTATCTATCATGACGGTCCTTCAACAACATCAGGACATTACACAGCTTATTTAAAGTCTAGAAACGGCTGGACATTCTGCAACGATTCTGTTGTAACTTTAAAAAAAAAATTGCCGTATGACCTTAAAAATTCTTCCCTGGTGTTTTTAAAACCGAAATTTTAAGGAAAGAATCTTGGGATGTGCTCTGAGGAATTTCAAGAGGTTCATGGAGTAGAGGGAATGTAAGTCTGCAATGCTGTCTAGATTATTGGTCAAAACTTTTGATTTTAATGTCATTTTAAAAATCCTACTATATAAACCTGATGCAAGTAAGTCTGCTTCATAATAAGCAGTATCAGTGTCATTGGAAAAGTAGAACATGAGTGAGCAAGAAGGGTAAGATATTAGTAGTCCAGGATTGTGAAAGTAATCTTAAACGTTTCTTTCTGAAAGTTGCGAAAATAGAAAATGACGGGTTTTGCTTTCAAGAATTACAAGAGTTGTAAATCGCTGTAACATGATTTGGCCATGTGGAAACATGTGGTAGAATGTGAGAAGTCTTTTATCGTATGTAACAAATTTTTCAAAACGATGGAGGTTTTCTTTCAGAAAGTGGCGGGCTGAAAATATTATTAGCACAACAGAGTGTAAGCTGTTCATAGGACATCCATCGACGTCATGGAAAGTAAGTTAATTTTAAGGAGTTTTGAATTCTGTTTTCTTATGTTGTATGGGTTTTTTAAACACAATCATTTTGATTGTGTTTTTTTTTCCCCGCTGTTACATGATGAATACCTTCAAGACACTGATTTTAGTGAAATTTGATAGATTCTGAGAACAGCAAAAATAAACCATTTAACATGTATAATTAATTCTCTACTTTTTGTACTTATGATATACATTTAGAAATGTGAGGTAGACATGGAGAAACTGAGACTTCTGTAAGTGTCAAAGTTAATGCATACACTGCTGCACTTCTGGGTACTGTTTCATATGCTGGACTACATCTGCACTATGAGATACCTAAGCAAAGGCATCACAGGTGATGTGATTGTGAATTGAGCAAAAGAAACTCCACGTTTTTCAATTGCATCACCTGTGTTTCCTAAGTTTACGAATGACATTGTGCAGATGAAGTTTAGGTCTGTCCACGGACACAGAAGAGGTCTGGCCTTTGTTCAAGAGTGAAGTGGACATGTTTTACTTCATTGGTAGGCCTTCACATGTATTATCTCTTCTGTATTCTTCAACAAGCGTAAAATTGATATGCAACCCTGAGTAGGCCTCACCTTAAACAAACCTTTGGAGAGGCCACACCTTATCGTGATCCTGAATCAATCATTTAATCTATCACATTTAACTTCTATTAGTTCTACTGCTTCATTTCTTTAACCTTTACTTTCCTGCCTTTGCTACTTCCCTCATTCCTTTCTCTATTATTTAATTACTCTACTCCTTCCACTATTTTTATCAGTCCCTCTCTTCTCATACTTCTTCACTCTTGTTCACTCTCTCTGTCTCTATTAATGTCACTGTTTCTGACTGATCAAAATTTTATTTTTTTTCAAAAAAGAACAGTAAGTATAAGGGAAGGAAACAGACAGTTATGTTAAAAGAAAGACAGCTATAGGGAGTAAACTGAGGATACTGTTACCCGCAATCCACTGCTGATAATGTCACTGACCATGTCATGAATGATGTGATATGTGACATCATCAGCAGTGGATTGCGGGTAACAGTATCCTTAGTTTACTCCCTATAGCTGTCTTTCTTTTAACATAACTGTCTGTTTCCTTCCCTTATACTTACTCTTCTTTTTTTTTCAAAAAAAAATTTTGGTTCGCTCCCGGTTCGCGAACCGGGCAGCGAACGGGGAAGCGAACCAAAAGAAATAGAGCTTGCCAGAGTGCTAAACATTCTAGCAATTTTATTTGAAAGGGGAGGTAGTTCTGAAAATAACTTTTTTTTTATGTTTTTGTTGTTTTATATATTTTTTTTATTTTGCAGAACATTTTTTGGTTTTTTTGTATTTTTTGAACAGTTTTTTTTTTTTTTTTTTTTTGATGGAGGGGAAACAACAAAAAACAGGCATTGAAAAGGGCTCAACAGGAGCAAGAAAAAATTTACTGTCTGGGGCGGTTAGGGCAATTATGATTTTCATAAGCAACGTTAATTAACGATATGCTCATGTTACCACATGAAAGCAATGCACCGCAATACAAACAGGTACATTTGATATGTACAAAGTTCTCCTGAATGTTTGGCACGGTTTCCCGTGCCTCTGCTCCTGTCAACGATATTTGTGAAGTTGACCTGGCCACAGGAGTTGTTGTTGGATTATCCTGCAGGTCACGCATCTCTGCCCGGCTGTAGTTCAATGGATGCCACCTGCTCACGTGCCGATGCATGGTAAAGTTTCCGAAGCTATATTTTTTATCAGTGCCTCTTGATAACTTGTCTTTACAAATGAGGCAGCTGACATACTTTGCATTTACTTTCTTCTGCCCTCGAGGGAGTGAAAAAAACTGCCAAATGAAACTGGCTTTCCGATGGGAAACCCGGGGCACTTCTTGTAAGAACTCTGGTCCTTCTGTCTCCTCTTCCTCTAGTTCATCCTCTTCCTCCTCTGTGTTGGTGATGATCTGGGGAGGTGGTCCTCTCTTCCCATGAGGAGGTGAAGGTGGTGGTGGGGGTGCACCAGCTGAAGCAAGTACTGAAGCCATTGCTCAACTATGAAAAAGGGTCTTCTTCTCACCAAGATGAAAGTCAGAGTGAGGAAAGAAGGAGGGGTTTTCATCATTTGGGAAAAACTATAGTTCTAAACCAATGAAAAGTGTTAATTTTAGATCACATGACCTAGTCTTACATCATTAGGAAACCAAAAGTGAAACGAACCAATGAAAAGTTTTATTAACAAGTCACATGACCTGTTCCGCTTACGTTACGCGCTGCGCGCCGTGCCCCGGATCGCTTCCGGGTCGCTGCGTTTCGCGCCTCGGTTCGCGCTCCGGAGCACTTCCGGGTGCGCTAACGCGGCCCGTCATAAGACGCATTACGCGACAACGTGATACGTCGCGCTTCCGCGACGCGTCACGATGTTGATTTCTAACGCGGCAGTTGCGCAAACGGAACGTTTACCGGTTCGCGGACTGGGTCGCGGCATCAAGATGAGCTAACGGGAAGCTTCCCGGTTCGCGAACCGGGAGCGAAGAAAAAAAAATATTTAAAAAAAAACAAATTATTAATAAACATATAAAATATATTTTTGGATTTAAAGAAGAATACATTTTACAGCTACAGATATTAGCTTTTAAAAAACCAATGAAATTCACTGAAAAAACCATAGGTTATAGACCATATATAGTTAGGAATTAGCATTTACAAAACCTTGAAAATTCACTGAAAAAACCATAGGTTATAGACCATATATAGTTAGGAATTAGCATTTACAAAACCATATTTTACTCACACAAAACCATTGAAATTTCATATATAGTTAGTTGCCCTAACTATATATCGCGCACCCGCAATCCACTGCTGATGATGTCACATATTACATCATTCATGACATGGTCAGTGATATCACTGATGACATCACTGATGACATCTCAAATGACAGAACTGATGACATCACTGATGACATCTCAAATGACATCACTGATGACATCTCATTTGACATTACTCATCACATCACTGATGATATCATTCATGTGATAATACGATGAAACTCTTCAGATTCTAATATAACCTTAGATACAATCAGTGTAAACAGACATTCACAGACTGTCACTCATCCATGGAGTTACTCACACTCCTAGTCATTCATGCAAAAAATCAATCACACCTTCATTTTCTCAACTAGGAGAGCCCGTTCAGGTGGCAGGAGCTTTTCTATCCATACTGCACACGCCTGGAACTCGCTCCCACTCTCACTACGCTCTGAACCAAACCTGCTCAGGTTCAGGAAACATTTGAAAACTTATCTATTTCCAGAATAATTCTAAATCTGTTCTGCTTCACATAGGCAGCTTGCTCTGATTCTCTATAAGCGCTGGGATGCCTCTGGGTAACCGTGCGCGGTACAAAATTCGTTAATAATAATAATAATAATAATAATAACTATACAGTTATACACACTTTACTTATTCAAACATATACTAACACATATTTACTCTCTTATACAATCCCTGATACAAGTTCCCAATGATATATATATTATGCACAGTTATTTATATATGTCAACTCTCACATGTACTGTGTTTTACATATGTACTTACTTTGACATGTAGCACTGAGATATCCATTCACTCACCAATACAGTCATGCACACAGTCAACCGCCCATACAGCTGTTTCCACATGCACTTTTGAACCCATACATCTAGTGAATCAACTGCTCACATATCTATGCACAGAGTCATACACCTCCCAGCCACCCACACACACATCCAGTCTCCCATACAAATACTTGGGCAACCAACCAATAACCCATATAGTTACTCAAATAGCTCCTGATCAACACATGCAGCAGTTTACTGAACAACAGACATAATGATGTACAAATTAAGACAGTTTAGTCACTAAATCATGCCCTCAGTGAGACACATTTAAACACTCACTCATACAGTCAGTCATGCAACAACTAAATCCTTCATCCAGACACTTATACATCCACTCATTCTTCAATATGTAAGACATATTTTAACTTTACTGAAACATATAGTCACTGGGTGTTGTCATCAGTGATGTCATCAGTGATGTCATTTGAGATGTCATCAGTGATGTCATCAGTGATATCACTGACCATGTCATGAATGATGTAATATGTGACATCATCAGCAGTGGATTGCGGGTGCGCGATATATAGTTAGGGCAACTAACTATATATGAAATTTCAATGGTTTTGTGTGAGTAAAATATGGTTTTGTAAATGCTAATTCCTAACTATATATGGTCTATAACCTATGGTTTTTTCAGTGAATTTTCAAGGTTTTGTAAATGCTAATTCCTAACTATATATGGTCTATAACCTATGGTTTTTTTCAGTGATATATATATATATATATATATATATATATATATATATATATTCACTGAAAAAACCATAGGTTTCACACCAGTTATAGTTAGCTGGAAATTTTACTGATATAAAACCATTGAAATTCCCACATTATAGTTAGTCGGACTCACTATAACTTGCGCGTGCAATGCACTGCTGATGACATCACATATTACATCACTCATGACATGGTCAGTGACATCACTCATGACATCACTGATGACACCATCCTTGTGACAGAGTGACAGACCTCCTTTCAGTGTAATGTAACCCTTGAAACACATATTCAAAAATAGAAACTAACATTTTCAAAAAAATAGAGATACCCATACCAGTTTCAACAACCAATTCAGTAATACCACCATCTATATACACACCCACTCATTCACCAACAGTTCTATATAGTCACTCATACATATACTCACTCATCATATGAAGAGATACACCTATACATCCTGTTACACACCGACATTCATCCAAAAGTTACTCACACACATATTCACACGTGCAAATAAACTATTGAACAACCATTTATTTGAATATAGAGTTATACACACACTTCCACCTTACTTCTATTGAAAATTACACATATTTATTCTCTTAAACAATCACTTATAGAAACACATACTTATTTAAACAGGAAATCTTACAATCTCTTACTCTCACATATACTCACTTATATACATCAATATTCATATATACTAGATTAAAACATATGTAGTTACTGATAAAGACACTAGTGAGACAGTCATTCACTCATTAACAAACACATATAGACACTCATCCACCCATACAGTCCTGTACATATGCTGTCTTCAAAACACATACAAACAAAGAGTCAGTCACTCATGCATCTATGTGCTAAGTAATACCTCCACCAAACCATATAGACACTCTTACTGATACTAATAAAAATATCAAATAACCCATATACATACGCATGTAGCTACTTATCAGCACATGTAGCCACTTATACACAAAGTGAAACACTAATATATGTATTTAAATATTTAAACATAACTCACTAATATTTATTTTTCAGAAAGACACATATTCACTGGATGGTGTCATCAGTGATGTCATGAGTGATGTCACTGACCATGTCATGAGTGATGTAATATGTGATGTCATCAGCAGTGCATTGCACGCGCAAGTTATAGTGAGTCCGACTAACTATAACGTGGGAATTTCAATGGTTTTATATCAGTAACATTTCCAGCTAACCATAACTGGTGTGAAACCTATGGTTTTTTCAGTGAATTTAATAGGTTTTTTAAATGCTAATTCCTAACTATAACCGGTGTGAAACCTATGGTTTTTTCACTGAATTTCAAAGGTTTTTTAAATGCTAATTCCTAACTATAACTGGTGTGAAACCTATGGTTTTTTCAGTGAATTTCATAGGTTTTTTTAATGCTAATTCCTAACTATAAGTTTCACTTTATAAATAAGACTGTTAGCACTCTAGTTGTTCTTTTTAACACTCTGGTACATTCTGTCATTGGGCTACAGTTGGGCTACATCTAGTTGAAATTTGGGCTACATTTACAATTTTTAGTCTCTGGTGGCCATCTTTGGGCTACATTGGGCTACTTTAGGCTACATTTGGGCTTCATTTTGGCTCTAACATATATTAAGCCCAATGTAGCACAATACATATTTTTCTAAAGTTAATTTTTTTACAAACCACTTTAGAATAGGGCTACCTGTCCCTACAATTATCCCATTTTTATTTTTTTATTTTTGGGGGGAGCGCTCCCGGAGCGCGCCCCGGGGAGCGCCCCGAAAAGCATATTTCTGAAAAGCGCTCCGGGGAGCGTCCCGTGAGCGCCAATATCGCAAACGTAAACATGATCGTGACGTATCGCGTAGCCGCGACCGCGTGATACGCACGGCGTAAGCGCACCCGGAAGTACTCGAGCGAATACGATCGCACAACGTAAACTTCCGACGCGCTTACGCTGCGCGACCCGGGGCGCGCCCCCGGGCGCGCCCCGGGCGCGTAGCGTAAGCGCGTCGGGTCATGTGAGCAGAAAATAACACTTTTGATTGGTTCATAACAGTTTTGGTTTCATAATGATGAAGCCCCTGGTCTTGTGACCTGAAAATAACACTTCTCATTGGTTCAGGACAGTTTTTTTTTCTAAATGATGAAAGACCCCACCTTTTTTCCTTATTCTGACTTTGTCCTTTGACTGAGGAAGACCTGTTTGTTGCTCTCTCTACTTTTTTGCTCCAAATAATGGCTTCAGTAGTAGCATCAGCTGGTGCATCTGCCCCACCACCACCACCACAACCACCAAGAGGACCAGCTCCAAATTATATTGGTGGTCAAGAACAGGAGGAGGAGGAAGAGGAAGAGGAGGAGGGGAGAAGAAGATGGCTGCCAGAAGAAAATACACCTTACAAACCCAAACCACACATTGTTTGGCAGTTTTTTTCAATCCCAGAGGGGAAAAAAAAGGTGAATGCGCCCAAGGTGACTTGCCTCATCTGCAATGATGAACTTTCACGGGGCAACCCAAACAAGAAATACTCATTTGGTAACTATACCATGATTCGGCACATGACAAGAAAGCATCCAAACAACTACTCTCGGGCAGAGTTCCGGGAACTGGCCAGTAACCTCCCCCAGTCATCAAGGACCCCCTCCCAAAGAAACCAACCCACTTCCTCGGAACCAGAAACATCCGAGGTGATGCCTTGCATTCAGCCGAGATTTGCTGATTTTAAAATTACTTGCACTGCTTGTGGCAAGCTTATCTCCTATGGGGAACAAAGTGTTAAGCTCATCGTCCTTGCAGGTGATAATCACAAGTGCCCCAAAAAGAAGTAATTTTTTGGGTTTTTTGTTTTTTTGCTCCAGTTGACCCAGTTTCAATTCCCTTTTTTTGTTTCTCCCCCTAAAAAAATACAAAAAAAATATAAAACTGTTTTGAAAAGCCAAAAAAAGTTCAAAAAGTTCAAAAAACACAAAAAAAATATAAAACAACAAAAAGAAGAAAAAAAAAAGTTCTTTTTAGAACTACCTCCAATTTCTAAATCAAACTTCATTTTTTAAACACTCTGTCACCTTTTTTCATCATAGTACGCTCCCCGGGCCGCTCCCCGGTGCGCGCACCGGGCGCTTCCCTCGCGCAAAACAAAAAAAAAAAAATATTCTAAATGCCCCGCGGGGCCCTTTTATAGCCCCCACATCAAACCTAGGAGGTCAAAGGGGTCTATCCCTGACGCCTTATAGTCAGTTCCCCCTTTGTTTTAGCCACCTCTTATGTCTCGATTTTACCGAGACACAAGATGGCGGCCGCTCTGGACTGTTTCGAATGTTTACAGACACCCGAGAGCCAATCAGCTTTCCATGCGCACCTCGCGTCACGCGCCCGGAGCGCTCCCCGGTGCGCGCACCGGTGCGCTGCTATAGATATATATATTTTTTTGCACCTAAATTACTCAAAATCCACTGGAGCACATATCTTGAGACATAGCAAAGGCACATCGGGCTAACAGTCCCTACAATTTTGCCAAGTTTCGTACAAATCCATTCAGCCGTTCGGGCTAAAAGTGAAATCGACCGCCCTATGGAAATTAACATGGGGAAAACACGTTTTGTGACCCCCCTTTTATCTCGGCCCCCGCTTGACGTATCCCCCCCAAACTTTCAGGGAAGGACCGGAGCTCGACGAGGCCATTTTCATGAAATTTTCAGGCAGATTCGTCAACCGGTGCCAAAGTTATACCAAATAGAATTTTGAGATTTAACATTGAAAAAAATCCTAACTATAACTACCTACTGGCGACCGCCAGTAGGTAATATATATATATATATATATATATACATATTCTGATGTGTGTTTCCCCTACCCCTGTTTTTTCATTTCATGTAAATATGAAATATCACATCACTGATGCATTTGTCGATAGACAGACCACTAATGAAATTGTAGGAATGTATTCAAAATTATGAAAGTATTAATTTGCATTCTGTCTGTATGTCTTTGAACTGACTGCATGGTAGTATAGAGTGTTTGGATATTCTACCACACTACAAAATGGCCGACATGTTTACTGTCACTCACAAGTTTTCTATGAAATAGTCCTATGTTTATTTTTATACTTATGGAATTAAATTTCACTGTGTATGTGGAGATTTACAAGCGTGATCAAGGCTTAATCGCCGAAACGCGTTGTTATTGCCTAATAAGTCTATATTTTTACTTGCATAGGGAAGGTGTCCGAGCAATCTTTTTGGAGGAGAGGAGATTGTGGAGAGTATATTTGGGACTTTCGGTGTCCCTGCTCGGACCACCCCGACGACAGCAAACCCGAATATACCGGAGATCGGTGGGAGAAAGTGTTGCTTTGTCGGAAGCTGACCCCCTCAGTTGCGAGCTTGGAGCCGCGAACAAAGAACTGTTCAGTTGAGCAGGATTGCCGGCTGCGCAAAACTTGAAGGGAGAAGACGCCCAGCGCGAATTTGCCAAAGTAACGTGGAGGTGAGCAGATTGCAGCCGTTTGAAACAACTAAGCCCGCAAGGTGGTGGTTTGTATCACTATCGGCTTACGGCTGCGTTAAGGGCTCGCACACCTCACGGGCTTGGGCGGAAAACGCGCAAACGTAGGGGCAGGGAGCTGGTGGTTACATAGAGCGGGCGCGCTCGTGAACCAGCATTCCTTTTGCAAAGAAGTTATAATTACAATCATGTTGGCAAGTGCT
Source organism: Lissotriton vulgaris (assembly GCF_964263255.1). NCBI lineage: Eukaryota > Metazoa > Chordata > Amphibia > Caudata > Salamandridae > Lissotriton > Lissotriton vulgaris. Next base: position 2,091,048,764 of record NC_141691.1, read on the forward strand.
TTAGAGTTTCGTAGAAAGCAGACTGCTGATAAACTGTTCTTTGCCCAGGACATTTCGGGCAAAACGACTGCTAATAACACCACGTGCATAACTGAACAAATTAAAACCCAAGCCCTATTCAACACCTTGGAGAAATTGCATAAAAAAGAATTAAACAAATGGTGGGAAGCAGAGTCCCTCCAAAGGTATATCGAAGTGAAGAGGGTTCCAAGAGGCCTACGGATATTTACGATCCCGACCTATGAGGATCTTGATTATGAGATGCTTGAAGAATGGTCAAAGAACTCATCAACATGCTCACTAACCATGATGCGTATCTTGGTGAAATATGCCATCAAGGATAGAGACAAACTACTGATGGAAATAGAGAAAATTATGGAAGAACTCAGCCAATTAGTGACCAAGGAAACACTTGAAGAATTTATGAAGAACCTAACCTCACGGATGGAGAAATTAGAAACGGAAATAACCGCTAAAAAGCAAAGGAAATTTTTGCGAGATTTTAAAGATTATCAATCCGGACGCACAATGACATTCCATAAAAAATATGACCATTTGTTCGAAAAGAGCCAAGGGGGAGTAAAAACCAAAACACAGTCTCCTCTACTTATGGTTGAAGTCAGCGAGAGCGACGTTTCTGATGATAATTTATCTCATGCATCATCAACTACAATTAATCAGGAACTTACACAAGACCCACAGAAAGTCAAGAAGAATTTTTTGTTACAATTTCCGATGATAAATCAAACAAGGACAGAAGGCCAAGACCAGGGAGCCCAAAGGGCCAGAGGGCGAGGAGGCAGGTTAAAAACAAGAGGAACAGGAAAGCCAAAGCCAGGAGGAAGAAACGAGGCAACAGCACCAATTGGAGTGGAGACACGGGGCAGCAAACAACAGAAAACAATATGACTGTATTCAACCTCTCAGAGCACAACCTGTCTGGAGATAAGATTGATGTTCTCTCTCTAGGCCTGTCCTTTTGCCCTACCAGCAATATGAACTTTGCACGCACAAGAATTGATTTGTTTTTCTTTTCAAGAAAATTGAAACTAAAGAAATGGTACAACACCAAACCAGGAAGACACACTACGGATGAAGCATTGAACACTGTAAGTAACCTCAATGCTGAGGATATAGCCCCATGCAATCTAATGCTTAATGACACACAAGATACTGTGAACAATCCTGATCTGAATAATTGGGGTGTTGTGACTGATGTGAATCCTGGGAGTAAATTTAAACCCAAATCAACTTTTCTTCCCAATGTACAGTGTGAAGCAATAGATCTTTTTGAGAAGGGTGTTCTGACAGATCTGAGAAAATTAAGATCAGCCAAGACTCCTTTTCATCAAAAAAACCTTACCATCTCCCAGATTGATGCGATTGAAAATCTAAAGGCGGATGACAGTATTGTCATCCTTCACTCAGATAAAGGGGGAAATGTGGTAGTTTTAGAGAAAAATAAATATTTGGAGGAAGGTATCCGGCAATTGCAGGACATTTCCTGCTATCAGAAGTCGGACATGGCAGAGATATTGAAGTCCAATACTACATACAGGGAATTATTAGCGGAATGGCGAGAAAAAGGTCAGTTGGAGTGGGAGGAGTATTATTATCTCCATTGCTCACACCCCCGCATCCCAGTTCTATATCTTTTACCTAAGCTACATAAGAACTGTCGAGATCCCCCGCGGAGACCAATAGTCTCCTCAATGGGATGCCTTCTAGAGAACACATCTAGATTTATTGATTACTTTTTAAGGCCATATGTATTGGCACTTCCATCTTATCTAAGAGACACCACTCCTTTTCTCACAAGTATACATGGCATACGTTGGGAAGATAATTTTGTATTAATTACTCTTGATGTTGGTAGCCTGTATACCAGCATCAGGCACCAACTAGGACTACAGGCCATCAGACACTTTTTCAAAACCTGATCAATCTCCCTGTTGGACCACTCAAATATGATCATTAGTATGATCGAATTTTGTTTGACAAATAATTTGTTTGTCTTTGATGGTACCATCTATAGGCAGTCACAGGGCACCGCGATGGGCATCTGCTTCGCCCCCAGCTACGCAAATCTTTTCATGGGCTGGTGGGAGGAGCAGGTGGCCACATCTATGGAAGAGTTTGACACCAATGTTGCACTGTGGCTGCGCTATATCGACGACATTTTCGTCACTTGGAGTGGGTCTGAAGAATCAGCTAGGGAGTTTGTTAAGAAACTCAACAGTAACGATTTGAATTTGGTCTTCACTGCAGACATTAGCAAGACCAAAATCGAGTTTCTAGACATCTCCATCACAATTAAAGGCCACAACATTGAAACCAAATTGCATCGCAAGGAAACTGCAAGGAACAGTATCCTAAGGGCAAACAGCTCACACCCCCGAAATTTGGTACGCAGTATCCCCTATTGGGAATTACTACGTGCCAAAAGAAACTGCAGTACAGCAGAGACATTTGAATTAGAGAAATCCACAATGTGCAAAAGATTCAAAGAACGTGGGTACAGCACACAAACCATTTCTGGGGCATGTAAGAGGGTTGAAGAGACCACTAGAAGTGATCTGTTATATCCAGCAAGGGATAATACTAATACTGAGACTGTGAGATTTATCACAACGTATTCCGGACATGCCAATAAAATCCGTGAGATTTTTTAACAAACATTGGTATGTCCTACTCACTGATGAACACCTGAAATCTGATTTAGGGAGTAATCCCCAGATCACCTTTCTGAAAGATGAATTGAGCCACAATCATGTGACACAGGAGAAACGAGGGCACCCTGGTAATCAACCAGCATACAAGTGCTGTAACAAATGCAAAGCGTGTAGAGGAAGTTTTAACTGTGACAGATTGGTGGTTCCTAGTACAGGAAGGAAATTTGTGATAAAAAAACATCTAACCTGCAATACTACATATTGTGTATACATTTTGATCTGCCCATGTAACAAATGGTATGTGGGAAGTACCAAACATCAAGCCAAAAAAAGAGTCTTGGAGCACCTTCGAGCTATAAGGAACAATAACAGAATGTACCCCATAGCTCGGCACTTTCAGTCACACCACTACCAAGATGAGACGGGAGTACGAATGTTTGTGATTGACAATGTGGACCTTGGGGTGAGGGGTGGTAATCAAGAACTGTTCTTACGTAAACTTGAATCGACTTATATTATTGATTTTGAGAGCATTGTGCCTAATAGACTGAACATCACTGAAGAATTAGCAGTACATCTACATGAAACATGAATATGAATTGGATGTATATGAATTACAGAATCGCAGCTGCTGTTTTAGTAATTTAAAATATCTATTTTTTAGGTGCTTCTACTTGTTTAGGACTATGTGGCCAAACGAATGCTAATTTGCATGAAGGTTCTATTTGGGAGACGAAATACGAGATATGTGTCTTGTGTTGGAATACCTTGCCTCCCTTTGCCCACTTGGGCTAGAGGACAGATGAAATACTATTTATGATCTGTAAAACTCAGTGATGTGTCAATGATGATAAGTCCACTTGGGCAAGACCCTTTGATCTGATGTTTGTTTCCCCTACCCCTGTTTTTTTATTTCATTTAAATATGAAATATCACATCACTGATGCATTTGTCGATAGACAGACCACTAATGAAATTGTTGGAATGTATTCAAAATTATGAAAGTATTAATTTGCATTCTGTCTGTATGTCTTTGAACTGACTGCATGGTAGTATAGAGTGTTTGGGTATTCAACCACACTACAAAATGGCCGACATGTTTACTGTCACTTACAAGTTACCTATGAAATAGTCCTATGTTTATTTTTATACTTATGGATTTAAATTTCACTGTGTATGTGGAGATTTACAAGCATGATCAAGGCTTAATCGCCGAAACGCGTTGTTATTGCCTAATAAATCTATATTTTTACTTGCATAAGGAAGGTGTCCGCGCAATCTTTTTGGAGGAGAGGAGATTGTGGAGAGTATATTTGGGACTTCCGGTGTCCCTGCTCGGACCACCCCGACGACAGCAAACCCGACTATACCGGAGATCGGTGGGAGAAAGTGTTGCTTTGTTGGAAGCTGACCCCCTCAGTTGCGAGCTTGGAGCCGCGAACAAGGAACTGTTCAGTTGAGCAGGATTGCCGCTACGCCGCTGACTACGGTGTTTATACGAAGATTGCCGGCTCCGCAAAACTTGAAGGGAGAAGACGCCCAGCGCGAATTTGCCGAAGTAACGTGGAGGTGAGCAGATTGCAGCCGTTTGAAACAACTAAGCCCGCAAGGTGGTGGTTTGTATCACTATCGGCTTACGGCTGCGTTAAGGGCTCGCACACCTCACGGGCTTGGGCGGAAAACGCGCAAACGTAGGGGCAGGGAGCTGGTGGTTACATAGAGCGGGCGCGCTCGTGAACCAGCATTCCTTTTGCAAAGAAGTTATAATTACAATCATGTTGGCAAGTGCTTTAGAGTTTCGTAGAAAGCAGACTGCTGATAAACTGTTCTTTGCCCAGGACATTTCGGGCAAAACGACTGCTAATAACACCACATGCATAACTGAAGAAATTAAAACCCAAGCCCTATTCAACACCTTGGAGAAATTGCACAAAAAAGAATTAAACAAATGGTGGGAAGCAGAGTCCCTCCAAAGGTATATCGAAGTGAAGAGAGTTCCAAGAGGCCTACGGATATTTACGATCCCGACCTATGAGGATCTTGATTATGAGATGCTTGAAGAATGGTCAAATAACTCATCAACATGCTCACTAACCATGATGCGTATCTTGGTGAAATATGCCATCAAGGACAGAGACAAACTACTGATGGAAATAGAGAAAATTATGGAAGAACTCAGCCAATTAGTGACCAAGGAAACACTTGAAGAATTCATGAAGAACCTAACCTCACGGATGGAGAAATTAGAAACGGAAATAACCGCTAAAAAGCAAAGGAAATTTTTGCGAGATTTTAAAGATTATCAATCCGGACGCACAATGACATTCCATAAAAAATATGACCATTTGTTCGAAAAGAGCCAAGGGGGAGTAAAAACCAGAACACAGTCTCCTCTACTTATGGTTGAAGTCAGCGAGAGCGATGTTTCTGGTAATAATTTATCTCATGCATCATCAACTACAATTAATCAGGAACTTACACAAGACCCACAGAAAGTCAAGAATTTTATGTTACAATTTCCAATGATAAATCAAACAAGGACAGAAGGCCAAGACCAGGGAGCCCAAAGGGCCAGAGGGCGAGGAGGCAGAGGAAAAACAAGAGGAACAGGAAAGCCAAAGCCAGGAGGAAGAAACGAGGCAACAGCCCCAATGGGAGTGGAGACACAGGGCAGCAAACAACAGGAAACAATATGACTGTAGTCAACCTCTCGGAGCGCAACCTGTCTGGAGATGAGATTGATGTTCTCTCTCTAGGCCTGTCCTTTTGCCCTACCAGCAATATGAGCTTTGCACGCACAAGAATTGATTTGTTTTTCTTTTCAAGAAAATTGAAACTAAAGAAATGGTACAACACCAAACCAGGAAGACACACTACGGATGAAGCATTGAACACTGTAAGTAACCTTAATGCTGAGGATATAGCCCCATGCAATCTAATGCTTAATGACACACAAGATACTGTGAACAATCCAGATCTGAATAATTGGGGTGTGAGACTAATGTGAATCCTGGGAGTAAATTTAAACCCAAATCAACTTTTCTTCCCAATGTACAGTGTGAAGCAATAGATCTTTTCGAGAAGGGTGTTCTGACAGATCTGAGAAAATAAGATCAGCCAAGACTCCTTTTCATCAAAAAAACCTTACCATCTCCCAGATTGATGCGATTGAAAATCTAAAGGCGGATGACAGTATTGTCATCCGTCACTCAGATAAAGGGGGAAATGTGGTAGTTTTAGAGAAAAAGAAATATTTGGAGGAAGGCATCCGGCAATTGCAGGACATTTCCTGCTATCAGAAGTCGGACATGGCAGAGATATTGAAGTCCAATACTACATACAGGGACTTATTAGCGGAATGGCGAGAAAAAGGTCAGTTGGAGTGGGAGGCGTATTATTATCTCCATTGCTCACACCCCCGCATCCCAGTTCTATATCTTTTACCTAAGCTACATAAGAACTGTCGAGATCCCCGGGGAGACCAATAGTCTCCTCAATGGGATCCCTTCTAGAGAACACATCTAGATTTATTGATTACTTTTTAAGACCATATGTATTGGCACTTCCATCTTATCTAAGAGACACCACTCATTTTCTCACAAGTATACATGGCATACATTGGGAAGATCATTTTGTATTAATTACTCTTGATGTTGGTAGCCTGTATACCAGCATCAGGCACCAACTAGGACTACAAGCCATCAGACACTTTTTCAAAACCTGATCAATCTCCCTGTTGGACCATTCAAATATGATCATTAGTATGATCGAATTTTGTTTGACAAATGATTTTTTGTCTTTGATGGTACCATCTATAGGCAGTCACAGGGCACCGCGATGGGCACCTGCTTCACCCCCAGCTACGCAAATCTTTTCATGGGCTGGTGGGAGGAGCAGGTGGCCACACCTATGGAAGAGTTTGACACCAACGTTGCACTGTGGCTGAGCTATATCGACGACATTTTCGTCACTTGGAGTGGGTCTGAAGAATCAGCTAGGGAGTTTGTTAAGAAACTCAACAGTAACGATTTGAATTTGGTCTTCACTGCAGACATTAGCAAGACCAAAATCGAGTTTCTAGACATCTCCATCACAATTAAAGGCCACAACATTGAAACCAAATTGCATCGCAAGGAAACTGCAAGGAACAGTATCCTAAGGGCAAACAGCTCACACCCCCGAAATTTGGTACGCAGTATCCCCTATGGGGAATTACTACGTGCCAAAAGAAACTGCAGTACATTTGAATTAGAGAAATCCACAATGTGCAAAAGATTCAAAGAACATGGGTACAGCACACAAACCATTTCTGGGGCATGTAAGAGGGTTGAAGAGACCACTAGAAGTGATCTGTTATATCCAGCAAGGGATAATACTAATACTGAGACTGTGAGATTTATCACAACGTATTCCGGACATGCCAATAAAATCTGTGTGATTTTTTAACAAACATTGGCATGTCCTACTCACTGATGAACACCTGAAATCTGATTCAGGGAGTAATCCCCAGATCACCTTTCTGAAAGATCAATTGAGCCACAATCATGTGACACATGAGAAACGAGGGCACCCTGGTATGCAAGCAAGGATACAAGTGCTGTAACAAATGCAAAGCGTGTAGAGGAAGTTTTAACTGTGACAGATTGGTGGTTCCTAGTATAGGAAGGGAATTTGTGATAAAAAAAATCTAACCTGCAATACTACATATTGTGTATACATTTTGATCTGCCCATGTAACAAATGGTATGTGGGAAGTACCAAACATCAAGCCAAAAAAAGAGTCTTGGAGCACCTTCGAGCTATAAGGAACAATAACAGAATGTACCCCATAGCTCGGCACTTTCAGTCACACCACTACCAAGATGAGACGGGAGTACGAATGTTTGTGATTTACAATGTGGACCTTGGGGTGAGGGGTGGTAATCAAGAACTTTTCTTACGTAAACTTGAATCGACTTACATTATGGATTTTGAGAGCATTGTGCCTAATGGACTGAACATCACTGAAGAATTAGCAGTACATCTACATGAAACATGAATATGAATTTGGTGTATATGAATTACAGAATCGCAGCTGCTGTTTTAGTAATTTAAAATTTTGATCTGATGTGTGTTTCCCCTACTCCTGTTTTTTCATTTCATTTAAATATGAAATATCACATCACTGATGCATTTGTCGATAGACAGACCACTAATGAAATTGTTGGAATGTATTCAAAATTATGAAAGTATTAATTTGCATTCTGTCTGTATGTCTTTGAACTGACTGCATGGTAGTATAGAGTGTTTGGGTATTCAACCACACTACAAAATGGCCGACATGTTTACTGTCACTTACAAGTTACATATGAAATAGTTATTTTTATACTTATGGATTTAAATTTCACTGTGTATGTGGAGATTTACAATCGTGATAAAGGCTTAATCGCCTAAACGCGTTGTTATTGCCTAATAAATCTATCTTTTTACTTGCATAAGGAAGGCGTCCGAGCAATCTTTTTGGAGGAGAGGAGATTGTGGAGAGTATATATAAATATAAATAAATATAAATTTCATATACTTCAATGTATAAATAGCTGCATAAATGCTTTTAAGTTGTAATATACTTTCTACAAACTAAATACACGCTTTTAGCAAAAACATTGTACATGATTAACACAATTTCTCTGCTTAAATGCATATTGTAGACCCGATTTCCAATGACTCTCATCAGTGATGTCATGAGTGATGTCACTGACCATGTCATGAATGATGTAATATGTGGCGTCATCAGTAGTGCATTGCGGGCACGCTAGTTATAGTTAGCTGAACTAACTATAATGGAGGAATTTCAATGGTTTTGTATGAGAGAAATGTCCAGCTAACTTACTTAACTTACCTGACATCGTCCATATCCTGCATTTTACAACCCCCCACCCTGCCCCTCCTCTGCCTGACGTCACCGCCCAGCGTAATGCCCTGCATGAGCCGTGGCTGCTTAAATGCAATCGCAATTTAAGGAATCTCAATTTAGAGATTCCTTAATTGAGATTTTTGCATTTGGGATGATGCATCCCAAATGCAAAAATACTGGTCACAAATGGAATGATTCTGAGAATCTGCCCGTTTGCGACTGTTTTTTTGCTTGATGCAACTTCTTTAAAATACTCGTAAATACCAAAGAGGGTTTTCAGGGATAACATTCATGAATATCTACCAAACGAATCTATAGTGCCCGTCGGAACGATATTGCTATTTGCATATCATTTTGTCTCACCACTACTATGGTTCTAACACGGTTGCTCTGAAACCTATGATTGTTTTTAACCCCAATCCTAATACGAACAATTACTATTCTTTTGAATAGTTGTGACAGCCCCACTACTTTCATTTTAAAACACTTGCAACATGTACAATAATTTGCAAACTACCTTTTCAATGGTTAGCATTGCTATTATGATTCCCTAATATACATCTTTTTTACATTTACAGTCTATTGAAAAGTATTGTGGTGTCTGCAACCAAGAAGCTTCAGCTACTTATAAAGAAAACTTTATGGTAAGATTATTTTCTGAGTTGTGTTCACTATATTGGAAAGCTGACTATGCACCGTCAGGGATGTGTAATTCCTATAGCCCGACGCACAGCACATATTGTTTGAGGTCAAGGGCAACAAGTTTTCATGTGTATTGTTTCCTTGGCACAAGTAGGCCCAACTCCCAGCAGCACAAACCCTATGGCTGCCAGTCAGCAGTACCAAATAATGGGTCAGAGAAGGGCAATGTCTGCAGTTAACGTAATATGTTTGCCCATATGTTAATGCTGTTCAAACCTGTATTTATGGTTTATTACTTAAATGCATTTATTACGCACTCTAAGTAAATGTTGTAACCTCTGAGTGCACAACTGTCAGTGGCTCCAGTATACAAAAGCGTGCAGCTCTGAAACACGCCTGACCCACGTATGATTATCAGAAACTCTTACACCTCTCAATGTTCACCATCATATTTTTATTGGGGCCAGTGCCATCAAGATTTCACATTTATTTTGTCCATGGAACAATTAGTCCCAGGCCCTGCAACACAAATACTTCAGTTGCCAATTTACAGTAAAACGTTATAAAGCAGGAATGGGAAGTGTCTGCTGCTGAGGTAATATTTGTGTCCATATGTTAATGACCTTCAAACTTGTACAACATTGATGCTGTCAATATTATTAGTTAGAGTGACTGTTCCAAATAAATGTTGTAAGCTCAGACTGCACTACTGACAGTTTCTGTAGTAAAAAAAGTGTACACACACTTCCAAAGTTTAGCACTATGTATACTTCTCCCAGAATGCTCTACGATTTGATGCAAATAATTGCAGAAGCTTAAAAGCAAGTTTGTTAATCCTTTGCTTTCAAAATAAAATGTTCATAAAAAAGAGAAAGCAGGAAAAATAAATTTTGCTAAACTACTGTAAAATTTCTGTTACCATTTTTTTGCAGCATCATTTAATAACGTGTTAATCCATGCTAGTATTTCCCAAAAATATTCATTATGGAAAATCTCTGTAACTACTTTCAATAAGATTATGGGAAACAAAATTCAACAAGCATTGACAAACACAGTAGGTCTGAAATTGATGGTCACCTTTTTACTTTTGTCATTGTGTGACTCGTTTTGGCATCGTGTTTGTAAAACGTTATTGGCATGTAAGCTGCTGCGCCCTCACTAATATAACAAACTTTGGCAAAAGCAAAAAATATTTTTGGTTTTAAAAAGCACAAACTTCCACAGTAGTTACTGGCACTGAACAAAACTACTTTGTGTGCTGATATGCTCCTTGCGAAACAGCATAATGTTGTGACTCACAGTGAAGCCATCCAATACAAAGACAGAGAGAGAGAGAGGGACAGGAGAGAGAGCAGAGTGGATGAGAGTGAAGGGAACAGAGAGAGAGATGTAAAAAATGCAAAAGGTCACGGTTAATTCCAGACCAAATTAGGGTCCCAATTATTCAAGAAAGTCTCAAAAGTGCACCCATGGAATATGTCCTAGCATTAAGTGCAGCTATACAGCTTTTGTGAATTCCCAAAAATGTACACAAGTAGGACAAGAAATAGTACTCGTACAAAAATATTTGTGAACTACATTTTAACATGAGCAAATTTGCATGTGTATATTTGCTCATGCAAAAATCTGAATGTTTACAAATTCACTTTTCCTCCAACACCTTTTTTCCCAACTCAGGAAGAAGGTTGATGTCTGCCATTGTTGGGAAGACATTTCCAACATACTTCACTATGACAAAAGATTAGAGAACAGTTGTTAAAAATGCATAAAACATGGAAGTTAGTGGGTTTGCACAGACTCAAAAGGCCATTCTGACCCTGGAACTATGTTTACCATTTAAATACATATAACGTTTTTATTTCAAAAAGCTATTCACCTTTAAACAATGCAATATTAATTACAACATACTTTTCACTTTCTTCTCAACAGGCCCAATGTTTCGAATGCAGCAGATGACTCCACCTTCAATTCATAAAAGCAAATGTAAATCATACTTGCCTTTTACTGCCGGTATATGTGAAAAATGTGTTAATTTTTTTGAGTCTAAACACACCTTTTGGATTAGGACTATGGAATAGTGGTATATAAATATAATGCATTCTATTGTCAGATCTCCACCTTGGTGATAGTGGAATTACGACTACTTTTTAAACAACCATTCAACAATAATGTGTAGAGGAACGGTGTTGCTTTTTCACCTCAAAGAGGAAGATTTAAATTTATATTTCAACAGATAAACAAAATAATTACTCAATTTCAAAAAGAAAATTAAGAAGGAATGTTAGACGAAGTCTGCTCCAACTCTAAAAGCAGTGTGCAAATCGTAACAGGTGAAAAAAAGTGTGTCTCAACATTACTTTTTAAGACAATTTTGAAACAAGACTAGACTGCAGGAGTGTCCAAATATCTAATTAGATATCTTGCATGTGATCATATGTTACTTAAAAACACACTTATGCACTTTTTATGCTGGACAGTATTGCTTCTAAACACCCTCTCACTGCTTTCTTCCAAACCTTCAAAAAAGATTTCATGAATTTACATGCATAGTCAATTGTACTTAGTTTCTCTTTTGTAAACTGACATATGTACACTCATCAGTCACTCCTATGGTAAGCCTTTACAATCCTGAATGCGGAGTGCTGAGTTTTGTGTGAGAGGATGCCCATACATAACCAAGCTAACTTTTCTTTAGCTACATAGAAACATGTAGTGTAACCTGTCAAACACTTTGAAATCCTACCCTCCCACTAGTCCTAGAGGTGGATGTAGAATTCAACCGTTCTTCATAAAATAGAATTGGATGTCACGAAGCACAAAGTATTTCTGTATTATGCAATCCCTAATGCGTCCCTTAAAGATACAAGCGAAGTCCAAACACATACTAACTGAAACACACCAACCATTAGTAACCTGTAAAATTTGCTAAACAACTCTTTCAAGGTGTGATCAAGCCAAAAAATACTCCTTTGGCACATCAAATATAGTACAAAACACATAAACTACTTGCACCCCAACAACTTTGCTTGAGCTGCAACACAGAGATTGCAGGACAACCACTTGCTGCTGCACCAACCACATCAACATTTGGGAAAAATAACTTATTTTCCCCACTCACCTGTTGGCCACCCGATGCGGAAGCTCCCCCAGATACCATCAATGCCACTCGAAATCTGGGCATAAAATTTGACAACTTACTTTCTTTCAAGCAACAATCCAAAGAAATAGCAGCTGCCTGCTTTAACATCATGAAAGGGCTACGCAAATTCTTTGACTATCTACCATTGCCCGCCCGCCGAACAGTAGCAGTTGCCTTAATAACATCTAAAATTGACTACTGCAATAGTCTGTATGCTGGAGTAACAAAATCTACCTTATATAAACTACAGACTATCCAGAATGCGGCAGCTAGATTGGTCTTGAGGTTGCCCAGAAGATCATCAGCATCAGCTGCCCTGAACAAGCTGCATTGGCTTCCTATTCAGAAGCGGATCTTATTTAAAATCATTGTGATCACATTTAGGTGTTTTCATAAACGGGGCCCAAAATACCTAAATGACAGATTCCACAGGTATCATCCCTTGAGAGAACTTAGATCAGCCACAGCCAATTTGATTACTGTCCCCAAGTTTAAACTCACCACCAAGGGAGGAAAATCATTGGCAGTTCTTGGGGCCAAGGCCTAGAACACACTCCCCACAGACCTTCGTCTAATATCTTCAGAACAGACTTTCAAGAAATCTTTAAAAACTTGGATATACGGACTCCCAGAATCCAAATGCAAAACTTTGGTCTGATTATACTCAAACGTTCCAAACACAGCTGAAACATCATACTACTGGTCAGCAATGAAGATAAAAGCGCCAGGATGCTCCCTGGAGTGACAGAGCGCTATATAAAAAACCACAAAACATCAAAACACCACAAAACATCAACAGCTGCAACACCATCTTTAGCAAACAGTCCATACTCGCATATTGATCTTGAGTTTCGTAAACTTACATTTCTATGCATTTATTGTGATGAACTTTTGTGTTATGCAAACACTATATCAACTTCATCAAAAACGAGAAACAGGAGCAGCACTGTCCTCAACATTAGTTATTAGACATTTATCAAGCTTTTTTGTTGTAAAAACGACCCCGTCCGAAGGCCGTTGAAAATGTGCACACTTGCTGCCTTTCTTGGCTGGGGTTATCAATTACTCTTGAATTTCATATTCTGATTCAAACTCGTGGTCCTTAATTGAGCCTTTTTGTTGTACCTACTACCCCGGCGGAAGGCAGTGGTAAATTTGGACACTTACTGGCTTTCTTGTCTGGGGTTATCAATTATTCTTGAATTTGATATTCTGATTCAAACTTGTGACCCTTTATCAAGCCTTTTTGTTGTACCTACTACCCCGGCCGAAAGCAGTGGGAAATTTGCACACTTGCTGCCTTTCTTGGCTGGGGTTGTCAATTGTCCTTCTTGTAATACAAATTCAAAGTACAGGCCCTTTATTGAGCCTTCTTGGTAACTACTACCCGTGAATGGCAGTGGGTAATTTGCGCACTTCCTGCCGTTCATGTATACACAAAAGCTTAAAAGTCTAACAATATTAAAAAAGAGCCAGTATAGTCTATGGTTATCAAATCTTCTGTTTGTTATTGTAATTCAAAGTACAGACCCTTTATTGAGCCTTCTTGCTAACAACTACCCATGAATGGCAGTGGGTAATTTGGACACTTTCAGCCTTTCATATTTTGTACATTATTCATCTAGCACTCAATCAACACATCATCTACACGTACACACACCTACGTGCTGCCTTTATTGGCTGTGGTTATCAACTATTCTTCAATTTCATATCTGTATTCAAAGTGCGGGCCCTTTATCGAGCCTTTTTCATGTAGATACTGCACTGCCAGAAGGAAGTGGGAAATGTGCGCACTTACTGCATTTCTTCACAGAGGTTATGAACTATTGTTCAATTTCATATTCCTATTCAAAGTGCAGGCCCCTTATCAAGCCCTATTTCTTCAATCAACTACCACGGCCGAAGGCAGTGGGAAATTTGAACACTTGCTGCCTTCCTTCGCCGGGGTTATCAATTATCCTTCTTCTATTACAAATTCAAAGTGCAGGCCCTTGATTGAGCCTTCTTGGTAACTATTACTCGTGAATGGCAGTGGTTACTTTGCGCACTTCCTGCAGTTCATGTCTAAAAAAAAGCTTAACAAAAGTCGACCAATATTAAAAAAGTTTATCAAATCTTCTGTTTGTTATTGTAATTCAAAGTACAGGCCCTTTATTGAGCCTTCTTGGTAACTACTACCCGTGAATGGCAGTAGGTAATTTGCACACTTATTTTTCACATTATTCATCTAACACTCAATCAACACATCATCTACACGTACACACACCTACTTGCTGCCTTACTTGGCTGTGGTTATCAATTATCCTTCTTCCAATACAAATTCAAAGTGCATGCCCTTTATTCAGCCTTCTTGGTAACTTTTACTCGAGAATGGCAGTGGGTAATTTACACACTTGCATCTTTTTTTGCATCCTTTCTACCGCACAGTGTGTGTACTTTGTGTACTTGCTTAACTCCTTAGATGAGATACCCTTTTCTCAGGCTCCCACTGCGGAACCCGACTCACAGTCTGTTATGGACTGGAACACCAAAAACCCATTTCCTTTACAAGGCAGTGGTTTGTTTTCGCATCTGCTACCTTTCTTCCTTTTCACCTTATTCTGCATCCACTACCTCAAACAAACCTACCTCCTAACTTTCTTGCAGCCTTTGCCAAGTATTATTCTAATTCAAAGTAGAGTCCCTGAAATGGGCCTGGTGTTGTCATTTTTCAGCCCTACTCCACCAAATGGTAACTTAATGCACTTACATTGCTTCCTTCGATGTTGTAGCCATTTCTTATGCTCCCACTGCAAAAGCCGATGCCCTATCCGTATAATGACTT
The DNA here is from genome assembly GCF_964263255.1 of Lissotriton vulgaris. Classification (NCBI taxonomy): domain Eukaryota; kingdom Metazoa; phylum Chordata; class Amphibia; order Caudata; family Salamandridae; genus Lissotriton; species Lissotriton vulgaris. The sequence continues at coordinate 2,091,063,934 of NC_141691.1, forward strand.
GGAAATCCAAAGATCCACTTCCCTGACAACGCAGTGGATAGTTTGCGCGTCTGCATCCTTTCTAATTGTTCACCTTTTTTATCTTCCACTCTATCAACACATCATCTACACATAACAAACACTGATTTGCTACCTTTTTTAGCTGCAGTTATCAATTCTTTTTCAATTTCATATTCTGATTCAAACTCGTGGCAATTTATTGAGCCTTTTTGTTGTAGCTACTACCCCAGTCGAAGGCAGTGGCAAATTTGGACACTTACTGCCTTTCTTGACTGGGATTATCAATTATTGTTCAATTTAATATTCTGATTCAAAGTCGTGGCCCTTTATCAAGCCTTTTTCATATAGATATTGAACTGGCAGAAGGCAGTGGGAAATTTGTACACTTGCTGCACTTCTTCGCACGGGTTGTTCAATTTCAATTTTCAATTTTCAATTGTTCAATTTCATATTCCTATTCAAACTGCAGTCCCTTTATCAAGCCCTTTTTATTCTATCAACTACCCTGGCCGAAGGCAGTAGGAAATTTAAACTCCTGCTGCCTTTCTTGGCTGGGGTTATCAATTATCCTTCTTGTACTACAAATTCAAGGTGCAGGTCCTTTATTGAGCCTTCTTGGTAACTATTACTCGTGAATGGCAGTGGGTAATTTGCGCACGTCCTGCCGTTCATGTATGAAAAAAAGCTTAACAAAAGTCTACCAATAATAAAAAAGAGCCAGTAGAGTCTATGGTTATCAAATCGTCTCTTTGTTATTCTTTACGGAGCCTTCTTGCAAACTACTACCCGTGAATAGCAGTGGCTAATTTGCACACTACAGCCTTTCTTAGTTTTTACATTCTTCATGTTCCACTCAATCAACACATTATCTACATGTACACACACCTACTTGCTGCCTTTCTTGCCTATGGTTATCAGCTGTTCTATTTCATATTCGTATTCAAACTACAGGCCCTTTATCGAGCCTTTTTGTTGTAACAGGTACCCCAGCCGAAGGCAGTAAAAAATTGAACACTTGCTGCCTTTCTTGGTTGGGGTTATCAATTGTTCCTGAATTTCATATTCTGATACAAACTCGTGGCCCTTTATTGAGGCTTTTTGTTGTACCTACGACTCCGGCCGAAGGCAGTGAAAATTTGCACACTAACGGCTTTTCTTGGCTAGGGGTTATCAATTATTGTTCAATTTAATTTTCTGATTCAAAGTCAAGGACCTTTATCGAACCTTTTTATTGTAGCTAATACCCCGGCCGAACAAAGTAGGATATTTTCACACTTGCTGCTTTTCTTCACTGGGGTTGTCAATTATTTTAAAAGTACCTACACGCTTAGCAATAACATTTTCTTTTGGAAACAAATTCCAAACTAATCGTCTCTGTAAAACGTCTTTGACATGTTCAGTCATTTGTCCAATTCTTATTTCTTGCTGAATAGTTCCATATTCAGCATCATTTCCTTATTGCATATTTGTAATAACTTCCTTATATTAAAAATATAACCAAATGTTAACAATACCAATGCTACATTACATCATTTACTTATACTACCTATGGAGCATAACAACAAATTACAATACCACAAAATATCTGGAGAAGCTTGTTGTGAAGACTCTTGAAGAAAATGAAACTTCTCATTATTGATGACATAAGCATGGTATCAAAATTATTGCTTGCCTTGGAGCATTTTAGAATGCTGCAAACTCTTAAAACAGGGTATGACATATAAGTCTCAATTTAATTAAGGCACATACAATTGTACTATGTCCTCAGATTCTGTTAATTGTACAAAATAGCGTTAATCAATGTTTGTGTCGAGTAGCACCTTCAATATATATTGCAGACATCAGGGTTCACAACTTCACTTCAGTTTTCCTTCTACATTAATGACAGCATTGAATACAGCCTTGCTTTACTTTAAGGCAGAGACAATTGTAGTGTATCCTCACATTCTGTTAACTATGACAAAATAGCATTCATCGATCTTTCTGTCAACAACTGCCTTCGATCTACACTGTGGACAGCCGAGTTCACAACTTGAATTGACTGATCTTTCTGTCAACAACTACCTTCAATCTACACTGCGGACAGCTGGGTTCACTACTTGCATTGAGTGATCTTTCTGTCAACAACTACCTTCAATCAACACTGCGGACAGCTGCGTTCACAACTTCAATTCACCTTTCCTTCTAGAATAAGGACAGCATTGTATTCAGCCTTCCTTTCCTTAAGGCAGAGACAATTATACTGTGTCCTCAGATTCTGTTATCTGTGACTAAATAGCATTCATCGATATTTGTGTCAACAACTGCCGTCAATCTATACTGCGGACAGCTGCGTTCACAACTTCAATTCAGCTTTCCTTCTACATTAAGGACAGTATTGTATACTTCCTTGCTTTCCTTAGGATAGATAGAATTATACAGTGTCCTCAGATTCTGTTATCTGTGACTAAATAGCATTCTTCGATCTTTGTCTCAACAACTGCCTTCAATCTACACTGAGGACAGCTGGGTTAACAACTTGAATTCAGATTTCCTCTTACATTAAGGACAGCATTGTATTCAGCCTTGCTTTCCTTAAGTCAGAGACAATTGTACTGTATCCTCACATTCTGTTAACTGTGACAAAATAGCATTCATCAATATTTCTGTCAACAACTACCTTCAATCTACACTGCGGACAGCTGGGTTCACAACTTGCATTGACTGATCTTTCTGTTAACAACTACCTTCAATCTACACTGCGGACAGCTGGGTTCACAACTTCAATTTAGCTTTCCTTCTACATTGAGGACAGCATTGTATTCATGCTTGCTTTCCTTAAGGCAGAGACAATTATACTGTGTCCTCAGATTCTGTTATCTGTGACTAAATATCATTCTTCGATCTTTGTCTCAACAACTGCCTTCAATCTACACTGCTGACAGCCGTGTTCACAACTTGAATTCAGCTTTCCTTCTATATTAAGGACAGCATTGCATTTAGCCCTGCTTTCCTTAAGGCACAAACAATTATACTATATCCTGAGATTCCATTATCTGTGATTAAATGGTATTCATCGACCTTTGTGTCAACAACTGCCTTCAATCTACACTGCGGACAGAAGGGTTTACAACTTCAACTCAGCTTTAGAACTAAAATTATCTTCAATATCTGTCCTTACAACAACATTCAATATATTCTGCGGTCAGTAAAAAGTAAAACTTCATAGCAAGAGCTCCACTACTACAGAAAACATTGAATTCAGCCTTGCTTTATTTAAGGTACAGACTAATGGATTTTATGTGTTCTGATTTTGTAAAAGAATGTCACAAATAGTATTCATCTATAACTGCTCACTAGACCTCTCCATCTACACTACAGACAGCTCAGTTCACAACTTCAATTCAGCTTTCCTTCTGTATTAAGGACACCATTGTATTGAGCTTTACTGTCCTTAAGACAGACACAATTATACTGCGTCCTCAGATACTGTTAACTTTCACAAAATAGCATTCATCAATCTTTGTGTCAACAACTGCCTTCAATCTACATTGCAGACAGCTCAGTTGACAACTTTAAATCAGCTTTCCTTCTAGATTAAGGACAGCATTATATTCAGCCTTGATTTCCTTAACGCAGAGACAAATATACTGTGTCCTCACTACAGACTCTGTTAACTAAGATAAATAGCATTCATCAATCTTTGTGTCAACAACTGCCTTCAATCTACACTGGGGACAGCTGTATTCACAACTTCAATTCAGCTTTCCTTCTACATTAAGGACCGCATTGCATTCAGCCTTTTTTTCCCTTAAGGCAGAGACAATTATACTGTGTCCTCAGATTCTGTTATCTGTAACTAAATAGCATTCTTCAATCTTTGTGTGAACAACTGCCTTCAATCTACACTACGGACAGCTGGGTTCACAACTTGAATTCAGCTTTCTTTCTACATTAAGGACAGCACTGCATTCAGCCTTGCTTTCCTTAAGGCAGAGACAATTATACTGTGTCCTCACATTCTGTTAACTGTATAAAATAGCATTCAGCGATCTTTGTGTCAACAACTGCCTTCAATTTACATTGCGGACATCTGCGTTCACACCTTCAATTTAGCTGTCCTTCTACATTAAGGACAGCATTACATTCAACATTGTTTTCCTTAACGCAGATACAATTCTACTCTGTCCTAAGATTCTGTTAACTGTACAAAATACCATTCATCAATGTTTCTATCGATTAGTACCTTCGATCTACATTACAGACAGCAGGGTTCACAACTTCAATTCAGTTTTCCATGTAAATTTCTCTTCACTATGTGTGCTGAGAGCTGCCTTCAATCAATTCTGCGCTCAGTAGAGTTCAGAACTAGATACCAAGAGCACCAGCACTACAGAAAACATTGAATACAATCTTGATTTACTTAAAACACAGACAATTGCACAATATCCTCACCTTTTCTTAAACTTTGAACACTAGGAAATTCAGCCTTCATTGATTTAATGCAGACAAAATTCTACTATATGTGTTTCACATTTTGTTGAAATAAGTGACAAAAAACATTCATCTATGTCTGTTAACAACTGCCTTCAATCCACACTGCACAGGGAACATGCAAGCTCACCGCCAAAGATACTACTTACTCAGCGCACCATAAATAATCACAAACAAGAGTGAACACTTTTATGTCACAGTGAGACATACTGTCCCTTTTAAATGGAATTTATGCAGAATTCAATCAACAAACGATATTACTTCAATTACTGTACCCCACCCCGACCACACATCATCACAGGGTACATTCAAGCTCAGCGTCAAAGGTATTACTAACTCAGTGCCCCACAAATCATCACCATGTCACCGTATTGAATGAGATGACTTATTTAGAAAAAAATACATCATACTTTTTTCAAATATACTTCAACTTACTTCTGTGAATGGACAACCAATATTTATTAAAATACTTGATTTTAAAGATTTTGCTACCAATCCGTGCTGCTTGCACCACACATCACACACTCCACAGAACTTTGTTGCTTTAGATGCACACTTGCTTCCTTTCTTGGCTGGGATGATCAATTATTCCACAATTTCATATTCTGATTGAACGTCAAGGCCCTTTATCAAACCTTTTTCTCATTTCTACTACCCCAGAAGACGGTTAATACTCCAAAACTAAACTGTAAAATTTAGCAAACAACTCTTTCAAGGGATGATCCATCCAAAAAATACTCCTTTGGCACACCAACTATGGTGCGACATGTAAAAACTTGCACCCCAACAACTTCACTTGAGCTGCAACACAGAGATTGTAGGACAACCACTTGCTGCTGCACCAACCACATCAACTGCTGCAACAGAATCTTCGGCAAGCAGTCCATACTCACATATTGATCTTGATTTTGGTAAACTTAAATTTATTGACATGAACTTTTTTGTTACGTCAAATAGTCTATCAACCATATGAAAAATAAAAAAAGGAGCATCACTCTCCTCAACATCACTCACTACACACTTCAATCGTCTGGCATGCTTTTGCTTGATTGAATCCAGTCCCTGTTTTGCTTATTGCTGCCTTCCGAGAAGCATTTGTACCTGAGTCCGAGCAGGCGTGCAACGCAGCTACTGGAGGCGTTATCCCGGCTGCCAGTCTCCCAGTCACCCGGTATCACAGCCGTAACAGCGCAGCAACCATACGGCAATTTGGAACAGCGGTTTCCGACGCCGACGACAGCACCAGCACCAGCGCCGGTGTCCTAGCGTTGATCTCTGGCGACGGACCAGAGCAGAGTCTTCAGAGCGGTTCAGCAGTAGTCCTTCCATGCTGTGAGTCTGGCGTTCGGCGTCTGGGTGACCTGAGCTGCAGCTGCCACTGCATTCTGCAAGTTGGGTGAGTCGGGAGAGCCGGGAGCGCCCGGGCAGCACGGGGCGTCGCCGAGCTGTGGTAGCCATGGGAGCTCCGCCCCCCACCCATGCCCGAGGTCAGCATCGCCCGCTGCAGTCATCGTCTGAGCCGCGGAGGTCCCAGCAGGTTTCTCCAGTCACCAGGCTGCCAGAATCACAGCCCAAACCCCCAACCCCCCACAGGTGAGAGCGCTCTTTGCACCTCTGCCTCCCGCTCAAGAAGAGGACTGGTCAGTGTCCGAGTCTTCTGGGGGTGTAGGGTGAAGGGAGCACTGGGAGCAGTGGACACTCTCTCCCCCACCCCGACCCCAACTATCAACAACTAATAACCAACAACGCTGCCCATATTCTCTGCTCTGTATCCTGGTTTTGGCCTGCACATCCGGGATGCAATTTTCTCAGGTTGAAGCGGTCCTTGGAGCCGGTCCATAACCATAAAAGCTACAATAGCTGGACAGTTCAAATACACTTTTAGGTAGTGATACTACTCGGTATCACTAACTACTTCGCAAAAAAACAAAACAAAAACAAAATTTACAATCCGACCAAAAAAAGAATCAAATTAATTCAGACGGCCGCACAGACTTAACTTACACTAAACATAAAAAATCATAAACATAAGATAATCAATAACCATGAGATCCGGCAAAGAAAGGTGTTCTGTCACAAAAGTGATTACCAGCAGGAAAAGGAAAAGCGCGATCTTAAAAGAACCAACTAAAACTCAAGCCACCACAACAACAACACTCGGCACCGAAATGACTCAAACCCACAAGGATTCTGACATATTGGTGGACATCGGGGAAGTACTAAGTACATCATCATCAAACCAAAAACATCAAGAAAAGAACTGCTCTCAACCCAAAATATATTCTAAATGTTCCTTTGTTAAAGATACCGTAGCAGTGCTAAATCTCAGCATCAGCAATCGGTTGGGCCTCCCCTCCCCTCTGCATCTGGCAATAGATGTAGTGACAGCCCCACAAATGAACACCTTAACTTCAGCAATTACAATCCCTGCGGAAACAAGGGGTGGTATAAATCCTGGATTCAATGCTTATCTTGGAAATAAAATCAATGATAATAAAGGTAGAGATCAAGGGACAGAATGTGCCAGCTGGAAAAATGGAAAAAGCCCTTGAAGCAACTGTGGGAAACATATCAAAGAAATTACCAATCTCTCTCCTTTTCGATAGGACCGTCCACAAAACTTCTACATCAATTCCATTAGGGCCGGAAATCAAAATACGGTCCCACCTATGTCCAGGTTTTTTCCCATCCACAGCTTCCATTTGACCCACTGGATCACAAACTGACCAAGTTAACCTTGAGACCATTTCTTTAAGAACTATTGTTCTAGACCTTTGTTCAACTAATTCAGCTGAGGTCTCCCATCCACAATCAAACCTGGGAGCCTGTCATGATCCCCAAGGAAACATAAACATAAGTCCCATTAGAGTCTTCAAGGACAAAGGGACCCTGGGCTCACCTCCAGGATCCATCAGCTCCAACGGTTCCGCCGATAAGAACACTAATCTCAAGCCGGAATTGTCAACACCACCTATCAGCAGCCCACTCCCAGTCCCGGGGGCTCCAGCAGCCGTCGGTAGCCCAGGGGAGGCGTGGGGAATTGAAGCAGAGGACCTAGCTCTCGCATTAGACAATGCACCTGTTCTTTCTAGCAATGAATGGAAAAATCTCGTCACCACATACACTTCCGCGATCAAAGGCGAAATAGGGGATCAAGAACCAACCCAATCTATAGGGAAGTCGAAAGAGGAACCCCCAACAGCCGAGAATGCACTTTGGGCTCCCCTGCTCAACACAATGCAACTCGCAATAAAAGCTATGGAGTACCACTCCGATAAGATTGATATACAGCTAACTCTACTCCATTGTCTAGCCCTTCATGTTACAAGCATTGACAGGAAGTTATCTGACTTGAACAATTTCATCTCAAAAGCTCAAGCCGAAACATCGATAATTCCACCAAGCTGTCCGTGTTACCTAATCATTGATAAACTTGCATCACTACCCATGGTGATGGGCGACCTTCTAATGGATTTTAAAAAAATATCAAGACAACAGAGCCAACTGTTCCAGGTAAACCAAATCTTAAACAAACAGGAATTCCTAAAAGTACTAGGGACCTAATCTCCGAGGGAAATAATAAGCTACCTCCATCAGATATGAATAGATCAATCCAGGCTTCTTTTTCAGCTGAGGCCAGAACCGACCCTCATGCGAGAGAGGTAGTTACAATCAATCAGGCTCTTCAAGACGACCTAGGAAGCCATTGCAGGGGTAGAGCGAGCATCCACTCAAGTTCCATCCGCATCAGCAAAACGCACTTTCCAGAACTATCTTGAGCGGTACAGGGATGTAATATCTACAAAAAACTTTCAAGCCAATCAATTGAAGGAGACGACTCGCCAATCAAACCCCAAAACTCTAAACATCAGCAAAAACAGAGGAGGAAAGGGAGGAATAACACTCCTCCAATCAACACATTTTTCCAAGCTGCAAATGAAGTTCAGAGTGAACCGAAACTAGATCAAAGAGCATGGAGCGACCAACCAACTTGTCAGCCCAATGCTACCACCATCTCATCATCGGATTCAACAGCTCAAGATAACGCAGGAGCTACACATTTAATGGGACTGAAACAATCCGCAATCTCTAACACTGCAGATCTGGCAGCAAAAACACCTGTCTCCACCAACTAAAGGTGAATTTTCCACTGCCTCAGACGCAGGCTCAATGACTGCCGACAAGTTATTAGGTCCGGTAAAGCCTAAATTAATAATGGAAACAGCAACAAGGGGAGCCTCAGTTGGCCCAACCACAAACAATACTGAGTGGTGGAACAAAGGGCTAAGTGTTTAAGTGTTGATTCAGGAAACAGAGACGGCCCTGTAATACAGTCATTCTGCTCCCCAGAGGAGACAAAAGCACTCTCGCACCTCGTCACCTCCACAGATAGCCTACGACGGGCACCTACCCAGTCAATACTCTTCATCCCTGAATATAAATCTAAAGGTCGGGGTGACACCCTCAACAGAGGGAACATTCTTCGAATACTAACCGCCATTAGTAATCTGACAGGGATTCCATCGCAAGACTTAGTATCTGTTCAATTTGAAACCCTCAAAAACCTCTCGGATCAGGAAGTAACCAAAACTATCTGGGTCAACCAGTAAATAACAGCGAAAATTCTTAAGGAGAAGCCCCAAATGCAAGCCTGGGGGATTCGATTATACGCTCATTATGAAGTGGGATATCCAGAACCCCTTCTTGGACAGGTTCATGAATCTAAAGTCGACAAGACAAAAAACAAAGTCAATCCCGGTCCCTGTAATTCCGTGCTCAAAGGAGCACGAAGTTCCTCCGTTGAGGTTACACAAAACAGCAGACCAACCGCTCCGATGGGTCTGGATGAAAGAGGAATGGAACTTTCAATCGACTGGTCTTGGATCTCGAGAACAATAAACAGCAGACCTGAGACTCATTGACAGATGGAAAAAAATACAATAAACTCCTCGATGTTAAAATTTTGCTCCTGGAACATAAACAGCTTTGGTGCAAAAACTTCCAATAAAGGATTATTATTGTATCTTCAGCAATTTGATATAATCCTATTACAGGAAACATGGCTGGAAGAGCCTTTTCACTTACAAGGCTTCAAAACATACCATCTCTCAGGGACTTGAAACTCAAAATGTGCACATTTGAAAGGCGGGCTTACAACCTATGCTTCAATGAAGGAGCTACCAAGCACAAATACCGCAACAAATGGAATAAAAACAATACAGTTTCAAATTTTAAGCCGCAGAAATAAAGAAGTCTTAACAATTGTTAATTCCTACATTCATCCTCATAATAAAAGAACCGGTGTAAATACCTTAGTAACTGAATTTACAAATCTCATCACTGCGGAACCATCTTCAAATTATATTGTCTTTGGGGACTTTAACATGTTCCTTACAGGAGGGATTGACCCGGACAGTCCTGCAGCATAATGCCATGCAGCATGGGGCATCCCAAACCAGGACGCCTGCAGATGGGGCAAGTCATCCAAAATCACGAGGGGCCTTCTAACCGAGCTGACAAATTTGTCTTTGGTTGCATTAAATGGGCGTTTCACCGGCTGCCACCTTCCACACTGCCCAATGTAATACCGCAATCGACTACACTTTCACGTCTTTATCGACTTTCGGCCTAATGAAAGGGTTTACAATCAGAAATCAGGACCACAGTGACCACCAGCCCCAAGAGTTTACCCTTGATGCTCATGGAACAGCTACCACTTACCCAATGGAGGTCACAAATTTAATGATAACAACAAATCACTGGAGAATCAAATGTAACACCCGCGATCCAGAACAACCCCAGGCCCTCACGAAAAAAAAGATGGGAGGAAAGTAAGCAGTTAAGCACAGCCACTTAAAAGCATGGGAGAACTTCTTGGACAGCTTCAATCCAACCATGTAAAAAAACAAGTCAAGAGAAAATGACTAGTAAGACCAAAAAATCCCGGGGTCGCCTCACGCAACCAGGCACAAAGCGAAATACTCCACCTCTCACAACATCAGGATGCCGAATTAAGGGAGTTAAAAACCAACATCAACAGGGCAATGCGCAGTCTTCGTATACACAACCCAGGTGAGAACATCCAGTCCGAATTAAGGAGTCTTATAGCACGCAAGAAGAAAACAATTTGGCTCGCCAAAAAAGAAAGGGACGAATCAACATGGGCTAAACTGACATATGATGCAAAAAACAACAACAGTGCCAGGTTTTGGCAGACCATCCGAATCCTAGAGAATCCATCCACTCTAGGAATTAGCTCAAATATAACTGAGGACATCTGGGCAAAGTTCCTACTGAATCACTTCAACTCAGAAGCTGGCAAATCCGCGGAAGCCCTACTGGAGCTCCAAAGTGACCAACAACAATCCAGATTTCAAGGACTGGTCCTTCCCATCGTCTTCACAACTAAGCAGCTTGGGGGCAGAATCAAGAAAGGAGTGGACGCAAAGACGGAGCTCCAGGCCCCAACGGTCTTCTACTAATCATATTTAAACAGGATTTGATCTACTGGGTTGAAGTACTCTTCCCCCTTTATAATAACATCCTAGAAAGTGAGAGAATTCCTGACTCCTGGAAAGGATCAATCATTTCTCCTATCCACAAAAAGGGCGCCATGAAAAACCCAAAAAACTATAGGCTCATCGCTTTAATCGACATTGAAGCCAAATTCTATGCAGGGCTCTTACTAAATGAACTTACAGTTTGGGCTCAGGAAAAAAACCTAATTCCCATCAATCAAACTGGTTTTTAGGAAGGTCTGGGGACTTCAACAAATATTCTCGCCCTTTCTCTTCTGTCTGACGCCTCCCAAAAAAATCAATAAACCACTATTCATCCGCTTTATCGATTACAAGGCAGCTTTTGATAGCATCAACAGGGGGATACTTTGGGCAATATTAGCGAGGTGGGGAATTCCTACAAATCTTCTAAACCAGCTAATATTGCTTCACTCTGAAACTTGGGTCCAGATTAAAATTGGATCGGGAGATACCCTGTCTAGAAATATTCCTACTACCAAAGGGTTGAAGCAGGGTTGTGTCTTGGCCCCAACCTTGTTCAACCTCTTTGTCTCTGACCTTTCCACCGAGCTGGACAACTGCAACCATCATGCCCCGAACCTGGGGGGCTTAACTCTATCGAACCTCTTGTACGCAGATGACCTCCTACTAATCAGCCATACTCCAATCGGTCTCCAGCATCTGATAAACATCACAAGTACCTTTGCTGAAAAAAATGGGCTGACCATAAATCTGGAAAAATCTAAAGTAATGGTACTAAACCAAGGTCCCAACAAACCCTATCCACGATGGTCAATGAACAATCGGCTGCTGGTTCCTACAGACGAGTACAAGTATTTGGGAATCATATTTGAGAGAAATGGCTCATTTTCCAAACAGAAAGCATCCATCAAAGGCAGAGGCACTGTATTGGCAGTTGCTTTAAAAAACATCAAGCAAAAAATAACTGGCCCTAGCCTTCTCCCTTTGCTAGAAGTGCTTCGAGCGCGGCTCCTACCCTCCATCACTTACGGAAGTGAAGCAATGAGAGGAAGAAATGAGGTCACCCTGGACATAGTGGTTGCTAAGGCCCTAAGAATAATATTCAATCTTCCGCAATTTACCTCACCAGCACAAATAAGATTAGAATTTGGACTGCTAAAGCAGGAAATCTCACGAAAAGGGGCCTACGCCAAATGCTGGTTCAAAATAAAGGGGGCCGAGCCGGGCACATTGAATTCATACCTGTGGTTGGAAATCTCAAAGAGAAATGATAGCCCAGCGATGAGTTACCTTCATTCAGCAATCAAGCTGCTAGCTTTACAGGACCTATGGGACTCTTGCTTATCCCAGAAAAGCTTTAAGGTCCTGGTAAACAAATCATTAAAGATTGTATCTCTCGCAGAAGATAAAGCTGCCCTTAGCAGGAGGGCACACAGCTGGTTCGTAATCCAGAGCTACATGTCAACAAAGCCCCAACTATACTTAGGAACAGGTTTTGCAAAAACAACAAAAGAACAGTTCCTTCATCTGAGGCTGAATATCTTACCAGCAAAGTCCCACCTTCCTCCATGGAAACGTACAATCTCCTCTAATTGCTGCAGACTGTGTGGAGATTTAAACGAAGACATAATACATCTACTATGCATCTGCAATGGCTTGAGAGAGGAAAGGAGACAGTTTCTAAAACAGCTCCTGATTGCAAGTCATGTTCGATCTTGTAGGGAGGCGGTAAAGGCCTGTTTCAAAGGCAGTAACATCCGCCTGTCTTGCAGCCTTGTTCGGTTTATGATGGAAGCAAACGCAAAGTTAAGTCTGGAAGACCCACAAGTTATCGGTCTTTATGCTATGCCAGTGGGCTTATGAGTCAAGTACAACAACCATCTCTATTAGAGCTCTGATTAAGACCTATGAATACATCCTTGGTTGCCAAGCTGCCAGCAGTCAGCACTGGCTGGCTTCGAGCTCATCGACTTTGAATTCTCCACAAACATCATTTCATGGGGTGCATCCATCCACGAGTACAAGCCTTATGCTGATCTATCTTTTTAACCATGAAAAACTATCTTACCTACAAGTTTTTATTGCTTTGTAATTTTATTGAATTACAACATATTTGTAATCTTTTAGCATCTTTTAAAGGTGAAGCTGTATCTTTTGAATTAATGTTTTTCTTGTTTGCGAAGGTTTTAATTTATCATGCAATAAAATCATTATCTTACACATTTATCAAGCTTTTTTGTTGGGAGAACTACCCCATCCAAAGGCAGTAGGAAATGTGCACAGTTGCTGCCTTTCTTGGCTAGGGTTATCAATTATTCTTTAATTTATTATTCTGATTCAAAGTCAAGGCCCATTATTAAGCCTTATTGTTGTAGAAGTTTCCACATTTGCAGCCTTTCTTCACAAGGGTTATCAATTATTCTTCTTGAAATTGAAATTCAAACTGCAGGCCCTTCATTGACCCTTCTTGGTAACTACTACCCATGAATAGCAGTGGGTAATTTGCACACTTGTGTCCTTTCTTGCGTCCTTTCTACCGCACAGTGTGTGTACTTTGTGCACTAGCTTGCCTCCTTATATGTGGTACCCATTTCTCAGGCTCCCACTGCAGAATCCGACAACCTGTCGGTGTAATGGACTGAAAACCAAACACCCACTTCCCTTACAAGGAAATGGGTAGCTTGCACATCTTCAGAATTTCTTATTTTTCACCTAATTCATCTTCCACTCAATCAACATATCATCCACACATACACAAACCTACTTGCTGCCTTTCTTAGCAGTGGTTATCAACTATTCTTCAATTTCATATTCTGATTAAAATTTGAGGCCCTTTATCAAGCCTTTTTAATGTAGCTACTACCCCGCCCAAACGCAGTTAAAAATGTGCACACTTGCTACCTTACTTGGCTAGGGTTATCAATTATTCTTGAATTTCATGAACTTGTTTTATATCAGTTATAGGTTTAGTACAATAACAAAATTTGTCTTACAAGTCCAAAAGACACTGAATGACAGTCTACAATACAGACAACACAGGCCACAATTTGAACTATTATGTCCCTGAAATATACATATTTTGACAATGCATTCCATACATGTTCTATCTTTCATTTCAATCGTTATTACAGATGATACAGTCCACCATTAAATGTACACTGCGGACAGCCAGATTCACAACTTCAATTCACCTTTCCTTCTACATTAAAGACACCATTGGATCTACCGTTGCTTTCCTTAACGTAGAGACAATTGTACATTGTCCTCAGATTTTGTTAACTTTACAAAATAGCATTCATCAATATTTGTATCAATTAGTCCCTTCGACCTACATTACAGACAGCGGGGTTCACAACTTCAATTTAGCTTTCAATGTAAATTTCTCTTCACTATGTGTCCTGGGAAGTGCTTTCAATCAATTCTCCGCTCACTCAAGGCCCTTTATCGAGCCTTTTTGATGTAGCTACTACTCCACCCAAACGCAGTTAAAAATTTGCACACTTGATACCTTACTTGGCTAGGGTTATCAATTATTCTTGAATGTCATAAACTTCTTTTATATCAGTTATAGGTTTAGTACAATAACAAAATTTGTCTTGCAAGCCCAAAAGAACACTGAATGACAGTCTACACTACAGACAACACAGGTCACAATTTGAACTATTATTTCCCTGAAACATACATATTTTGACAATGCATTTCATACATGTTCTATCTTTCATTTCAATTGTGATTACAGATGATACAGTCCACCATTAAATGTACACTGCGGACACCCTGATTCACAACTTCAATTCAGCTTTCCTTCTACATTAAGGACACCATTCGATCTACCCTTGCTTTCCTTAACGTAGAGACAATTGTACTCTGTCCTCAGATTCTGTTAATTGTACAAAATAGCATTCATCAACATTTGTATCAATTAGTACCTTCGATCTACATTACAGAGAGCGGGGTTCACAACTTTAATTCAGCTTTCAATGTAAATTTCTCTTCACTATGCGTCCTGAGAAGTGCTTTCAATCAATTCTCCGCTCAGTACAGTTCACAACTAGATACCAAGAGAGCTAGCACTACAGAAAACATTCAATACCATCTTGATTTACTTAAAACACAGACAATTGGTGTAGAAAATGTACAGGATGAACATTTAGTTATTCTTGTCAATGGCGTTCCTACTAAGAGTAAGAAAATCTGGCAAGAATTAGTCGATATTAGGAAAGTGAAAAAGGCAGCGTTCTATCTACTATAAAAAAAATTATATTACAAAAATGTGTATGTGGGAAAAGAATAAATAACTCTAGAAGATAGTGACTTCCCATCTGGACAAATTGAAAAACTGGATGTTTCCATAACTGAAGAAATATACGAACATTACAGTATTCATCCACTTCATTCTAAAGAAGTGATGGGGAATACTATAGAGTTATTCCAAATGAAAAAAAGCAAAGGGAAGTCCCATTGCTTTATGGGAAAAAAGCTTGGAAGATCGTTGTTTCCCTCAGTTCCTTCCCACACGAAAAAGAGGACGATATGATGACCGACCTGTGCAGATACCTGCATCTGAATACTGGACATCAATATTATAAGCAGAAAATCCAAGATTTCAACAATGTATTCCATATTTGTTCCATCTTTTGTTTGAGAGTGAATTGTCTGGACTTCTTATGCAGAAAACCATATATTGAAAACAGGTGTACATCTGCAAAATGTTTCAGCAAACACATTTATGCATAAAGTACAGCAGAAAGATAATATTTTGGATTCCCACCTCATCAATCTCATGGCATGTCAGCGTTGTAGTAATGAGTACTTGTACCGTCGTCATGGAGAACTAAAATGTATGCTAAGGAACTTAGAAACTCATATATAGTTCCTTACTCTAAGCTCTGCTGACTATGCTTGGGATGATTTACTTCAATTACTTGATTACACAAATTCATATGATCATACTCGATGTCATCTAATGCTTCCACAAAATCAGCATCTAAAGTTTAGTTTAGAAAATCACAGCTGATATCTACAGCATTTATATCTTCCTCTTCATTCTCCCTACTTATGAAAATTATGTTTAGCTCTTCTATGACACTGTTACTAATGTCAAAACCGTCTTTCAAATTTTGTTGATTTTCCATACTGAATTTTTTATATTGTAGGTCCTTGTACAAAAACATAAACACTTAATTTTATCTTCACTGTAATATCAGCATATGTGGTGATTCATATGAAATATCTGAAAAATATATCTTACAATTAAAGCAACAATATTTTCTACATGAGTGTATAATATTTTCAAAATATTCTACAATTAAATACAATAAATACAGTGAAACTCAGCATTGTGTCAAGTGCTTTATTTATTTATTTGTTTATACTACCTACTGTTTTGCAAACTTAGAACAATGATGACAGCACTGCGTTAGTTTGACCCACCCCATTACGTTCTCAATTAGGGTTGAGGGAGGCAAAGGAAAGGAGTAAACTAAATGTCTACAGATGTACTCCTATATTTAGAACACTGGATGAAGCACTGAATAAATAAAGTTAGATACAAAAGAACATACACAAAAAAAGGCTGCATAAAACATACACAAAGGAAAGCAACACAAATAGGTCACTGAATCTTGAACACAAACTGGTAAGTCACCAAAAGAACAAAAAGGCTAAGAACACTGCAACGGACGCTACGCTGTGGAACTCATTGTGAAGAAAAGGTAGAAACATACTGTAAATAAAGCGGAACTCAAATAAAGAAAAAGTAAAAAAGATACATGGATGACAAAGTCACTGGAGTAATACTCTGTTCCCCAACACAAAAAAAGGTTTTGCAGAAGTTATATTTACGAATGTTTAAGGAGCTGCAAATGGACCCCATCCCCAGGGACTCAAAAAATACCATTGGGGACCATGGAGAGAACGCCAATGCCCCCACGGTCCCAGCCGGCTCCTCGCATCCTTCGAGAGCCGGCATTGCTTTCTCAGAGAGAACAGCTTACATGCTGCTATCTATAACCTAAAGCAATCTGCTTTCCTACTTGAAAGAGGCAGCAGATTAACTTGCTCCCTCTTTCAAATAGTAAACCGGTTTGCTGTGCAAAAGTGGGAGCCGCGGCGCTCCCGCCCTACCATAGCAAACAGCAGTGTCCTGGGGATAGGCACCCCGAGACACTGCAAGAGCAGATGTCATTTGAGATGTCATCAGTGATGTCATGAGTGATGTCACTGACTATGTCATGAGTAATGTAATATGTGACGTCATCGGCAGTGCATTGCGGGCGCGCAAGTTATAGTTAGCTGAACTAACTATAACGGAGAAATTTCAATGGTTTTGTATGTGAGAAATGTCCAGCTAACTATAACATGGGTGAAACCTATGTTTTTTTCAGTGAATTTTCAAGGTTTATAAATTGCTAATTCCTAACTATAACGTGCCTGAAACCTATGTTTTTTTCAGTGAATTTCCAAGGTTTTTTAAATGCTAATTCCTAACTATAACGTGCCTGAAACCTACGTTTTTTTCAGTGAATTTCTAAGGTTTTGTCAATTATAATTTTAAAATATACTAATTATTATATTTCTTTCTTTTTATAGTATTTTCCTACATTTCCATTATAAATACTTATATTTATTTTATTTTTAAAGTTACATTTCATATTTTTAATGTAAAATAATAACAAAAGTAAATTCAAAAAGAATGCACTGCTAGTGAAACTGCCTGGGTGAATTTGTAAGTGTTTGTTGGAGGCAGATTTACAACACCCTTGTGCCTCTTTTACACCGACGTTGCATCACTTTTCTGATGAAGCGGTGGTGCAAAAGATGCGCCATGGTATCTGGTATTTAGAATGTGACGTCTCTGGGAGGTGCGTCACATTGTAAATCCCTGTAGCAGAAGGAGACATTCCTACATAGGGGGGGGGGGCATTCTGGCGCAGGAACACCTCCTAATAGTGGCTGACTGAAATATACAAGATTTCACTTTGTCACTTTTGGGCTCATGCTGTGCCAAAACCCTGCACTACCTTGAAGCAGATGTAAGGACTGACACAGCAGTCTGAGCGTAGGGCCCCCAGAGCATTGCTGGAGATACGTTCCACTTGCAACATAACTCAAACAAAGCACCACCTTTACAGCACAGATACATTACATATATGTGCCATTTTTTCCCCATGGTACACCACATTGTAAATACAGCATATCCATGGTGGTGGTGTCACGGAGCACAATAACTGACATATTCCTGGGGATATGCCAGTTATTGTATATGTGCCCATTAGTGTTTTAATGTAGTGAATGGATTACTACATACCGATGAATGAGTCACTACAAAACTAAAACAACAGTGACAGAGTGTTTGGTGGAAGTGGAAGGATACAAACTGGTAAATTGAACGTATAAAAGACAAATTTGCAAGTACATAGAACACTGCATACATCGTCTACAAGGGTTTGAAGCAGTCTACGCCCTAAGGCCTATTTTAATGCATGACTACTTAGGTAGTGACTGGATGATTACAGTTCTGCAAGGAAAATATCTGATTGAATTTATATCAGCCTCAGTTTTACCACAGTATACAGATAAACACATACTGCTGAATGGCTCATTGTGAGAATGTTTGCTGGAAGTATAAGGATGCACATTGAGGAATTGAACGTATAAAACATAAGTTTGCTGGTGCATAGAACAATGCATGCACAATCTATAAAGGTTTAAAACAGCCTATGGACTAAGGCCTCTTTTAATCCATGAGTATCTAGATACTGACTGGATCATTACACTTCTGCAAAGAAAGTTCCTCACTAAATTTATCACAGCTTCAGTTTTACCACGGTACAATGGAAAAGAACATACTGCTGACTGGCTTACTACAATACTAAAACAGCAGAGTCAGAGTGTTTGGAGGAAGTTTAAGGATACAGACTGGGTAATTGAAGGCATAAAACACAATTTTACAGGTGCATACAAGACTGCATGTATACTCCATACGGATTTTAAGCTCTCCATACCCTCAGACCCACTTTGCATGTTTTAAATCAATACAAACATTTAAAGAATATATAACTGAATCTATAAGTGCTTCACTTTTAGTACAATAAATACATTAGTAGATAGTGCTCAAACATTTATTATTTTTAAACAATACATTAATTATATTAACATCCCATAATTTAACACACATTCTAATAGAAGTTCATCAGATATGTCATACAGATCAATTCCCTCGTTAGCAATTTCTGAATTAATTTGTTCTAAACTTTCGACATAATGTAATACTTCCAGAAGTTCTCCATCCAAGCTTTCCTCTTCGAAATCACACCTCATGTCTCCAGCACTAATTTCCTCTTCTTCACTCTCATTGCCTGTGACAGATACGATTAGTTTTTCAATGATACTGAAGGAAATATCCAAAATGTCCTCAGTATGAGGCTGTTCTCTTTCCATAATTTTTCTCGCTCCTTGTATAAAAATATAAACAGTTAATTGTATTACTTTTCGTAATATATAATACAATACTACAGTTTTCACCTATGTTGGCCTCCAAAAAATACTATATAAATACTATTATCTAATAACAATCCATTAGTAGAGTTTTAAGGCCAGATGTAGGAAGGCAAATACCGGTCAGAAACGGCCGATTTCGGCCGTTACCGACCGGTATTTGGAGTTTGGGATGTAGGGGCATGTTAAAATACAGATCCGGTAATTTTACCGATTCTGTAAAATACTGATTCGGTAAAATTACAGAATCTGTATCTTGACATGTAGGTAGCACTGTAATCAGTGCTACAGGGGTTTAAGAATTCGTTATTTACCACCAGAAGTTGGTGGTAAATAATGAAAACCCTTTAAAAAGCATTTTTTTTTGCTTTTAAAACAGTGCCATGTTGCAGACATACATGCCCAAAGGGCATGTATGTCTGCAACATTTGCACCCAATTGTGGAATGCAACAGGGTGTCAAAGTGACACCCTGCCACCCTTCTATGTTTCCCCCAATTACCGAATCGGTATTTACCGATTCGGTATCTACCGAATCATACCGATTCGGTAATTAAATCGGTAAAATTACCTACATCCAGATTGCCAGTTCTTAAATACCGAATCGGTATGATTCGGTATTTAAGAATTGGTAATCTGGTATTACCTACATCGGGCTCTGAGTCCTTTGCAAAGTTATATAAGTCTAATTACTTATAAGGATATCCTGTTCTTAGCTTTTCTTAAATTTTGAAACAAGTCATTCCTTATGACTATAGGAAAAGACTCAGGTTGTTATGGTAAAATACACAACTAAAAAATGTAGAATATGTCTATTCACCTTACCCATTTCAAAATACTAAATGTTTTACTAAAAATGAAAAGATACTATTCATTGTCCAGAATAACACTGTGTATCTGTGTATATTTAGACATCATTATCACACTACTTTGTGAATACTTCATGCGTTTACTCTATCTCTATTCCTCATCTATAACTTAGTCTAACCCTACTAATTACCTACCCCTTCGACTTTCGAACTAGCCTCCCCTCTAGTATTTATCTGCAACTGTAGCTTGTGGTTCTTTATTTTTCTCACTGCTTATAACCTATAATTACCTAACATTCATTAACCTACCCTCTCAGTTTATTGTCTAACGTTTATACTATTAATTTCCTTGTGTTCTTCTACTAACCTTTCTCTATGCAGATGCTTGTTATCTATTCTATCAATTCTTGAATATCTTGTGTTTTTCACTAATGTTCCTTCTTAATTCAAAAGTCTGTCTAGTATTCCTTACTCAATGTGTTCTTTTCCCTTAAGACCTTGCTTAACACAAATGTTATCGTTTCTTCTTTTAAGTTATAGAAAATACATTGACTGAATACATTCAATATTGTCTATAATGTCAGGTAAGTTTACTTACTCACTAACTTGTCATACAACGTTCTTTAACTCTCTAAGAAATATTTGCGCTTTCTCTTCAGGAATGTCTAAGGAGCAATTGAAAACGAGTCTGAACTCTGGAATGTCTTTGGTGAAGTGCTCACTTATTAGTGAGCGCGCGCCTCACCAAGGATTCCCAACAAGTCTGTGGTAAATTACTAGATTGCTACCGCGTCTTTCAGCCACGGCCCGTGGAGGGAGTTGCGGTGGGGCAGGCAAGCGGGGCGGGGGAGGGGCAGGGTGGGGGTGATAAACAACGGAATCTGGATGATTGCAGGCAAGTAAACAATGAAATTGATAAAACAAATGTTGTTCCGTGCCCTGCATCAAAGGCACAACAAAAGCCATTAAAAGATTTTGACCTTGGGGATCATTGTAAATTCCCCTAAGCAGTCCTATGGGATCAGGAAGTCCTATAGCAAATAGCAAACTTTTCCGATCATTCTACACACTCAATCTACACACATATACTGTAAATAAAAGATCACATTTATTCCCACATTAAATTAAAAAAGAAACACACTTTTATATTGCTTGAACTTTTGAACCCTTTCAAACTGAAAAAACTTTCAACCCTTCCCCCATTCCACAATATGCCAGTTACCATAGAAACACTTCAGGGAACACCTAACTCAGCAAACAGGAGAAAAGTTCATCATACATTGTTGCAAATTAAAACAAGTATGCTTGACTTGAGAATATACCAACTTATCTTATGTAACGTTCTGTTCTATCAGTTTTTCTTAACCAATTAAAATAAGGCTTTTAAAAAACAGAAACATGCACCCTAGTTTTCTGTAAAATGTTGTCAGACAACCAATTCTTTTTTTCTTTTTCAAAACTGCATGTTGTCCATCATTTAATAAAATGTTTACTTTTCAAACTGCCATTTCATTTACAGAGACCATCAGAGTGCATCCAGACCTCTCTTCAAAATGCTTACAGTGTGGATTGTGGGACACAGCTATATTTTCTGGAGTCAAAGGTACGCACAATAGAAACGAATTCACAAAGACCTATGTTTACCAAATGTAGACATTAAATGGATTGGACAGAGAGGATTAAAGTGGCATCCATTGATGCCATTGGTAAAATCCTTTTTACATCTCCAACACCCCGACCTCATAATTGTGCACTGTGGTGGCAATGACCTAGGCACTTTGCCTGGGGTAGGTCTGAAGGGCACCTTTAGAGAATTGATGGCACTTTTCTCCCAAACTGCCTTTGTCTATTCTAATATATGCCAAAGGCAGAAATGGAACTGGTCCAACCACTATTGTCCACAGATTAAAAAAGCTAGGAAACATGTGAATAAATCTGTTTCTGCCTTTCTCCGAGACTATCGAATGGGGTCCATCTACCACAACAATTTGCGTTTCAATATGCATGACATCTATAGGAGGGATGGTGTACATTTTACAGATGAGAGGAACAGAGTCTTCATCATAAAGTTAAGACTCTGCATCGGTACTTACTTGTAAGTACTAAAATCTCCCAATAAACACAAGGGCTCTTTTTAGAGTCACCCAACATTTAAAACATAAACTTGATAAGTATCTAAAATTATTTTTATTTTTCTTGCTTACGTACGCTTACTGGACGACTTTCAATATTCCAGCTGCACGTCATCCATACGTGCTTGGTACGCGTACGATAAATCTACCATATAAAAAAATATTAAAAAATAGCCTTTATCACAAATTTTCTATAATTCCAGAGGACCCCATCTCCCGGGGCTCAAATCTAACGTTGTGGATCATGGAAACAGCCCCAAGGCCTCCACGATCCCATTGCTATTCCTCACAGAGATCAGCTTACATGCTTCCATTCTAATTTCAAACATGATTTCAACAGTTTCTTATTTATAATATAATGTAGTACTGCACGCTAAAGCAGAAAAGTCAGGACAATTATGATAGAATACAAAATAGAATAAATAATATATACTTCTACACTCAACAAACTCGTAAGCAGAGTACACAGTTTAATTTAAAAGCGCCCTACCACAACTACAGCATTGTACAATAAAATGCGTCACAAAATAGGCTACATACATGCTGACTGTATAACGTCAGATAGAAAAAAGAAGGCCACTCTTATGGTACTAGGAAAACACAACAAAAGTACAAGTCCCAAACTTCCATTGTAGTGATTTCTTAGTTGCAGGTATAGTTGTCAGATCAACACACACACTCCCTCATGGCTGGTATACACCCAAACCTCACCCATCCAGCGCATTTGTCACTACACACGTGACCCTATCTATAAAAATGACGGAGCGCACGTGTTGTACGCCATTTTAGAGTTGTTCCCAAAGCACCGAACAAGGGGCCCACTACTATATGCATGGCCTCTTTGGTCACTCAGTTAGTAGTGCCTGAAGCACTGAGAGGGTCAAGAACATGCGATGATGATGGTGATGGGAGCACGAGTATGTCGTTAGCCATAGAGATATCAAGACTCGGCACCATATATGAGACGTCTTTGTTGGAGATCGTGACTACATCATGAAGAAACTGTTGTTTCCCCAAAAGGTGAGCAGTGACACTTGAGTACGCATCAGAAGGAGTCAAAGGGTTGTAGCTGACTACATACAAAAATGCGACTTAATATTTTACACGAACGCACTCCTATATAATGTATTAATTTACATGTATAATTTTTTTTCGCAATAGCACTAACATTTTTATAATCGCTGAAATGTCCAGAATATATTTACAATACAAACAGGGACATATTATCAAGAACCGCTGTTAAAATTATCGCCGTTTTATCGGCAGGAAACTGCTGCTAAAACAGCGATAATCGGCTTGATAATTCGCCCTTGTTAATTCCCATAGAAGCCCATGTTAACACCAGAACATGGGCTTCTATGGGAATTAACAAGGGCGAATTATCAAGCCCATTATCGTCGTTTTATAAGCAGTTTCCTGCCGATAAAACGGCAATAATTTTATCACCGGTTCTTGATAATATGCCCCCTGGTACAAACAAATATGACAATGAACGTCTATAAATCCGCAATATTATCTAACTCCAAATTAATTTAGCAACAGTTATCAATCATAACAACTTTCTTTTAATTCCTTTTAGATGTATAACTTCACGATGGATCATGTAACAATGACGACGTCAATAGCAAAAGGTGAGCAAAGAAGCTTGTTTCTAAAACAACAACTTATCTGTAAAAGGAGACAATGTCTAGTATGCAGCAGGCGCGCAAAACACACATTGGGCTAACGAGGCTTCAGCTAGGATGACATACCTTCCTGCGCCCACACACAGTCGCACCCAAGTACGTCACAGGTCTTTTAAAGACATTTTGCTTGTTAATAAGGCTTTGATGATACCCCCCTGCTTAGAGCCCCTGCAGCTCCAATCTTCTTTTTGTTTGAACTTAAGCCCCCCCCGGAAAATGTTGACTGTGGTTGCGCTTCTGGCTTCACGTACACCCCCCCTGTCGTGTGTGTGTGTCTTCCACGTTTTAAAGTCCTATTTTTTCTCTTTCTCTTTCTTTCTCTCTCACATTGTTTCTCTTACTTTTTTAAAGTTTTCGACGATACTATCTCCACTCTGCTGTATACAACCTTATCTGAATTCAAGTAGTTAACTATCTTGATTAAAGTGAATACTTCTTCCACATGTACAGCACCATCTTTCAATCACCCCGATGGCACTAGGTGACAAGGAATTGAGGGCCATATTATCAAGCAATGGCGATACATTATCGCTGCTTTTATCATCAAGAAACTGCAGATAAAGCGGCGATAATGGGCTTGATATTATGCCCTTGTAAATTCCCTTAGCAGCCCAGGTTCTTGTGTTAACCTGGGCTGCTATGGGAATTCCCAAGGGCATATCACCAAGCCCGTTATCACCGCTTTATCAACAGTTTCCTCCCGATAAAAGAGGTGATAATGTATTGCCCTTGCTTGATAATATGGCCCTTTCTTTCCGAAACAACAACAAATTATTTGTGAAAGGAAAGACTCGGTAGTCTGCAGCAGCTTCACAGTGTAGAAATGTATAATATACTCCGACAAGTGACAACAGATAGGTTACAACAGTCTGACAAACAGATCTACAAGCTTGTTACGCCACTGTTCTGTTACTTTTAACATGGAGAAAGTGACGCATGGAGCTTGTAAATCTGTGTCTGACTTTTCAAGAAAAACTCTCAACTCCAAACTCTGGGACTCAATGGGCTGCAACAGTCTAAGTATGGAATATTAAAAACCACATTAAAATTCACTCTTGACAGTAGTTTTGCTACTCAGTTTACAATGATTAATCAAAATGTCCTTTTGTTTCCTTCACCAAACATCCTTCAGAAGCAATCACGGCCTATCGAGCAACAGCAATGGAATTCTCTGCAACGTATTGAATAAACTTTGACGTATAGAAGAAGAGTTCAAGTCAAGTTGTGAAGTCTGATGGCCGCACTTTTTATACAAGGTAAGCACAGCAGCCTACATATACAATGCCTTCATAGAATAGAATAGAAAGAGAATTTATATAGCGCGATGGCTACCCAGGGGCGTCCCAGCGCTGTGAAAGAAAAGTGGTGGATTAAGCAGAGGAGGCTGGAGTTTGAGAGGCAGAAAAGAATTAGATGGGAGTCCTATTAAAAAGCCAGGTTTTTAAAAGTTTTCGAAAGGTGAGCAAGTTGGATTCAGATCTGATAGGGAGGGGGAGGGAGTTCCAAGTCTTGGCCAGATTGTAAGAAAGCGAGCGGCCCCCACATCTGGCTCTTCTAATGCGTGGTACTGAGGTAAGGTGGGAGGTCGCAGATCTGAGGGAACGAGTGGGGAGATAGGCTTTCACTAAGGGCGTTACCACAGTCGAGAAGCGAACAAATTAGTCCTTGGACCATAATCCGTCTTGAATGGAATGGAAGGAGGGGGAGAATTTTCCAGAGTAGTCTCATTAGTCCGAAACAGGTGACAGCGAGCTTGGTTGCTTGGTGGTTGAAGGTAAGAGTTTGGTCGAGCCAGATGCCTAGGCTCTTGATTTGCTCCTTGGGTTGCGAGGGGTCGCCTAGACAGAGGGGCCAGATGGAATCAATGGATTTCGTGATGTTATTTCCAAGGAGCATTACCTCTGTCTTATCCCCGTTAAGTTTTAAGTGGGAGCCCGACATCCAGGCAGCGACAGCTTCCAAGCATTTGTGAAGGCTATGGTGGGAGTTAAGGGGGGGGTCCAGCGCTACCACCAGCTGCGTGTCATCCGCATAGGTGACAATTTTCACACCGAAGGGGCGGACGACATCAGCCAAAGGACTAAGGTAAACATTAAAAAGGGTGGGACTCAGGGAGGAGCCCTGAGGCACTCCACAGTTAAGAGGTTTACTGAAGGAGGTGAACTCCCTCTCAAATACTTGGAAAGATCTATCCGAGAGGAAGGATCTCATCCAAGTAAGTGCTGTTTCCGATACTCCTATCATACCAAGGCGTTGAAGTAAGATGCTATGATTTACAGTGTCGAAGGCGGCACTAAGGTCAAGTAGGACGATGGCTGTAGACCCGCCACCGTCCAAAATCCTTCTTGCCTCCTCCGTCACTGCAATCAGGGCAGTCTCTGTTCCATGACAGGGCCTGAAGCCCGTCTGGGTGGGGTCAAGTATGTTATTAGACTCCAGGAAGTCGGTCAAGACAGAATTGACGTACTTCTCCAGAAGTTTGCTGAGCCAAGGCAGGAGGGAGATAGGTCGGTAATTGGCGGGATTGGATTGATCAAGACTGTGCGTTTTTTCAATAAGGCTTTGACCATAGCTTTTTTCCATAGGGGTGGGACGATGCCAGTATGGAGGGAGGAGTTAAGCAGGTCTTGGATGGTGAGTGATATCAGACTAGTTATCGGAGTGAGAACCCTCGGGGGAGCTGGATCAATGGGTGATCCAGATTTGACCTGTCCCATGATTTTTTCTAGATTCATTAGGTCTAGTGCTGGTAGGCTGTTAAGGGCGTTAGGTGGGGCTATCGTGGGGCCTATGTCGGCAGGGTCTCTAAGCAGGGTGGCAGAGTGAGGGAAAGAGGAGTTGATGACTTCTATTTTGTAGTGAAAGAACTCCGCTATTTCCTCGCATAGCAATGCATTAGAAATAAGTCGCAATATTTACAATCCCGTTGTGCCACTTTTGCGTCAGTAACACAGTAGGCACTTCCATATAGACACCATTTGAACGCGGCGCTATAACAACTGAAATGTACCAGGCACACTGCACTCGTAAAACCGTAGTGTTACCTTTATTTGTGAAAGGAGAGAATGCGTACTGTGCAGCACCTTCTCTCTGTAAAACCTATAATTACATCCGAGCAGTGACAACAGATAGGTTACAACAGTCTGACAAACAGATCTACAAGCTTATTACACCACTTTTGAGTCACTTTTAACATGGGTAAGTTGACGCAAGGAGCTTGTAAATCTACCTCTCACTTTTCAAGAATACATCTCAACTCCAGACTCTGCGAGACAGTTTTAATGTTCTTTTCTCTCTCTTTCTCTCTCTCACTCTCTGTGACATAATTTCTCTTTCTCTCTTAAACTTATAGACATTGCTGTCTACTTGCACATGTAGAAGAATAGCCCAACTCCAGTTGTGAATTCAACTGGCCGAAGCGTTTGGCCGCAGTGTTCATACAACGGTAAGCACAGAGACCTAGAACTACAAAGCCTTCGTTGCAAACCATTAGAAATAAGTCTGCATCTTTACAATCTCGTTGTGCCACTTTTGCGTCAGTAACGCAGTGGGAACTTCCATATGGACACCACTTAAACACGCCACTATAACAAGTGAAATGTACCAGGCACACTGCACACGTACAGTCTGACAAACAGATCTACAAACTTATTACGCCACTTTTCTATCACTTTTAACATGGGGAAAGTGACGCAAGGAGCTTGTAAATCTACGTCTGACTTTTCAAAAAAAATGTCCACTCCAGACTCTGCAAGACAGTTTTAATGTTGTTTCCTCTCTTTCTCTCTCTCACTCTCTGTGACATCATTTCTCTTTCTCTCTTAAACTTATAGACACTGCTGTCTGCTTGGACATGTAGAAGAATTATTCAAAAGAAGTTGTGAATTCAACTGGCCGAAGTGTTTCGCCGCAGTGTTTATACAACGGTAAGCACAGAGGCCTAGATCTACAAAGCCTTCATTGCAATGCATTAGAAATAAGTATGCATCTTTACAATCCCGTTTTGCCACTTTTCTGTCAGTAACGCAGTAGGCACTTCAATATAGACACCACTTAAAGGCGGCATTATAACAGAAGTGAATTGTACCAGGCACACTGCACACATAAAACCGTAGAGTTACCTTGACTTGGAATGCTTCAGCTCATTTACTCACATCTACATAATTCTAAACTCTAATTTTCTTTTTTGTTTTACAGATTACTAATAGGACATCTTTTGGACTCCATTTCACAATTTGTTTATAATATTGTTCTTTTTCTAGTTGCTTCTAATATAGTTATAATTAAGTTTCATTTATTGTTTTAATAAAAGTTAATAAAAAAAACAACATACTGCTTTTATTTTGTGGGGGGGGGTATGACGGTCCACAATAAAAATAATGTTGAAAATACTATAGTAAGATGCTCAAGATTAGGATTGAAAACTACTGAGTTATATTTGCTCTGGATAGACTACAACTTACAAAAGAAATCAAAATAATATGAAACAATGTGTACCACATGTACAATCCTCATGCCACATTTTCCTGTGCAAAACTTACCCCACTACAAAATTAAATGTGTGGACCTCTATCACGCCCCTCAAACCACTGTAACAGTCACCCCGCAAAGATTTCTATATTTTGAATGAGGAGCTGCGTGGCCCTCCGCCTACTGCCCTGGAGTCCACAACGCCCAGACCTGGTTGCTGCAGTGTCCTGGGGGAAGACAGCCATTACAATGCGGTCATAAGCACGCGTGATCGTCACCACGAAGCCATTAGCACGCATATAGCTTTACCACGCATGCCTTTACCACGCATGCTTTTAAAACTACTATGCATTTACCACGCAAGATAAATACATAATCTTAATAATGTCTTTGTGTTGACGGACACACGTTGTATTGGCTGTGGCTTACGTCCTTCAAATTAGTTTTGACGTATACGTGTGACCAAGTCTGATAACATCAGAGGCCAAGGACAAACACCGTGGTGTCTGTGGCAGGAAATCTCATCGATCACAGAGAAGGAGGACCGCAAAATTAAAGTAACAGATATGATAAAAAGAACGGAGGAAAACTACTAAAATGGTGGTGGACGGAGTATAACATCAGAGGCCAAGGACAAACACCGTGGTGTCTGTGGCAGGAAATCTCATCGATCACAGAAAATAGGAGGACGGTAAAAATTAAAGTAACAGATATAATAAAAATAACGGTGAAAAACTACTAAAATGGTGGTGGACAGAGTACGTAATCAACTCTTAGCGCCTCGGCACTACATTTCAAAAAAATATAGATAAAGTATGATTATTAATATATTACAAAAGTACAGCAGCGGATGACACACACAACCCGGTAAAAGAAAGCGGCAAATACCTGAAATAAAGAAAGGTTTGTTTGTTGAACTTGAAGAAAAAGAAAAAAATGTGGGCTTCAAAACGTGGCTGCACATGCGTAGAGAGTACAACTGCTGCACAAAAAACCAGTAAACTTAGGTGCATATTATCAAGGACCAGTGTTAAAATTATCGCCGTTTTATCGGCAGGAAACTGCCGATAAAATGGCGATAATGAGCTTGATAATACGGCCTTGTTATTTCCCATAGAAGACCATGTTAACACCAGAACACGAGCTTCTATGGGAATTAAGAAGGCCATATTATCAAGTCCATTATTGTCGCTTTAGTGGCTGTTTCCTACCGATAAAAGTGGCGATAATGTATCGCCCTTGCTTGATAATATAGCCCTCTTTTTTTTTTCTTTTAGCCCCAATGCCCAGATTAACTTGCTCTCTCTTTCAAATAGAAAAACGGTTTACTGTGGTAAAGTGGGAGCGGGGACGGTACCGCCCTACCATACCAACAGCAGTATCCCCGGAGTAGGCACCCCGACACACGGCAAGAGCTGGCCCTGAGAAATCGTGCTCCCCAGGACCATCAATGGTTCCACTAAGAGGGCCACGCGACACCCTCCCAACATTAATAAAAAAAAACAGTGCAGGTACCCGGAGCTGGAAGATCATTTTACATATTACTGCCCCAGAAAGGTGGTGTTCCCCGCAACGTGTACGGGGAGAGAGGGAGGGAGAGCTCAAAACATATTTTTCTTTTAAAAAGCCCGAGGGGTGATGCTCCCCGAGACTGCGGGGAGTAGAACCGTAACCCCCCCGCATACTTCAAAATCAAACCAGACGAGTGGCATTTCCCAGTGCTCGGGGCACTTTACAAGCCCCCCATTATGGAAAGAAAATGCCCCCGTAATTTGCCACCCGGTACCTAATGAATAAAACAGACTTCTAGTTATTTTTTCACCTTTTCTACCGCGCACGAGTACTGCACGAGTACCCCGTGATTTTTTATTTAAAAAAATAAAAAATTGAGCCTAAGGATCCATGTACCACGCCCTGAGCAAGCCTATACAGTCAGAATGTTTCTACCCTGCCCCCTTTCCTAATTTCTCAACTTTGTTTTACTGTTTTCTTGTCACTCGGTTCTTGCGACAAACAAGATGGCTGCCAACACTTCCTGGTTAGGAGTGTTGACAGCCAATCAGCATGCAGCTCGTGCTCGTAATTGTACAGATTTCTGTATGCGTAGGCCGCGGTTTTTCTTTAAAAAAAAATAGAGCCTAAAGATCCATGTACGACCCCCTGAGCAAGCCTAGAGGGTCAGAATGTTTCTAGCCTGCCCCCTTCCCTTATTTCTCAACTTTGTTTTACTGTTTTCTTGTGACTCGGTTCTACCGAGGCACAAGATGGCCACCAACACTTCCTGGTTTCGAGTGTTGACAGACACTTGACAGCCAATCAGCATGCAGCTCGCACTCGTAATTAAACGGATCTCAGTCCGCGTGTAGAACTCTGTCTCTAGATATCGCTATGATTTTACTTGTAATTTTCTCAGAAACTACTGAATGGATTTACACCATTTAACAAAAAGCACAATCTGCGAACCGAACTCTACCTCTCTGCCAAATTTGGTGTTATTCTGTTCAGCCGTTCGAGCTGTAGCCCTGGCTAAAAGTCCCTATGGAAAATTGCATGAAAAAACACGTTTTGGGACCCCCCATTTATCTCAGCCCCCGCTTCAGGAATCACCCCCAAACTTTCAGGGAAGAAGCGGAGCGGAGCAGGCAATTTTCTCAGGGAATTTAGCGAAGACTCATCGACAGGTGCCAAAGTTATTCCAAATAGAATGTTGCGCATTTCCTATGGAAACTAGGTCCTTACTATAACTACCTACTGGCGACCGCCAGTAGGTAATAAATATATATATATATTTGTTTGTGGGGCAACGTCTTCCGATAAAATCGCCACGGAAGTGAAGGCTCGGTGTTGGGTGCGGGGTTAACAGTGCACTGTGAAGGGCTGAGGCGAGCGGCCAAGTCGGGCCGGTATGAACATTCCCCTTAAGCTCCAGCCCACGCAGCAACCTTCAACTAGTGAGACTATAATTGTCTCATTCAGGGTACAGCGATATGGCGGCAGCCGACGCCAGAAGAGAAAGGGAAGAGGCGGCAGCAAGCATGTTCAATGATGATGTGGTGTTAGAAAAGGACCACAATACCCAAAATGCACCAGTATCCAACAGCAATATGGGCATAAAGGAAAAAGGCAAACGGCTTGAAAAACTTATGAGAACAGAACAGAAACGCTGGTGGGAGGCAAAGTCCTTACAAAGATACATAGAAGTAGGGCGAGTACCGAGAGGACTGAGGATATTAATTGCCCCATCATACGAAGCACCGGATCGCGACATGATGCGCGAATGGGCAGAAGCAAACTTAGAACATTCGCGCAAACTCCTCCTGATCTTAGTGAAATATGCGGAAAAGGATTGCATCAAACTGGCTGAAGAAATAGACAATTTGACCAAGGAATTAGATGCAATGGAACCGCAGGATGAAGTAACTAAAATCAAAAACGAAATGAAAAAGCGACTAAAAAAGGAGGACACAATTAGAGAAAGGAAAACATACAAGTTTCATCGCGATAGGTGCGACTATAAACAAAGGAGGATATTTACATTTGCTCGGAAATTCGATGCACTCAAGGCGGACAGCAGAGCATCCAAATTGGCATCAAATAATGACAGACAACAGGAGGAATTAACATCTGCTTCTGGTGATAGTTCGGCGGTGGAAAGCGGCTCTGAGGCTGAGATCCGCAACAAAGAGAAACCAACTAAGGGAAGACAATGCTCCCTAACCGAGGAGGTTGATTTTTTATGCTGGGAGCGCCTCCAGTCACTGCGACCTCGGAAACCGCAAGTAAAAGAAAACAGAGGAGGAACAAACGAAGGGGGGAGAGAAGAAAGGCAAGTCGGAGAAGATGTCACAAACAAAAAATCACAGACGAAGAAAAAACAAAAGAAGCATTGGAGAAAATAATACCCCACAACAAAAGGGCAAGCAGTGAAAAAACAGTGCTCAATTTGACAGATATGACTCTAAATGCTGCGGAAACGCAATTACTTGCCTTAGGACTCTCCTTTTGCCCAGAGAGTTCATTTAACTACACGAAATCTTGGGTTGACATCTATAAAAGTGTCCGGAAACTCAAATTGCGGAAATTCCATGCCCAGTCAGGGAAAATGACTGACAACGAGAATATGGGAGGCGCATCGCAGACACCAGTGCAAGAATTGGCCAACAGCAACAATTCACAAAATCCGAGCACTCAAGATATGGTGGACATTATGTTCGACATGATGAATGAACCCAGTCAACCTGCCGCCAACAGTACCGTGGCGAGTAATGCATTGAAAGTATATACTATGACCCCTTTCAAACCACCATCAAAGTTCTATCCGTTGATGTTAAAGGACAATATCGACATGTTTCAGGAGCAAGTGATTTCAGATCTAAAGAACTTAAATAAAGTAACCATCAGGACGACCGTGCAAAACAAAAATAAAAAAAGACAAAAAGTCACTCCAATATTACCAACTCATGACAAAAATTAAAAACAACAAGGACATCGTGGTGCGAAACGCCGACAAGGGAGGCAACGTTGTCCTGTGGCGAAAGGAGGACTACGTGCAGGAAGGATTAAAACAGCTCAACGACGAACATTGCTATGGTAAAAGCAGCAAAGCAATATGGAATAATGTCCATGCAGCCTTCCGAACAAAACTTATGGCTTGGCGTGAGCAAGGTATATTGACAACTGATGAATTCAAGTATCTATGGAATCCAAATCCATCAATACCAATACTGTACTTTATACCCAAAGTTCATAAGGACTCCGCAAAGCCACCAGGTAGGCCGATTATATCTGCCAAAAATGGTATATTTGAAAACACTTCAATCTTTGTTGATTTTTTCTTACAAGAATTTGTTGTTAATTTGGTTTCATATATCAAAGACACTGGTGATTTTTTGTCTAAGATGAAAGACTTTGTATGGAGTGACCAATATCTATTAATCACTTTGGATGTATCTTCCCTCTATACATCTATTAGGCACGATGATGGATTACGGGCCTTAAAATACTATCTAGCAAGGAAAGGGTCCCAATATGACGATCACATCAAAATGTTGCTCAACATGGTCAAGCTATGCCTAGAGAATAATCATTTTTTGTTCCAGGATAAGATGTACCAACAACGGAGGGGTGTGGCGATGGGGGCAAGCTTCTCCCCCAGCTATGCGTGTCTACACATGGGCTGGTGGGAGGAGCAGGCCCTGATGGCCAAACACTCAAGTACATTGGAAAAACATATCAAAAGTTGGTGGAGGTACATCGATGATTTGTTTTTGGTGTGGGATGGCAGTGAGGCAGATGCAATGATGTTTATCGAGTCACTTAACCAGAACGATTTAAATTTAAATTTGACAGCCACTTGTAGTCGTTCTATGGTAACGTTCTTAGACGTAGAAGTGTACATTGATAATGGGAATCTGGAAACTAAGTTGCATCGGAAACCTACGGCAGGCAACGCTACCCTGCACGCAAGCAATGCTCATCCCAACCACCTAGTGCAGAGCATCCCCTATGGGGAGCTCCTGCGCATAAAGCGAATCTGTAGCAATGAGACTACACTCCAGATAGCGCAGGATGAATGTATTGCCAGGTTCAAGGAACGTGGATATAGCAACCATTGCTTAAAGAAGGCTTTGCAGAAATGCAATTCTGTGGACAGGGAAGAACTATTAGGCAAGCGTACTGCCCGAGACAAACAGGATGATGCCAATAACACGTTCAGATTCATCCTAGATTACAACAAGGAACATGTAAAAGTCAGGAAAATAATCAAACAAAATTGGCATCTAATAAAACAGGATCCCATTATTGGTGCCTCGGTCCCTAGAAACCCTATGATAACGTATAGAAGGAGGAAGGACACCCTAGTGGAAAATGATCCAGCTGGCCCTCCACCTAAGGGTACTTGGCTCAAACAAAGAAAGGGATTCTACAAGTGTAGGACATGCAAAGCCTGCCAGCATGGGGTCAATACCACAGAAATTTCCATGCCATTTGGGGGGCCAAATAAGACCATCACCAAAGCTCTGGATTGTAAAACCGATCATGTGGTGTACGTGCTGGAGTGCCCTTGTGGTCTACGCTATGTTGGCAGTACGACCTTACCAGGACATCAGAGGGTACTCCAGCACCTACGCGCAATTAGGAACCATGATAAAACCTATCCGGTGACCAGGCATTTTCAAAAACATCACGAAGGTGACCCTAAGGATCTAAAATATTTTTTGGTTGACTCTGTACCAAGAAACAAACGAGGTGGGGACAGAGTTAAGAACCTTAGATTGCTGGAAATGCACCACATTCTGAGCCTCGACAGTAAACAACCCAATGGCTTAAATAGTTCCGAGGAACTCCATGCTAGTTTGTAGATAAGTAGACACTATTTTCAATCTGTCTACAACCCTTTAAAACTGAAACTAAAACATACTATACACTGTAAGTAAAATATTCAGTATATAAATTAGTTACCCTTAGTAGGCCACCTTAAAGAACAATAAAAATAAAAATAGTCCCCAAACCGAATCATAGGTGGTTACAATTGTCAGACATCGTCAGTATATTCAAATAGACATAGGTTGAGAACATGTTTTGCTGCCGCCAGTATTCCCTAAAAATTGAATACTCTTCTTTTTAAACCACTTAACAAGTTGTTATTTGCACATAGGCACTGGTATTTTGGTATATATATAAATGTTTTTAAATGTATTAGATGTGAACATTAAAATGCATTGGGGGGTTTCCAATCAAACTTTCAAAACATAATGGTCATGTGAGACAAAAAATGAGACAAAGGCTATCTTTACACAAATTGTGTGTATATATATATAAAAAATTCCATTTATTAGGATTTTTTTAATGATTTTACCATATTTATGATATGTATTTATAACGTATTTATACCTATTTATCAATGCAATAGTGTAAAATAGATATTTATATCTCCACTTTTGTACAGGTTATCTGATTGTGGATTCAATACAGGCCGTTGAATCAAACATGAAAAAATCTCCCCAAATAAACAGGACTAATGCATTTATGCCTGGATGACCACGGTCAACTGATCAATTATGTAATTTATTTAATTTTGTTAACCGATTTTGGATTCACCCTTGTTTGAAAAAAAGCATTTGATTGTAAATATGGTTGATGAAATGCAGTTTGGAAACCCATTTGCATGGTGTTGTCACTTTAAGAGGTGTGGGTTTTAAACTTTAAAAAAAGCGGTGAAAAAAATCTCCAAAAAAAAGTGTTGTGAGTATATAAGAAACTTTGATAGGTGGATCGCGTCATGTGATCAAGTCCCACGCTTGGGATGAAACGCGTAATCGCTGCCCCATCTTGCTGTACCATGGACTGAAATGGCAAAATAAATTGAAGGATTTGCACTTGGTGGTCCGTGCTCTTTTTTTGTGCCCCACGGGAAAGGGATTACAAAGCCGAAGAGTTTCATTGCATATATATATATATATATATATATATATATATATATATATATATATATATATATATATATATATATATATATATATATATATATATATATATATGGAGCAAAATTCTGTTCCCAGTTTTGACCACAGAAGTGATGGACCACCACACGATTTGACAGAGTGTCACAGCGAACTTTTATTATCCATTTTCAACAGCAGTTCAGGTAGGCATGACGCGTTTCGGGCAGGAACTGCCCTTGATCACATAACGGAAATGCAGATTGTATCATCTTAAATAGTGCACACACTCATTTTTTTCTCTCTTTCTCTAATCACACCACGTGTTCTAGTGATAAACAACATAGAAAACAGACTTTTCTAGCGTGTTAAGTGTTTTGAATGTACACAAGGAATTACAACTTTGCCACAAATAAATAAAAGCATAGCAGCATAGTATATATTGCACAACAAATAGAAATTCATTCAATGAAGTTAAGATTGCAATGAAGTGTGGGTTTTAAACTTTAAAAAAAGCGGTGAAAAAAATCTCTAAAAAAAAGTGTTGTGAGTATATAAGAAACTTTGATAGGTGGATCGCGTCATGTGATCAAGTCCCACGCTTGGGATGAAACGCGTAATGGCTGCCCCATCTTGCTGTACCATGGACTGAAATGGCAAAATAAATTGAAGGATTTGCACTTGGTGGTCCGTGCTCTTTTTTTGTGCCCCACGGGAAAGGGATTACAAAGCCGAAGAGTTTCATTGCATATATATATATATATATATATATATATATATATATATATATATATATATATATATATATATATATATATATATATATATTACCAGTAAGTAGTTATAGTTAGGACCTAGTTTCCATAGGGAAAGAATTTTTTTTTTCCACAGAACTTTGGCGTCGTTTGACGAATCTTTGCGAAATGTTTAAAACTAGTGGGGTGCTCCGGTCAGCTCCTGTCTTGAAAGTTTCGGGGTGATTCGCTAAGTGGGGGTCGAGAAAAAAGGGGGGTCCCAAAATGCATTTTCCCAATGTATTTTTCCTTAGGAAACTTTAGACAAAGCTATAGCCTGAAATGTCGAACAGAATTACACCAAATTTGGCAAAAAAGTAGCCCTTCGATCAGAAAGATCCCTTTTTGTTAAATGGTGTAAATCCATTCCGTAGTTGCAGAGAAATTTGAAAAAGATAAAGATTCGCTATCTAGGGCAGCGGTGGGTTCGCAAACCCTCCCGAGCATGAGCTTCACTGTGATTGGTTGCAAACACTCCAAACCAGCACGTTTTGGCAGCCATCTTGTGACTCGATAGAACTGAGTCACAAAAAACTAGTGAAAATAAAATGTTAAAAATAAGAAAAGGGGGCAGTGTAGGAACACCCTGACCCCGCAGGGCCTGTTCTGGGGTCCCACAAGGAACCCTAGGGCCAAAAAAAGCATTTTTTTTATAATTTTGGCGGAATTCGCATTGGGGTCGCAAATCCTGCAGAAATTATTTTTAAAAAATGAAGCGCAATGTGGTGCTCATGGTGCCCTCAATCCAAGTTTGTGCTGTATAAAAGTACAAAAATAAACAAGCTCCCTTGTCATGATCGATGCTCGAGGCTTCACGGCCCTTTGTTTGTG
Organism: Lissotriton vulgaris; assembly: GCF_964263255.1. Taxonomy (NCBI): domain Eukaryota; kingdom Metazoa; phylum Chordata; class Amphibia; order Caudata; family Salamandridae; genus Lissotriton; species Lissotriton vulgaris. Next base: position 2,091,101,568 of record NC_141691.1, read on the forward strand.
TGCAGATCACACTGCATTGACATCCACCTGGCTGAGTTGCATTCAAGTGACCAATTGCTCGGAAGCAGCAACGGGGATGGGTGCAATGAAGGCACACAAGGGGCCTGGTAAGTGAAGAGTGCTTCCCCCACCCTGGCCCGCACCTTCTAAAGGTGCAAGGAGATGTAGCTGCCTGTTTGGTACGAACAGGGGAGGGATGCAAGGACTTCTCGCTGGTGAAAAGGTGGTAGTGCGGCTCAAACCTCCTAGTAAGCGGGGCTAAGTCAAATTAAGCAAGCCCTCTGCAATAACAAGGGGCAGCCGTGACACGCATACCATCTCAAACAGCGAGCCAGTAAGGAGCAGAAATCACGTGGTGTGCACACAATTAGCTGTAAACTCTTGAAGAAAGCAGGTCTCCAGCTAACTGGGGGCTCAGTGCAGTAAAGGGCCATTCTAGGGTGTGAAACCTCCCGAGTGCATCAGTGGCAGCCTCAAATGTGTTTTGTTTTTGGTGGGGACGGGGACAGGTGGTAAAGTTAAGTTGTCTCAGGGTGTGCTTGGCCAACGCCCGCCCCTCCACATCTTCGCACAGTGAGAAATGAATAGATGGCACTTTGATTACAATCCAAGCACTTGGGCCACTCTCTGCCATGAGCTCCATTTCACTGGCAGGGGTCAAGATTTCACTGGTGCTGCGGCACAGGGCCCAGAGGCTTGAGCGGCCCACAGGGACCCATTTCCTTCCTTGCACTAGGGCCCGTGACCCACCAACTGCACCACTGTTCACCGATGAACACATTTGCCCAGAACAGTTGTGGCGTTGAATTCATGAAGATTTATAGTAAGAAGCAGTTCAGGTGACCGCTCCCATGCAAGTATTCACGGCAATGACCAATGTAGGATCAAGGTTGGCTGAAACATGTAGACCTTCACATTAGCGTGCTCACACATTTATTCAGATCACGCATTCACTGCCTTTTTAATTTTTTACACCACGAGATACTCAAAAAATGTATTGTTCTCCTGGTAGTCAATTTTAATGCATCATGCACTTTCACCACACTGGTTAATGCTCCATCGATCTTAGAAGATCTAGTCCCAGATTACATCAACACATCTGCGAGCTCCTACTTTACACAAGCAAGGAGTTGTAGCTCCTTGGTTGCACTAGGTTGTAGCTAAGAGGAGATCGCAAATGATGAAGCATTCCACCTCAGTGGGTGATGGGATCATGTCCTCTGAATTGAGACCCCCTTTTTGTGCTCTCCTTTGGAGTTATACTGTTTTCCCGTGTGTATATATATTTTCTTTTAGGACCTGCAGATCCTATGTTGTTGTAGATGTATGGTTAGGGGATTGATCCACGCAGGTCTATAAACTTCCCTCAGACCCTCTTTTCTTTCCTGGTATTATATTGTCCCCATGCATCAGTCAATTCAGCCATTCCACACATTCCTATCTGTCACAGGGTGAGTTTGCTCAAGAAGACTTGCTGAACACCCATCCCCAATCGTTGGAAAGTGGGAAAGGATGGAGTTAAGTAGCAAAGTCAGGAGAGGAGTGCACGTTTGAGAGAGGGATACTGCTGGCAGATATACGTCACTTCCTTTGTACGGCCTCCTGTTTAGCCCGCTGTATCTAAATCATGCTCACCTGTCCTGCAGTCAGACCGACCTCTTGTCACTCATACAGAGATCGCAATATGGAGATCAGAGACGGTGGTACAGCAACAGTCCACAACACAGCTCAGTCTGCCAGACACAGAGTTCTTTAAAGCTCTTCTCACTCTTTGCTCTTTCTTTCTTTCCCTCATCTCATCTTTTCTATTCCTTTCTATCCCCATTCTAGTTGCCCCATTTACAACTCTTTCATTTCACACCGAATGTGAAAACAGTTCTCCTTTGCTCATCTCCCCGCTGTATCCTGTACGGACCTTTTTTTTCATCTGAACTAACTTTGACATTGATTTCTTTGTTCACTCTATATGACTCCTCTTTCCTGAAAGTCTGCTTTTTTTATATGCTTTTATTCCGATCAAAAACTCAAACTATAATGGTATTTGCACTACATTCATTTATAACATCAAGCTGTTAATTATTTATACGCCAACTAAAAGGCTAGTAAAGTTAAAAAGTAATATTATGCATAGTGCCCGTTGCTTATTGGTTCACTTTCTGCCCATTCCCTTCTAGGCCTCTCGATGACGAAGGTTTATATTTGGCATGTGCACATTCATATACATGTGTGAATATTGAAATGCATTTTGCATGGTTTAGCCATATTCTGTAACTAAGTAGGCTTCCCTCTACATGTAGTTTGTTTTTACTGCAAAGCAGTTGCAACTGTACATAAACTGAAACGGAATACTGCAAAATGTTTGACTTCAGGGACGATGGCAACCTCATGGGGAGTTTTTAATGCGGACACAAGAGGTGCCATGGAAACACCGGTCAGTTTGCCCCCATCTAATTAGCTTCAGCAATAACCCTCCAGCATAAGCAAGATCTATTGGCAACGATCAATACGGTCAATCGTGAATTATTGAGGGACCATCTCCACAACGTCGGGATCAGTGGGGCTGCATTGTCGCTGTTGAGATAGTTTCTTTCAGGACGAGAACAATTAATGGCATCAAATGAGTTTTTATGGAACCCTTTTCATTGCCTTGCAGGGTCCCCTCAGGGGTGCTCGCTAAGCCCAACATTATTCAACGTGTATGTTCCCTCGTTGGCCACTTTGATAAGATCCTTCAAATTGTCTTTAACATCTTACGCTGACGATACTCAAATTGTGGTTTGTCTTTCCGGCAGTGATAACAGGGGAACTAGGTTTCATAATTGTATGTCAGCAGTTAGCGAATGGATGAACAGTAACTGCCTGAAATTAAACTCCAGCAACACAGAGGTCATCCTTTTCGGGAACCAAGTTTCCTTTTGGCCTCAGTTTTGATGGCCTCAGGAGTTACTGCTTCTCCTGACTCCAGTTAGGAAGGCTAGAAACTTGGGGAGTCTTAATGAATAACAAGTTCACCTACAGTGATCAAGTCAAAGCAGTCATCTTATCCTCCTTCAATACACTAAGGATAGTGAAAAATAGTCCTGGCATTCATTCTGTCTGATTTACAAAAACAGGCAATTACATCCTTTGTGCTTTTTAAAATAGATTACAATAATAACCTTTACCTAAGCATGCAGCAACAACTTAAGAACAAAGTTCAAACTTTGCAAAACGCTGCCACACGTCTGCTGTTAGGGAGTCCCAAATTTGAATTCACCTTTCTAACAATCCAAAAACTACACTGGCTTCAAATTAATCAGCCTATAAAGCAATGCATGGCTTAGGACCAGAGTATTTGAGACACAGCTTCTAACGGTATGAGCCTAGTAGGAAGCTGCGGTCATCGGTGGCCAAAAATGTGACAATCTAAGGGTTAAAATCCTCCACGTGGGGTGGGAGAAGCCTTGTTGCCTGCACAGCTAAAGCATAGAAGACCTTACTATTCACAATAAATAAATGCTTAGCCTGTTATCTTTTAGGAACGCATAAAAAACTTGGCTTTTCTGTGGTATCACATCTATATTTTAGTGGCTGCATAGAGTGAACGTATAGAGCCAGCGCAAAGACACATACTTGTATTTGTACGCTTTAGAAGTAGCTGTAACGTAACATAATATTTTTAAGTTATGAGCATTTGGCTGCTTGTAACCAGACAGTTGCTATGCAGTGCCATTTCTAAATACTGAGTGACATGAAAATGCGTGAAATCAATAAATGAAAAAAACTTAAAAGCATCCTAGGACCAGTCCTGTGGCATGGAGAGCACGGGACTCACGTCTGAGCATACCCGTCCCACTCGGGGTGACAAATGCAAAAACAACAGTTGATGGACAGAATACAGAACAATGTCATACATTCACCCTAGTACAGAGATCTGGGCCTAAGTCCATCGTTTTTTTGCTCACCATGCCATTCCAGTTTTAACCCAGCCATTTGCAAATCAGTCTTGACCCTGTGCCCCATGGGAACAGTCCAGCCCGAACTGCCAAGCCATGTCCTCCCTGGACTGAAAACAAGCATCCTAGGACTGGTTTCGGACTTTCAGCCCTCATCAGCCAGGATAGCTTGATTCCAGTTGCATGGAGAGCACAGGACTAACATCTGAGCATACCCGTCCAACTCGGGGTGATAAAACCCAAAACAACAGTTGATGGACAGAATGCAGAACAATGTCATACATTCACCCAGTACAGAGATCTGGGCCTAAATCTGTCGTTTTTTTGCTCACCATGCCATTCCAGTTTGAACCCAGCCATATGCAAAACAGTGCCAAGTCAGGTCCTCCCTGGATTGGAAACAAGCATCCTAGGACCGGTTTCGGGCTTTCAGCCATCATCAGCCAGGATAGCTTGATTCCAGTGGCATGGAGAGCACGGGACTCACGTCTGAGCATACTCGTCCCACTCGGGGTGACAAATGCAAAAACAACAGTTGATGGACAGAATGCAGAACAATGTCATACATTCACCCCAGTACAGAGATCTGGGCTTAAATCTATCATTTTTTTGCTCACCATGCCATTCCAGTTTGAACTCAGCCATATGCAAATCAGTCTTGACCCTGTGCCCCATTGGGAACAGTCCAACCCGATCTGCCAAACCAGGTCCTCCCTGGACTGGAAACAAGCATCCTAGGATGGGTTTCGGGCTTTCAACCCCCATCAGCCAGTATGGCTTGATTCCAGTGGCATGGAGAGCACGGGACTCACGTCTGAGCATACCCGTCCCACTCGGGGTGACAAATGCAAAAACAACAGTTGATGGACAGAATACAGAACAATGTCATACATTCACCCTAGTACAGAGATCTGGGCCTAAGTCCATCGTTTTTTTGCTCACCATGCCATTCCAGTTTTAACCCAGCCATGTGCAAATCAGTCTTGACCCTGTGCCCCATAGGAACAGTCCAGCTCGAACTGCCAAGCCAGGCCCTCCCTGGACTGGAAACAAGCATCCTAGGACTGGTTTCGGGCTTTCAGCCCTCATCAGGCAGGATAGCTTGATTCCAGTGCCATGGAGAGCATGGAACTCATGTCTGAGCATACTCGTTCTACTCGGGGTGACAAATGCAAAAACAACAGTTGATGGACAGAATGCAGAACAATGTCATACATTCACCTCAGTACAGATATCTGGGCTTAAATCCATTGTTTTTTGCTCACCGTGCCATTCCAGTTTGAACCCAGCCATTTGCACATCAGTCTTGACCCTGTGCCCCATGGGAACAGTCCAGCCCGAACTGCCAAGCCAGGTCCTCCCTGGACTGGAAAAAAGCATCCCAGGACTGGTTTCGGACTTTCAGCCCTCATCAGCCAGGGTAGCTTGATTCCAGTTGCATGGAGAGCGCAGGACTCACATCTGAGCATACCCGTCCGACTCGGGGTGACAAAACCCAAAACAACAGTTGATGGACAAAATGCAGAACAATTTCATACATTTACCCAGTACAGAGATCTGGGCCTAAATCTGTCGTTTTTTTGCTCACCAGGCCATTCCAGTTTGAACCCAGCCATATGCAAAACAGTGGCAAGTCAGGTCCTCCCTGGATTGGAAACAAGCATCCTAGGACCCGTTTCGGGCTTTCAGCCTTCATCAGCCAGGATAGCTTGATTCCAGTGGCATGGAGAGCACGGGACTCACGTCTGAGCATACTCGTCCCACTCGGGGTGACAAATGCAAAAACAACAGTTGATGGACAGAATGCAGAACAATGTCATACATTCACCCCAGTACAGAGATCTGGGCTTAAATCCATAATTTTTTTGCTCACCATGCCATTCCAGTTTGAACCCAGCCATATGCAAATCAGTCTTGACCCTGTGCCCGATGGGAACAGTCCAGCCCGAACTGCCAAGCCAAGTCCTACCTCGACTGGAAACAAGCATCCTAGGACCGGTTTCAGGCTGTCAGCCCTCATTAGCCAGGATAGCTTGATTCCAGTGGCTTGGAGAGCACGTGACTCACGTCTGAGCATACCCTTCCCCTCGGGTGACAAATGCAAAAACAACAGTTGATGGACAGAATGCTGAACAATGTCAGACATTCACCCCAGTACAGAGATCTGGGCCTAAATCCATCGACTTTTTGCTCAGCATGCTATTCCAGTTTGAACCCAGCCATATGAAAAACAGTGCCAAATCAGGTCCTCCCTGGATTGGAAACAAGCATCCTAGGACCGGTTTCGGGCTTTAAGCCATCATCAGCCAGGATAGCTTGATTCCAGTGGCATGGAGAGCACGGGACTCACATCTGAGCATACTCGTCCCACTCGGGGTGACAAATGCAAAAACAACAGTTGATGGACAGAATGCAGAACAATGTCATACATTCACCCCAGTACAGAGATCTGGGCTTAAATCCATCATTTTTTTGCTCAACATGCCATTCCAGTTTGAACTCAGCCATATGCAAATCAGTCTAACCCTGTGCCCCATGGGAACAGTCCAGCCCGAACTGCCAAGCCAAGTCCTACCTCGACTGGAAACAAGCATCCTAGGACCGGTTTCAGGCTTTCAGCCCTCATCAGCCAGGATAGCTTGATTCCAGTGGCTTGGAAAGCACGTGACTCACGTCTGAGCATACCCTTCCCCTCGGGTGACAAATGCAAAAACAACAGTTGATGGACAGAATGCAGAACAATGTCAGACATTCACCCCAGTACAGAGATCTGGGCCTAAATCCATCAAATTTTTGCTCAGCATGCTATTCCAGTTTGAACCTAGCCATATGCAAATCAGTCTTGACCCTGTGCCCCATTGGGAACAGTCCAACCCGATCTGCCAAGCCAGGTCCTCCCTGGACTGGAAACAAGCATCCTAGGACGGGTTTCGGGCTTTCAACCCCCATCAGCCAGCATGGCTTGATTCCAGTGACATGGAGAGCACGGGAATCACCCTGAGCATACCGTCCCATTCGGGGTGACAAATGCAAAATCAACACTTGATGGAGAGAATGCAGAACAATGTCATACATTCACCCCAGAACAGAGATCTGGGCGTAAATCTTTTTTTTGCTCACCATGCCATGCCAGTTTGAACCAAGCCATATGTATTGTGTGCATATTAACACTTGTTTTCTTTTCTTTATTGCATGAATTCCTGAATTTTCCCATTGAGACCAGGCCAATATGGCCGCCAGCTTTTTATATTAAAGTAATATGTAGTCCTTTGTTAATGTTGGCAACTGGAGGCATTTGTACATTTAAATAAGGATGCTACAATGACGTCCTGTATCGTTATCAAGGTTCGGACGAGCCGAAACTCGTGGATCACATCCTTTGCAGATTAAATACTTCCAAACTACAACCTGAGTTCTGATTCCTTCCTTGTAAGAGTGGGAGGAGATTAAATAGATATATATAACATTCACTTAAAAAAATGCAAGTTTCAGGGACATTATAGTTAGAAATTAGCATTTAAAAAAACTCTGAAATTCACAGGTTTCTTTGACGTCATAGTTAGTTGGACATTTCACTCGTATAACACTAGAAGAATTTGGCCGTTATAGTTAGTTGTGCTAACTATAACTCGCGCCCCAGCAATGCAGTACTGATGACGTCACATATTACATCAATCATGACACGGTCAGTGACATCGCTGATGACATCACTGATGACATCTCAAAGGACATCACTGATGACATCATCCACGTGATGATCTGATGCACCTCCGCACACCCTAAAATACAGACTACCATTCTCGAAACCATAGACACTTGAATAATAGTAAAGCTACAATATTCTGTGCACTATGCATGCAGACCTCTAATCAGCTACATAGCATTGATACAGTCTTTTAAATACTCAGTAAGTACCTATGCAGTCTAGGAATCCTTCTGTCTGTCCCATGCACGTGTCCATTCACCCATCCAGCACTTCTATGTATCCTATCACTCTGCCAATACCTAAGCACTTATACATTTAGCATGCACTCTCTTTGCAGCACTGAAATTACTCCAGTTATTAGTCAAATACTTAAGGAATGGCCTAGCCACTAACCCAAGTACAGGTACAATGTTTTATACACTATGCATGCAGATCTCTAACAAGCTACATACTATTAATACGCTCTTCTAAATACCCAGTTAATACCTATACAGTGTTGGAATCCTTCTGTCGGTTCCATGTATTTCTCCAATCACCCATCCAGCAATATCTACGTATCCTATCACTCCCCCAATACCTAAGCATTTATACATTCAACATGTACTCTCTTTGCAACACTGAAATTCTTCTAGTTACTAGTCTTGTACCTAAGGAATGGCCTAGCCAGAAAAACTAATACAGCTACAATATTCTGTGCACTATGCATGCAGACCTCTAATCATCTACATAGCATTGATACAGTCTTTTAAATGCTCAGTTAGTACCTATACAGTCTAGGAATCCTTCTGTCTGTCCCATGCAGTTCTCCATGCATCCATCCAGCACTATCTACGTATCCTATTACTTCACCAATACCTAAGCACTTATAAATTGAGCATGCACTCTCTTTGCAGCATTGAAATTACTCCAGTTATTAGTCATATACTTAAAGATTGGCCTAGCCACTAATACAAGTGCAGGTACAATATTTTGTACACTATGCATGCTGACCTCTAACCAGCTACATACTATTGATACACCCTTCTAAATACCCAGTTAGTACCTATGCAGTCTAGGAATCCTTCTGTCTGTCCCATGCACTTCTCCATTCACCCATCCCGCACTATCTACATATCCTATCACTCCACCAATACCTAAGCACTTATAAATTCAGCACACACTTTCTTTGCAACACTGAAATTACTCTAGTTATTAGTCGTATACTTAAGGAATGGCGTAGTTACTAACACAAGTGCAGGTACAATATTTTGTACACTATGCATGCACACCTCTAACCAGCTACAAACTATTGATACGCTCATCTAAATACCCAGTTGGTACCTATGCAGTGTAGGAACCCTCCAGTCTGTCCCATGCATTTCTCCAATCACCCATCCAGCACTATCTACTTATCGTATTACTCCACTGTTGGACTTGGCCCTTCTGGCAGGTTCACCCATAAACTTTTTGCTTTGATATGTGACTTGGTGTTGGTTGTTTTTGGCTTCTGCGCACTTTCCCTGTGTCCCAGTGTAAAGTGCGTGCGCACTCTGGGTGCGTGTGGTGAGATTGGCCTGACCTCCCATAGGAACGCATGGGGAATGTGTGTGTCCATGTTAGTTCCTGATGCGTGGGGAGTGCAGGATCGAGTTTGGTATGTACAAACTCGTGAGATTAAATGCTGCACGATGATTTGTGCGGATTTACTGTGTCTAGTGTGGAAGTGCCACTTCTAGAAGTTGGCATGTCTGTGTCATAAATGTGAATTAAATGTCTGGCTTGTGATTGGCTGGAGCTGGCTGGTGTGCCTGGCTCCAGGAGTCAGGATGGGTCTGCCCCAGTGGTGAATGGAGACATCTGCATGTTGATGGGTGGGACTTGGGACTTGAATAGGGCTGGGATTTCCCTCCACAATGCTGGCTCCGCCCTCTGTGGTACGTCTGATGTCCCTAGCCTGTCCTATGAATGGGGAGAGGGGCTGAGCACAACAGAGTGCTCCAAAACCAGTTGCATCTGTTTTTTCCCTAACCCTGTGCTACCAGACAAAGGAATAATGTGTATAAAAGAGGGGCTGTGACCCCATGTAAAATGTTCTCTCTTCCTGAACCTAACTTGGAGGCGGCCTGCTGCTGCTGGGTGCCAGGAGGACCACTACTGGGGATTGCCTCCCTGCCTGGAGGGCCCTGTGAGCTGGCCCCTGGGCACAGCCTTTGTCCCCCTTTCTTCATTACTGTTTAGACTTTGTCCCTGGACTTTTGGGACTTCTGTGGCCTGCCAGCACCTGGGGAGTGCTGGCTTCCCCCTCAAAAATAGCGCGTTGCGCCACTGGTGTGGCGATCCCTATCCCGAGGGATTCCACGGTGTGGGGAACCCCCCTTCCTTGATTTTACGAGCAGGTGCCCACCCTGCAAAATTGCCGCTTTTTTTTATATATCCAGGAGTGCAGGTGCCCACCCAGCGCTTACGTTATTTTTCATTCACGGGAGCCCACCCCGTTTTATTATTTATCCTACGGGAGCCTACCCCGTACTGTGCAACATCACCGCCTTGACCCAGTGTGGAGCCCGAGACCAGAAGTCAGGCAGCCCTCCTCGAGACAGAGGCGGGGCCTGACAGGAAGCAGGAAGACGAGCGCAGCCATAGCTTCCCCGGGAGAGGAGAAGCTCACGAGTACCACTGCAAAAACGGATGCCTGCTGCAGTGACTGGCGGGGCTCCTGTGCAGAGAGGAGAGCCCCGTGTGCAGCCAGATCCGCCCGGGAAGCCAAGGAGCAGTGTGCCAGTGTCCCTGTGCCCCTATGTCCCGCGGGACCGGGAGAGAGCAGCACCGGAGCGGGACCTGTCGGGGCACGTTGTCGGTGCCCGGAGGAGGCCTGCTGCGTAAGAGCCCCACACCAGGAGTCCCAGTAAGTGGGGCTCTGGCCTGACATTGTTGGGGGCTGTTTTCCTAAAAGGGGAGCCCTGGGGGGAAGCTGTTCTCCCCGCAGTTTGTTCCCTGCAGAGCGAGGTGCCGACGTCAAGGGGCACATTTTGTGTTAGTGCTCACGAGTCCCCAGAGCTGTGGTAGAGCGGCCCCAGGTTGCAGAGGGCCGCTCTCCCCAGTGTGGCAGTATGTTTCCTCCAGAGCCCACGAGGCTCTAGCGTGATTTGGGAGCACAGTTTCATTCAGAGCCCACTTGGCTCCAAGCACGGGCACAGTTGTTGTTCAGAGCCCACGAGGCTCCCACGTTGTTGTTGGGCTCTGTTGTTGATGAGAGTCCACAGGAGAGCCAGGAGGCACGCTGGTGCCAGGCTCAGTTCCCCAGCTTCCCAGCACTTAGTGGGAAGCTGCATCGTTTAAGCCCCCACGAACCCTTGCGCATTCTTCTTTGGCTGCCTGCGCAGCTAGCCCAGACATTCTGGACATTGGGCCTGTGAGCCCCTGAGAGGCCAAGTTGGCCTGGGGTCAGGTATGTGATTTTTTGCGCAAATGTGATTACTTGCCTACTGTGATTTTTGCATCATATGCAATGCCTTAATGCCTACACCCCTGAATGTATTTTTATGCTTAGGAGGTTGTTTTTCCTAGTATAGGTTCTTCTAGTGAGTTCATGGTTCCTTGCGTGATATATGCCTACGGTGGTTAGGATTGCGTAGGGTGTACTTACCTTTTACCAGTGGTTACTGATTGTGTGCTACATTTGCTATTTTGGTACTACAAGTATTCTATGTTCTAAAAGTGCTATTTCTACAAAGTGTCATTTCTACCAAGTGCTTATTCCTGACAGTGGTGCATGTGGCCCTGGCCTGTGTATATTATCCCCTGTAAATTCTGCCCGTGCCAGTTGCACAGTGTAAACTGTGTGTTTATTATCTAATGTGTTTGGTATAATACAGAGGCTATTTTTATATATAACCTTTTGTGGAGTTTCCTTTGTGGTGGGCCTTGGGTGTTGTTGATGGGTGCGCGTGCAAACGCTTCACACATTGCCTCCGAGATAGGCCTGACTGCTTGTGACAAGCTACCCAGGGGGTGAGCAGGGGTTATCTTTGACGGGTGACTTCCTTGCCCTGACTAGAGTGGTGGTTTCTGCCTGGCTTTGGCGCAAGCCTTAGCTAACCAGAAATCCCCATTTCTAGCATCCACCAATACCTAATCACTTATAAATTCACTATACACTCTGTTTGTAATACTGTAATTATTCTAGTTACTAGTCATGAACTTATGGAATTGCCTAGCTACTTACATTAGTACAGCTATAATATTTTGTGCACTATCCAAGCAGACCTTTAACTAGCTACATACTATTGATACACACTTTTAAATACCCAGTTAGTAATCATGCAGTGTAGGAATCGTCCAGTCTGTTCCATGCACTTCTTTAATCACTTATCTACCACTATTTACTTACCCTATCACTCCACCAATACGTAGGCACTTATAAATTAAGTGTTCACTCTGTTTGCAGCACTGTCATCATTCCAGTTATTAGTGGTATTCTTATAAAATGACCTAGGCACCAACAGAAGTACACATAAAATATTCTGTGCATAACCCCTACAAATCTCTAAGCAGATACATACTATTGGTCCACTCCATTAAATGCTGAAGTTTTACCCATGCAACGTAGGATACCTCCTCTCAGTCTCATGCACTTCTTCAATCACCCATCCAGCACTATGCTCCTATTGTATCAGTCTGCCAATACCTCAGCACTTATGCGGCAGATTTACAAGCACCCTGCGCCACTAGTATGTCACTTTTTGTAACGTGGTGATGGCGCCAGTAACTCCTTCATATTTACAAGGAGAGGAAAAGCCAACCTTTGTGGTTTTTCCTCTCGTTGTAAATACGACCCCTTCATACACAGAACTTTGCGTTGAAGGGGGCGTTCCATAGGTGTTACTGTTCAGACATCAGACCTCTTGAGGCGGAAGCCGGGAGGGTCACTACGCTGTGTTCTAAACTTGAATTGTGCATTTTGTGATTTCTGTTATTTTAAAAACAAACTAGCACCTTCTCTGGGCATTTACCGCGCTGCAGTTTTAGAGGCAGCTGCGGGATTTGTTGTGTTGCCGCGATTTTCGGGACACTGAGGCCACGCCCACCAACACCAGGCCACGCCCCCCTCCACACCAGCATTTAAAGCGCGCTGATTCGCTAGCGCGATCCCTGACATCAGACCTCTTGAGGCGGAAGCCGGGAGGGTCACTACACTGTGTTTTAAACTTGAATTGTGCATTTGTGATTTCTGTTATTTTAAAAACAAACTAGCACCTTCTCTGGGCATTTACCGCGCTGCAGTTTTAGAGGCAGCTGCGGGATTTGTTGTGTTGCCGCGATTTTCGGGACACTGAGGCCACGCCCACCAACACCAGGCCACGCCCCCCTCCACACCAGCATTTAAAGCGCGCTGATTCGCTAGCGCGATCCCTGACATCAGACCTCTTGAGGCGGAAGCTGGGAGGGTCACTACGCTGTGTTTTAAACTTGAATTGTGCATTTTGTGATTTCTGTTATTTTAAAAACAAACTAACACCTTCTCTGGGCATTTACCGCGCTGCAGTTTTAGAGGCAGCTGCGGGATTTGTTGTGTTGCCGCGATTTTCGGGACACTGAGGCCACGCCCACCAACACCAGGCCACGCCCCCCTCCACACCAGCATTTAAAGCGCGCTGATTCGCTAGCGCGATCCCTGACATCAGACCTCTTGAGGCGGAAGCCGGGAGGGTCACTACGCTGTGTTCTAAACTTGAATTGTGCATTTTGTGATTTCTGTTATTTTAAAAACAAACTAGCACCTTCTCTGGGCATTTACCGCGCTGCAGTTTTAGAGGCAGCTGCGGGATTTGTTGTGTTGCCGCGATTTTCGAGACACTGAGGCCACGCCCACCAACACCAGGCCACGCCCCCTCCACACCAGCATTTAAAGCGCGCTGATTCGCTAGCGCGATCCCTGACATCAGACCTCTTGAGGCGGAAGCCGGGAGGGTCACTACGCTGTGTTTTAAACTTGAATTGTGCATTTTGTGATTTCTGTTATTTTAAAAACAAACTAACACCTTCTCTGGGCATTTACCGCGCTGCAGTTTTAGAGGCAGCTGCGGGATTTGTTGTGTTGCCGCGATTTTCGGGACACTGAGGCCACGCCCACCAACACCAGGCCACGCCCCCCTCCACACCAGCATTTAAAGCGCGCTGATTCGCTAGCGCGATCCCTGACATCAGACCTCTTGAGGCGGAAGCCGGGAGGGTCACTACGCTGTGTTCTAAACTTGAATTGTGCATTTTGTGATTTCTGTTATTTTAAAAACAAACTAGCACCTTCTCTGGGCATTTACCGCGCTGCAGTTTTAGAGGCAGCTGCGGGATTTGTTGTGTTGCCGCGATTTTCGAGACACTGAGGCCACGCCCACCAACACCAGGCCACGCCCCCTCCACACCAGCATTTAAAGCGCGCTGATTCGCTAGCGCGATCCCTGACATCAGACCTCTTGAGGCGGAAGCCGGGAGGGTCACTACACTGTGTTTTAAACTTGAATTGTGCATTTGTGATTTCTGTTATTTTAAAAACAAACTAGCACCTTCTCTGGGCATTTACCGCGCTGCAGTTTTAGAGGCAGCTGCGGGATTTGTTGTGTTGCCGCGATTTTCGAGACACTGAGGCCACGCCCACCAACACCAGGCCACGCCCCCTCCACACCAGCATTTAAAGCGCGCTGATTCGCTAGCGCGATCCCTGACATCAGACCTCTTGAGGCGGAAGCCGGGAGGGTCACTACGCTGTGTTTTAAACTTGAATTGTGCATTTGTGATTTCTGTTATTTTAAAAACAAACTAGCACCTTCTCTGGGCATTTACCGCGCTGCAGTTTTAGAGGCAGCTGCGGGATTTGTTGTGTTGCCGCGATTTTCGGGACACTGAGGCCACGCCCACCAACACCAGGCCACGCCCCCCTCCACACCAGCATTTAAAGCGCGCTGATTCGCTAGCGCGATCCCTGACATCAGACCTCTTGAGGCGGAAGCTGGGAGGGTCACTACGCTGTGTTTTAAACTTGAATTGTGCATTTTGTGATTTCTGTTATTTTAAAAACAAACTAACACCTTCTCTGGGCATTTACCGCGCTGCAGTTTTAGAGGCAGCTGCGGGATTTGTTGTGTTGCCGCGATTTTCGGGACACTGAGGCCACGCCCACCAACACCAGGCCACGCCCCCCTCCACACCAGCATTTAAAGCGCGCTGATTCGCTAGCGCGATCCCTGACATCAGACCTCTTGAGGCGGAAGCCGGGAGGGTCACTACGCTGTGTTCTAAACTTGAATTGTGCATTTTGTGATTTCTGTTATTTTAAAAACAAACTAGCACCTTCTCTGGGCATTTACCGCGCTGCAGTTTTAGAGGCAGCTGCGGGATTTGTTGTGTTGCCGCGATTTTCGGGACACTGAGGCCACGCCCACCAACACCAGGCCACGCCCCCCTCCACACCAGCATTTAAAGCGCGCTGATTCGCTAGCGCGATCCCTGACATCAGACCTCTTGAGGCGGAAGCCGGGAGGGTCACTACGCTGTGTTTTAAACTTGAATTGTGCATTTGTGATTTCTGTTATTTTAAAAACAAACTAGCACCTTCTCTGGGCATTTACCGCGCTGCAGTTTTAGAGGCAGCTGCGGGATTTGTTGTGTTGCCGCGATTTTTGGGACACTGAGGCCACGCCCACCAACACCAGGCCACGCCCCCCTCCCTATTACGCACCCCTACTAATATGTGCAATTTCCGGAAGCGCAGCGGACGAGCGCAGCGGGCGCGACGATTGCGCGCCGAAGGCGCGCATAAGGCAAGCTCGTCTGCGCTCGTCCGCGCCGAGGACGGGCCCGGGGCCACCCCCCCTGTTCTGCCTGGTCCACGACCCACCATCAATACTCCTCTGCTAGGTTACTCCTCCGCAGAACTCCGGAGCTATAAACCTTATGCCGAAATAGCCCATCCCATACCCCTCTGTAATTACGACTCTTGCATTGGACCGCTTACATGTCCCACATGCATAAAGATACCGTCTACAGACACTACCACCTCCATACTCACAGTGTCTGCAGCTTTAATAAACGTTCGTTCCTTACCCAAACACAAAATGGAAATCGCCGAGTTCATTGACTCCCATGACCTGGACCTAATATTCATCACCGAAACATGGGGAGATGAATCCTCTGGACCTGATTTCAGAGATGCCATGCCTAACAATTACTGTGTAAGCAAGCTAAACAGACCCCTAAGAAAAGGCGGAGGAATAGCAATCATACATAAAGAGCACCTAAAATTAACAACATCAGAAACTACTCTCCCTGAGTGCGAAGCTCTCCTCTTTGCCATACGCACCTCCAGTAAAACTACCTTTAGAGGTTTGTTAATTTACCGCCCCCCAGGATCCAGATCTAAATTTCTCTCAAATGCTGACAAAATCATTGAGATGTCTATCGGAGCCCAACACTTCACCGTATTAGGTGACTTCAATTTTCATCTTGAATCTCATGATGACCTTGATACCGGAACATTATTAGGTGACATGGAGTCAGTAGACCTCCTACAAATTGTCAAATCACCTACCCACTCAGCAGGGCATACCTTAGACCGCCTATTCACCAATGACAGAGATATTACAATCAATAAGGTTCTTCCTCTAACATGGACAGACCATTCGGCAGTTTGTTTTTCAGTCCCCATCACTCCTTGCCCACCCTCCCAGACTACTTCTGGACCAACAAAATTCAGAGACTGGAAAAACATTAATATCGACCAGCTCACTGAGATCATACGGGACAGTCCTCCGCTAAACAATCAAGACCCTATAGCTGCGTCAGCCACCTACTTAAACATCCTGAACGCAGCCTGTAACAAACTAGCCCCCACAAAAACATCTAACAGGAACAGAAAGCATCCTTCAGCCCCTTGGTTCTCGGAATCACTCAGATTGCAGCGCCAATATTGCAGGAACTTAGAAAGACAATGGCGTCGACACTATAATAACGCAGACAAGATCAGCTATAAAAACGCCCTTTCCAACTATAAAAAACTGATCACATCCGAGAAAACCACTTACTACACCAACCAAATCAACCAGGCCAAAAATTCATCAGGAAAACTGTTCCAGGTAGTAACATACCTGTCCAATCCTCCTCCACCCCCCTCAGAGGGATCACAGGACCTCTCAGATGCACTGGCCACATTTTTTGAAGATAAGGTCAGAGCCATTTTCTCCACTTTCGCACCTGACCCTTCCTTATCCCCTACCGAGCACCCTACGACAAATAACACTCCAAATTTCTCAGCCTTCGAAAATATCACGAAAGATACGGTTCAACCCCTTATCGCCCGAACCAAATCTGGATCTCCATTTGATCCATGCCCTCCTGCTGTTCTCAACCTTATCCCAGAAGCTGTTGCCCCGTCACTCACTACGATCTGCAACGCAATGTTCACATCCGGCACCTACCCTTCAGTATGGAAGGAAGCCATTATCAAGCCGCTACTCAAAAAACCCAGTCTAGACCCGTCTCTCCCATCCAGTTACAGGCCTATTGCATGCCTTCCTTTTCCGGCCAAAATCTTTGAAAAGATCATGAACCAGCAACTGGCAACATACATCCACAACAACAACTTACTGGATGACACCCAGTTCGGGTTCCGTCAGGGACACGGCACAGAGACAGCTCTCCTGATGGCGGCGGACGAGATTCGATCCATTATGGACAATGGAGGAGCTGCAATCCTCATACTTTTAGATCTGTCCGCAGCCTTCGACACGGTCGACCATGCCACTCTGATCGACCGTGTCGCGGCCATAGGAGTAAGGGACAAGGCTAAGGAGCTTCTGGCCTCATTCTTGTCAAACCGCCCACAAACGGTGAAGCTGGGACAATACACTTCCCAGACCTTCTCCCTGCCTTGCGGTGTACCACAGGGATCCTCGCTAAGCCCGACACTGTTCAATATATATGTGTCTGACTTAGCGAGGGTCATCAAGTCCCACGGTATCTCTCTCACCACATACGCAGACGACACACAACTGGTGTTGTCCGTATTCGATGATGGCCAAACAGTAGCGTCAAACTTCCAATCTGGCATGGAAGCAATAAGCTCCTGGATGTCATCAAACTGCCTCAAGCTAAATTCTGATAAAACAGAAGTGATGACATTTGGGAGACTACAACCAACCTGGTCTCCTCAATGGTGGCCCCAACAAATGGGACAACCTCCAGTACCAGTGGTCAAGGTACGAAACTTGGGGGTCATCTTCGACAACAAACTGTCCTTCCAGCAGCACGCAAACTCAGTGGTCTCATCTGCCTTCCACACCTTAAAAAGAATCAAAAAACTCATCCCGTACCTACCATCTTCCGCAGGCAAAACTTTAGTCAGCACGCTAGTCTTTTCCAAGACCGACTATTGTAATGCCTTACTCCTAAATGCACAACAAAAGGTCCTCAATAAATTACAGACTGTACAGAATGCAGCAGCTAGGACCCTGCTACGCATTCCTAAATTTGCATCTGTCTCCCCCTACATCCAACAGCTGCATTGGCTGCCGGTAAGGAGCCGCATCAAATTTAAAGCCTTGTGCATAGCGTACAAAGCCATTCATAACCATGGCCCCCTATTTCTAAAACAAGCCTTTCGCCCACCCGAACAGCAAAGAACATTGCGTTCATCTTCTGCCCATCTGATAACAGTCCCCCGCACAAGAAGGCCTAACTGGGGAGACAAACGTTTCACCGTTGCCACAGCTAGACTGTGGAACACTCTCCCTCTCCACCTTAAGTGTGCACCTACCCTGCTTAAGTTCAGAAAAAATCTGAAAACATGGCTATTCCATGCCTAGTTTCCTTTTCCTACGGAGAGTTCTGTGTCACAGCGCCGAGACACCCTCGGGTATTTGCGCGCTCTAAAAATCGCCAAAATAAATAAATAAATAAATACTGTGGGTGTACCCACCCAAAACCCATAGAACAAGACATCTCGAGATTTATGAGAAATCGAACATCTGGAGATGTGTATGAATGCTGCACTATCCTAGAGTTGGTGTAGCAAGGCGCAACAAGGAGAATTGTTTTCATTTCTCCTCATTTTTTTCTCTTTCGATGCATGCTGCATTCCACAGCATACATTGATAGAGGAGAATGCCTTTGCTGATTGTTTTTGTGCTGGAAGGTGTCCCTTCTGCGCGAGAAAGGCGAATTCTGGCCTAAGGTCCATTGCAGGTGTTCCTGAGGACGCTCCAGACGTACTTGCCACAGCAGGTGAGGGGTTCAAAGCAGCATCCCTCATTTCCTCCTGAGCGAGATTGAGAGGATGTGTGGTCAGGGAGATGCTTGTACATAGAAGCAGTGCCACAAGAGTATTTTTTTTCACTGCCTCTTGACTGGACTTGGTCACAAATTTGGCACGTCACCTTTCTCGCATTTACTTTCTTCTCTCCAGGTGGAAAAGTGAAGAATTTCCACACTACAGATTACGACCTCTGTGGACGTGGTGCGTCCTGTAAGAATTCTTCTACAGAAGAAACTTCCTCCTGCTGCTGTCCAGATGCCATTTTGTTTGATTCTTTTGAAAAACACAAAAAAAACAAGCAAAAAGGGTTCTTGTAGGAAAAGCGATGTCTCTCTTAAGAGGTTCTATCCAGAATTATTCAAATGGGTGGGGGTCCTTCAATAGTTACAGTGGGAAATGTTATGAACCAATTAAATCTTATTTTTTTGTGGTCACATGGGATCCGCTCATTCTGCGCTCACAAAGCATGCACCCGACGCGACTTCGCGAAAATATATAAAAAAATAATATAAGTTTATTATAAGTACAAATATATTATTTTCATGAATATCTTAGATAATCTCACCCCAGCACGTATATGACATCACGCGGTACCCGCCACCGTGCAAGCTTGTGTACTGTATTGCGCATGTGTTACGAATTTACGGCAGCAGGAGTCGCGGACTGTTCGCATACCAATCGCGCACATCACATAATATTAAATGTATATGATGTAACTGAAAAAGACGCAGCCGTCGCACACCGTACGCGGATCCTTCACGACTTTTCTAAAATGCACCTAGATTCCACGCACCCACCATGATGTGTACACTTTGGGTGCGCAACTCCCCCAAAAAAATTGGAAAAAAAATTAAAAAAGAAAATAATATAAATATATTACAATAAAAAATTTAAACAAAAAAATTAAACAATATTTCAGTTGGATTTATTTTTTTTAATTTTGTTTTGCAATTTTCAGAAAAATATGTAATGTTATTTAATGAATAAAATATTTAATAATAAACAGTTAAAAAACTGTGGAAAATCAGTACAAAAAAATAGGTATAACTACTATTACACTTAAAAATAAGCATTTAAAAAAACCTTTGAAATTCACAGAAAAAAACATAGGTTTCAGGGGTGTTATAGTTAGCTGGACATTTCACTCGTACAAAACCATAGAAATTCCTCCGTTATAGTTGAATGAAATGAATGAAATGAATGAAATGAATGAAATGAATGAATAAAATGAAATGAAAAAAGATTTATAAAACGCATGGCTGCCCGGGAGCGTCCTAGCGCTGTGGGTGCAGTGGAAGTCCGAGGGGAAACTCAGGGTTTGACAGGTGAACTTATGGCTTTTATGGGAAGAGGTGTGTCTTCAGGAGTTTAGGAAACTTCATATACGTTGGTTCAGATCGAAGACTAATAGGCAAGGAATTCCACAAGGTTGCTGCAGTGACCGAAAAACGTCGCCCTCCAGTTCGGGCCTTCCTAACTCTGTGAACAGTGGCCAGGTTACCTTGGGAGGAGCGCAGGGACCTGGTAGTTTTGTAGGGATAGAGCATTTTCCCAAGAATAGGGGGCCCTTTGCCCTGAAGGGATCTGTGGGTGATACACAGAGCCTTAAATTTGATCCTTTCCCGGATAGGCAACCAATGGAGAGCTCTGAGTGCTGGTTTAGCCGATGTTCTCCGGGAGGTGCCTGTCAGCAGCCTAGCTGCTGAGTTTTGGATGCGCTGAAGGATATTAATGGTGGATTCTGGCGCGGCCATAAAAAGGGCGTTACTGTAGTCTAATCTAGATAAGATAAGACCCTGAATGAGCAACTTTCGGGATTGTGTCGGAAGTAGGGGGAGAATCTTCCGGGCTGAGCGGAGTAGGCCCACACAGGTGCCAGCAGTCTTTTTGGCCTGTGTCTTAAGGGAGAGGTCTTGCTCCAGCCATACCCCTAGGCTTTTAAGTTCTTTCTTTGGTGGCAGAATATCCCCATGACATATGGGCCAGATGGAGGAGGGAAGGGATGTCATTCGCTGGCCCAGAAGCATAAGCTCTGTTTTTGTGCCATTTAATTTAAGTCGCGAGTCGCACATCCAGTTATAGATTTCTGAGAGACAGTTATGCAGCTTTTTGAAGTTGTCCTTTTCAAGGGAGAGTGAGACGACCAGTTGGGTGTGGTCAGCGTATGTAACAACCTTAATCCCAAAGGGAGTGACAACATCCTCAAGGGGGGCCATATAAATGTTGAATAAGGTAGGGATCAATGAAGAGCCCTGCGGCACCCCACACTGGAGGGGAAAAGGCTCGGAGCGCGGATTCCCTTCCCAAACCTGGAAGGTTCTGTCCTTCAGAAAGGATGTCAGCCATCGCAGTGCGGTGCCTCTTACCCCTAAGTTGAGAAGGCGCTGGACTAAGATCTTATGGTCTACGGTATCGAATGCTGCGCTTAGATCCAGGAGGATCAGCAAAGTCGATCCTCCCGAATCCAAGATGCACCTTGCTTCCTGGACCACTGTTAGGAGGGCGGTCTCAGTCCCCTGGCTAGGGCGAAACCCGGTTTGAGAGGAGCGGAGCAATCTGTTGGTTTCTAAGAAGGCCGAGAATTGTTGGTTTGCAATTTTCTCTGCGATCTTACTGAGCCCTGGCAAAAGGGAAATTGGTTGGAGGTTTGAAAAGTCATGGGGATCAAGTTCTGGTTTCTTTAGTAGTGCCTTTACTACTGCCTGTTTCCAACCAGGGGGAACCACCCCTTGATCAAACGAAGCATTAATAAGGTCTGTGGCCAAAGGGGAGATGGTAGGTCAGAGCAGTTTGAAAGCCTTCTTTGGATATCTGGGTAAAGGAGTCCAGAGTGGGGCCTGTGTTTGCGGCAGTAAGATCCGCAGGGGCAGAAATATGTGACTTTAGCGGTAGGGATTGTAGGATGTTTTTTATTTTGCTCTCGAAGAAGGCTGCTAATTGATTGCATCTGGTGTCCAAGGTGTCCTGCACCAACGGGGGGTTGGGTATTTTGAGCAGCTCTTTTACTATTTTGTATGTCTTTCGAGACGAGTTGGAGGCAGTTCTAATTTTCTCTTCGAAGAAGGAGGCTTGGGCTGTTTTCCGAGCTGATTTATAGGTCCTCATGGCTGCTTTATATTTCTCTTTATTGAGGGGGGCCCAGTCTTTTCTCCATCTACGCTCCAGGTTCTTGCAGATTTTTCTTAAGTCTCTAAGTTCTTGAGAGTACCATGGTGATTTGAAAACTTTTCTTTTTTTCTTCATATTTTTCTTGGGTGCTACCGCGTCAAGGGTATTAGTCAGCCAATTGGTGAAATTCGTGTCAGCTTTCAGTGGATCGGGGTCAGCGGGAGGGGCAGTGTGTTCTAATTCAAGGGTCCGGTTCTCAAAAGAGAGTTTGGACCATGTTCTCTCCTGAGTGCAGGGTACCTGACCCTGAGGGTAGTCTAAATTGGTTTGCCATGCGAACGGGATGAGGAAGTGGTCCGACCAAGGTAGTGGGAGGGGGGGGGCGATATTTTTATTTCGGGGATGTTAGAAAAAATCGGGTCGAGAAGATGTCCTTTTGTGTGTGTAGCCTCAGAGTTTTTAAGGAGGAGGTCGAACGCATTCAGCTCTGATTTAAGTTTGCCTGCTGTTTTATCAGAGAGATCATCGAAATGAAGGTACAAGTCTCCTAGTAAAATAAAAGTAGGTGTCGCGGCACAGGAGGTAATTGTGGTTTCTAGCAGTGAGACTACAAATTGTCATAGGCTACCGGGGGGGCGGTATATAAGAATACCGGATAAGGATTTGTTTGGGGTAATTTGTAGGTTAAAATAGACGCTCTCACAGTCCGAGATTCCTCCCTCTTGTATCCTGCAGGTAAATTTGTCCCTGTAAACTATGGCTAGCCCACCTCCCTTTCCCTGGGTTCTGTTGTGAAGCTGTATTAGGAATCCCTGGGGTAACATACTGACAATGTCTGCCTCCGAATTAGAGGTCAGCCATGTTTCCGTGAGGAATAGTATGTCCACGTTGGTATCTTGAATTAGCAGATTGATTTCTATGCAGTGTTTGGGTATAGATCTGCAATTAAGCAGGGCCAGGCTTACGTGCTTCGGTATCTGGCGATTGTCTTTCGAAGGTGGGTCACCCTGGTGAGATGATAGTGGTTTAGAGGGGGTGGTTTTAGTTCTTAGATGCAGGAGTTCATCTCGCAAGTATTTGATACGAAGTTTGTGAGAAATGGGCATAGTGTCTTGCCCTGAGCCCGGCCTGGCCCGGACGGGCCCAGACGGGCTTGCCTCTGGCACGCCTCCGGCACGCCATCGGCGCGCCCGCTGCGCCCGCCCGCTGCGCGTTTGGGAGGGGGCATTCTGCTAACTATAAATTGCGCGCCCGCAATGCACTGCTGATGATTTCACATATTACATCATTCATGACATAGTCAGTGACATCATTGATGACATCACTGATGACATCTCAAATGACATCACTGATGACATCATCCACGTGACAATCTGATATACCTCATCATACACTAGTATAACCTTTCATCACTCACTGTAAAATACAGAGTACCATATTTGAAACCAATGACACACCAATACCAGTTACTACATACCCTCTCACTGATTCCTAAGTCTACACACACAACTACCCATTGAACAACAGAATCACTTATACATGCAGTCACTAATTAATAGAAAACTTTCAAATGCACTTATATACTTATATAGACATTGAGCAGTCATCTTAGTAGGTTATGCAGTCATCCTACTCACTCATGAAAAAAATATTCACACTTACATTTACTCACTTACACATTGATACACACAACACCTCATTTATTCAAACACTAACTCATAGTTAATATGTTAAAAAATCACCATTACAATTATACACTTATTCATATAGTTACTCTCACAATCACTGACTCTCACATATACTTATTTATATACACCAACTCTCACACACAATGCCTTTTATTTTTTTACTTTGTTGAAGATGTACAACTAAAACATATATTCGCTCACAAACACACAAATAAATACACCCAGTCTCCCAAACAACTGTTTCCACATGCACTCTTAAACCTATACACCTAGTCAATCAACCATTCACACATCTATGCATAGTTACACACACCCCATCCACCATACACAAACTCAGTGTCCCATTCAAATACTCACCCAACTAATCAATAACTAATATACACACTCATGTAGTTAGTAACTAACATATGCAGCATGTTATACAACAACAGAGACAGTGATGCACACATTCACATAGTTTAGTTACTAATTCATGTATTAAGCGAGAAGCTTTTAAGTACTCACTTAAACAGACAGTCAGACAGCTACTAAATTCTCCATCCAGACAGTTATATATCCACTCAATCATCAATACAGATTGGTATATATATATAATACATATTTAAATGTCAAACTAAACCACATTCACAGGATGATGTCATCAGTGATGTCATCAGTAATGTCAAAGACCATGTCATGAATTATGTAATATTTGACATCATCAGCAGTGCATTGCCGGTGTGCGAGTTATAGTTAGCAGAACTAGCTATAACGGAGGAATTTCTATGGTTATGTCTGAGAGAAATGTCCAGCTAACTATAACACCCCTGAAACATATGGATTCTTCTGTGAATACAACCTAGTTTCCATAGGAAAAACATTTCTGATTTGCTAATAACTTTGGCGTTGTATGATAAATCTCTCTGACATTCTCCCAAACAAAATTCTATCCAGGTCAGCTCCTATCCTGTAAGTTTGGTGGTGATTCGTCAAGCGGGGCTGAGAAAAAAGGGGGGTCCCTAAACGCGTTTTCCCATGTAAATTTCCATAGGAAATTTTGCGACAAGCTACAGCCTGAACTGCTGAACAAAATTACCCCAAATTTGGCAGAAGGGTAGAGCTTGGTTCAGAAAGCGACCTTTTTTTTAAATGGTGTAAATCCGTTCAATTGTTTTTGAGAAATTCAAAAAATAAGAGTCAAAAAAATATTTGCCCCTAGGAAACTTTGTGCAAGGCTACAGCCGAAACTACTGAACAAAATTACCCCAAATTTGGAACAAAGGTTGTGCTTGGCTCAGAAATCATTATTTTTTAAAAATGGTGTAAATCCGTTCAGTAGTTGCAGAGAAATTAGAAACATAAAAGTTTTTGTTATCTGGGCGGGGCAAGCTTCAATGTGATCGGCTGCCAACACTCCAAACCAGGAAGTGTTGGCATCTTTTGGCTCAGTAGAAGTGAGTCACCCAAAACGGAGAAACAAAGGTATAAAACAAGGGAAGG
Source organism: Lissotriton vulgaris (assembly GCF_964263255.1). Classification (NCBI taxonomy): domain Eukaryota; kingdom Metazoa; phylum Chordata; class Amphibia; order Caudata; family Salamandridae; genus Lissotriton; species Lissotriton vulgaris. Next base: position 2,091,126,768 of record NC_141691.1, read on the forward strand.
GGGCAGTGTAGAAACACATTGACCCCCTAGGCATGCTGAGGGGGTCCCAAAAGGACTCACAGGGCCAAAAAAAGCATTTTATTTTAATGAGGTCCCAGGGTGGGTAGGTCACGGGGACATTTATTAAAAAATAATAGCGGGGCTTGCTGGGTCTGCGGGTGCCCGCTGTGGTCCCCGCAGCTCGGGGCTTCAGTCATGTTGGGAGGGGTGTTGCGAGGCCTCCCTCTTGGAGCCCTGCATGTGCTTATAACTTTGGCATCGTTTGAAGAAGGTTTATGAAATTATCCAAAACATTTCTGTTTTTTCATCACCTCCTATATTAAAATTTTGGGGATTATTGGTCTGGGGGTTGAGAAAAAAGGGGGTCGCAAAACATGTTTTCTTCATGCAATTTCCATGCAAAACGTTAGAGAAGACAACAGGAGAAACTGCTGAACAGAATTAGGCCAAATTTAGCAGGGAGACAGGTGATGGTTCAAAAGGCACGCTTTTGTTTAAATGGTATAAATCCGTTCAGTAGTTTTTGGGAAATATCAAATTTGACAGATATTGCATATTAAGAATTCTGACATCTGATTGGCTGAGGGGTTACAAGCACAAGCTTGTGGCTGATTGGCTGTGAACTATTGAAACTAGGAAGTGTTGGCAGCCATTTTGTGATTCAGTCCGTCAGCTTGCATCTGTCCGTGTAGAAGCCATCAGGTTCGTAGTTTTACCTGTGCGAAGCAACACTGGTTTCTGTGTCTCTGTGAGATACCCTTTTCACACTGCTTCTCCCTACATAAGCAGGTTGCGGCTATGCCTTTACAAGCCAGTGCGTTGGCTCAGAGATGTGTGAGTCACTCTATCGGCACAATCCGCTACACTACCGAAACACTACTGCACTACCCTAAATCCTAAAACACTATTTCCAGCACAAACCTCCAAACACTACACAAACCCACTGCACAACTGTAAATCCTAAAACACTACCCGCAGCACAATTCACTACAGTACACAAACACCATGTAGTATCCTAAACCATAAAACAGTACCAGCCCATCAGCTCGCAGCTGTGCATGTGCGAGCCAGTCCGTTAGGTCATAGGTGCATCTCTGCTAGCAGGGCAGTTGGCCCGTTTCTGTCCCTTTACTAGTTAGACTCGAGCTCTCCCTCTGCAAGCCAGCACGCAACTGTAGTTGTGCGAGTGGACTGCCCGTAGCTCTCCTTGTGCGAGGGGAGCCCACAGGCCGCAGCTCTCCCTCTGCGAGACTGCCCAATGGCCTGCAGGTCTCCCTGTTGTAGCCGGATTGCAGCTGTGAGTCTGCAAACTAATATTGGGATTATAAAGCGGCTCTAAAAAGAGCCCTTGTGTTTATTAGTTGGAGCTACATATTAGTGCGGATGCACAGCTGCAGGATAATCAGAAATACTCAATTTCCTTGATCTGTGAAGTGTACTCCATCACTTCTGTAGATATAAGCCATATCAAAACGTATGTTGTTGTTTTAGATGCACCCTATTCTATGGTCTCTGAGTTATGCAGACACAGCTTTGTTAACATTCTTTCTAAGATTTTTTAATCTGAGGACAAAATTGGTTTGACCATTTCAACTTCTGTCTTTGACATATATTGGAATATACAAAACCAGTTTGAGGGAAAAGCACCATCAGTTGTCTAAAGGCGTCCTTCCTAAGCATTTACAAACCTACGCCAGTCAATGTGCCAAGGTCATTTCCACCACAATGCACAATCATGAGGTAAGGGTGTTTGAGATGCAAACAAGTTTTAACCAAAGGCAACAATTGGTGCCACTTCAATCCTCTCTGTGCAAAGCATTTAATGTCCACATTTTGTAAACCTAGGTTTAAGTCAATACATCTCTGTTCTGCATACCTCTTGCACCAGAAAACATAGCTATGTCCTACGATCCACACTAGCATTTTGAAGGTATGGCTGGGAGGTATAGATAGATGTCTGTACCTCATGCAGTCTGTTAGTAGAATAAGAGATATGTTTAAAGATGGGGAACTACTTTTTTCCCCATGCAAAACAATACCTGATTAGGAGATAAAAAGAACTGTTTTTTTTTAAAGTAGGGTGCACATTCGTTTTGTGGAAAAGCATATTTGTGATTGGTTAAGAAAAAGCACTTTAAACGTGGAGTACATATCATAGGATAAAATGTGCTCAACTCAACCACACCTTCACGCAAATCCTTACCTGATGGCATATTAATTTAACCAACAGGCGGCACATTCCATCTTTCCCCCAACTCCTGCCCCAAGTCCTGAAGAAGACCAGCACCTGACCCACGAATTGGGCTTTCATAGTGTCGAAACGTGGACGATTTAATTACATTGGACCAGCTGAGAGTATTCAGTAAACACAAGCAAACGGAAGTGGCATACTGGAATAACTACAATTGATTACTAAACTGACCAAACGATATTCTCTCCCTTTTTTCCCCCACCCCCCTCACTCACCTGTATATAAGTCACAAATCTTATGTCACCAATGCACAACATGTCACTACGCACTTAAAAACATGCTCACTTTATTTGATGCGCCGTTTAGCAAAATTTACTTGATTCTTCAATTATTCTTCATGTATTGACAAAGGGTATTTATGAATGCAAATAATTCCTATATGAAAATCTAATGTTACCCTGTTTTTGGTTTGGATTTGCATTAATTGTTTTCTTTAGAGTTTTGATTGAAGCAAGCAACGACTAAAGTAATTCTTGAATGATTCATTCACACTTTTAAGCAATCAGGTTGCAAACCCGACAGAACCATCGTGTATACTAAATAGTACCGCCCAGGTTCTGAGGGATACTGGGTTACCCCATAGCAATTTACATTACTTAGTGCAGGTGAATACCTGCGAGGGTGTTTTACTCTCATTAATTGTTGTTTGTTTAATGAGCAATTGCGTTGTTTTATTGGTGTTTACTGATGTTTATTTAAATATGTTTGACAAGGAAACTTTGACCTACAGTGCTGAATATATAGCTAGACTTATTCAAGATCAAGGTGCGTCCAACTTTCTCTTGGGGAACAATAGATTACCATCAGATGCAGGTCTGAGTGCCAAACTAGCCAAGATTGAGAAATTGGAGAAGAAACTAATTAGATCGCGCCTTCATGGGCACGTATTGACAAATTACTTAGAAGCTAAGATAATACCAAAAGGCCTTCGGGTTCGCAACGAACCAGCAATCTTTATAGACGTCCCAAAGTTACGGGAGGGCTTTAGCTACGTGGCAAACAACTGCTCCATGCACTGGATGGTGCTTGGGGTAGAAAAAGCCATCGAATACGTGAGGAAACTGACACAAGAGATTGCAGATCTTAAAAGCAAGATATTGGGGGATTCAGCACTCACGAACGCCAAGGAGGCATTGGAGCGTGCAAAAAAGACCCTATCTGAGTTTAATACCATCACACTTAGTAGGAAGTTAGATAAACTTAGTAAGGACGTAAGAAATTATGATAAAAAACTTACATACCCCTACCTTTCTGACGACTACTACCAGCAAGACAACCAGGGTTTCTACACGAACAGGGGGAGGCAGGGTCCACGAAGGTTCAATACCTTCTCGGACTCATCTGTAGGAAGCAGCTCAGATTCAGAGACTGAGAGACCATCTACAAGTAGCTCAGACTACCAGGATCCCCATCATTTTTTAGGGGACAGCCACCCCAGGGGGAACAGAGGGGTGGGAGGCAACAGAATTGGGAGCGACCCAGGCGATGGGGCAGGGGAAGGACTACACAGGGAACCTCCCGAGTCAGGTTCTACCAGCCAGAGACACATGGAGAGATCTCCACAAGGAGACAGACCTACAGATGGTAGTCTTCCCTGCGGAAGAAAACACTGCCTACATACCCACCACCGCACCACAGACTAACATCCCCCCAAACACAGATAGGCTAACACCTGCCATTGATACAGTTACCAGACAGGTGCAGGATAACTGCCTCAGCTTTGAACATACACTTGCCCTGAGTGAAGGATGTATGCCAGCTATGACCCCACCAAGGGCAGCTGGGTTGCACCTCGATCCGGTGATTAACTTATCCAACTACACCATGACCAGTTTGGAGAAAGATATCCTAGCAAAAGGATTATCGTATGTACCTACAGCCACACTGGATTCTTTTCAAGTTAAACTTGAATTACATAGGTTCTTTCGTAAGATCAGATTTAAATATTTCTTTAACAAAAATACCTTTGCACCTACACGGGCAGCAACTACTTTTAGACCACCATCAACTTTCAAGCCCGCATCCTTTATGATGAGTGACAGAATACTCACATTTGAAAAGATTGTCTTAGAAGACACCATGCACCTGATGGAAGAAAAGAAATACATCAGATACAACACAAGTAAAGAGGAAAAGGTGGCACTTTATGAACTTGCAAAAAATGATGCCATAGTGATAAAGGCGGTCGACAAAGGGGGAGCGATAGTGGTGCAAAATACCCAGAATTATATCAGCGAGATTGAGCAGCAGTTGCAGGTACAAGACAGTTATCGCAAGGTTGCAAGGGACCCAACATTGGAGATTAAAGCACTCATAGAGGTAACCACCCAAGGAGAAATTGATGAGGGTTTCCTGAGTCAACAGGAACATATCTTTCTCAACCAACAGGAACCTAGGATCCCAACCATATACACCTTACATAAAGTGCACAAAAGACTGGAAAATCCACCGGGCAGACCCATAGTTTCAGGATGTGGTTCTATTTTGGAGCGCCTGAATCAATTTATTGATCACTTTTTACATCCCTGGGTTCCGACAACAAAATCCTACGTGCGGGACAGTATGCACATAATCCAGTTGCTTGAGGGTCAACCGTTTGATGGCAGAAACCAGATATTGGTTACCCTTGATGTGTCAACTTTGTACACATTCTGATGCGTGTTTCTTGGCTTCCAAGTTTACAGTCACATAAGCACTCGTAAATGCTCCATTCATTCAACTTTCAAATAAAGTGTTCACATATTTTGTATGTAATGGTTTCATTTATTCTTCATCAATGCGTCGTTATTTGATCATCATAACTTTCCAAAATATTTTTCAATCATCATGCCCGATGCATTTCGAGCTGAATGCTCTTCCTCAAGGGACTTTTTTATCTGTGCGGTTCCTACAATGTCTCGTGCACGAAACGTGTACGCTTGAAACCCGCGACGTCTCAGTCTTTCTAAGTTCGTCTTGGGTTCCGACAACAAAATCCTACGTGCGGGACAGTATGCACATAATCCAGTTGCTTGAGGGTCAACCGTTTGATGGCAGAAACCAGATATTGGTTTCCCTTGATGTGTCATCTTTGTACACATTCATCCCTCAGGACAATGCAGTAGAGATCATCAAAACCACTCTAAACAGAAGACCTAGACCACATTGGATTCCTACTGACTTCCTCATTGAACTCTTGGAAATAGCAATGAAAAGGAACTATTTCATTTTCAGGAGGCAATTCTACTATCAGTACAAAGGAGTCGACATGGGCGCAACATAAACCCCAAGCCTAGCGAATATATTTATGGACAGATATGAGGAAGAACACCTGTATGACCTGGCCAACCCCTACCTTGACAAAATTGATGTCTGGAAAAGATACATCGATGATGTTCTAATGATATGGTTGAGGATGAAAATAAGCTGAATGAGTTCCAGACATGGCTGAACAACAGGAGTGGAGACATCCAGTTCACAATGGCCCATAGCAGGGAATCAATTGACTTTTTGGACCTCACATTCAAAGTTGAAAATGGACTACTGTATTGTGATTTGTATCGCAAACCAATGGAGAGGAATACATTGTTGATGTATGGCTCGCACCACTCAAGAAATTTGAAGGACAACTTGCCCTATGGGCAGTTCTTGAGGCTGAGGAGAAACTGCTCCCAGAGAAAAGAATTTTTTCGAGAAGCCGATGACCTGACAAGAAGACTGAAGACCCGTGGGTATCTCTCTAGTTTATTGAAACGTGCCAAGAAGTGTGCCTGGTACCAACCCAGAGACCAGTCACTCGAGACCAAAGAAAAACCTAAAGAAGCCAGCGGCATTGTTTGTGTCAACTCATTCAACACAAGGAGCAATTACATAAAAAAGATCATACGAAAGTACAGGAACCTGGTGGCCTGCAAACTACAGATGGTACAACAACCCTTGTTTGCATTCGAGAGGGGGAGGAACATAAAAGATACAGTGGTTAAAGCCTTTCTATAACCCCCCAAACAGCCAGACCTGAGAAGCCTGTTGAACCTTCCACCGTTGACAGGACACCACAAGTGTGGTAATTTCAAGGCTTGTGAGTATTGCCAAGAGAGTTCAAGCTTTACCCATAACGCCAGAACATACAAGCTAACACACTTCACTAATTGCAACACACATATAATTTATGCCTTCACTTGCCATTGCACACTGATTTACATTGGACAGACAATGCAAAAAGTAAAAACAAGGATCCTACAACATATGAGCAGAATTAGGTGTAGCACAGTGGGGGCACCATTAGTGGAACATTTCAGCACACACAGTCACAAACCTGAGGACATCCAGTGGAGGGTCTTGGAAAAGATAATTCCCAACGCCAAAGGTGGGTCCATCTCCAAGTCGCTCAATTACAAAGAGTGTAGATGGATACATTCTCTGAACGCAGTACAGGATGGGCTCAATGAGAGAGAGGAGACGGCTAAACAGATGGGGGAGCTGTAATAACATATGTTACCCCATGCTTAACCACAAAATGCAGTGTAGTATGTCGGACAAACTAGGATCTACTCCGTGTGTAATGAACTTCATTTTCTAATACACTGAAGGGGTGATCTACAAACTCAATGAGTACACACTCGGGGCATACTGGAAATTCGACTCGCTCAGAATTGTACATTTATTTGCATTTGTTTTGATTGATGCTTAAATTCTTAGCTGTTATGATTTACCTGCCCTTACAGTTGATCTATTAATGTTGCATGCATTATACTTGACATACCATGAACTGCCTTTCGTGCAATGAATTCCATTATGTAATATAGTGATGGTATGGATGGTAAACTGAATGAGTACGCATTCTTGTTATACAGCGAGTTCGAATTGCGTAAAATTGTATGATTACTTGCTCTGCATGATGTTCACATGTCCAACTGTTATGATTTACCATCTCTGACAGTATCAGGGGTAATCTTAAAATTGAAAATGTAACTCGTTACATGCCATCACAAACCCCTTGAGTACCTATAATCAGGACGATCCACTGTCGGGGACTGCCTGAAATATCCCCATAGCACATTGATGCAAACTGAATAATAAGGATGAGTGTAGGTTTGATGCAAACTGAATAATAAGGATGAGTGTAGGTGTCTAGCATACCCCTATGTTGGTTAACTACACTCCCGAAATGAGTAGAAATATGCTATAAGCGTATGGTGCAGCCAGCCGACTTTTTACAGCAGACACTCCATCAATGGGGGTTCAGAATGTTGCCGGTATAATATCATTGAAATGTAATTTGACTCACGAGTAAGCTAAATCAGGGTGTGGCTCTATCCCGGACTTACTGAAACGATCCACTCAAACACGTTAGTGTAGACTGAATTGGTTGTTGGTTTTACTCAGCCAATGTTGACGATAGCACGTTGATTCCACTACACCTCGACGTGCTGCTTTGGACCTGATCATACAAGGCTTCACGTAAATGATGCTTCGTTGGGTTGCCTGGCAACGAGGGACGTCCAGCGTCAGTTGCATCCTGATGTCAGCAGGTCCAGCACCCTTGCGAGCGTGTGCAATACGTTGCTTAGTTACGAGATGACGCCCTGACGGGGCAACGTCCTCGAGGATCGAAAACCAGTTTATACATGCCCCGAATCAGACGGGTTGCCTAGATAACAATCTGACGGCGCGCAGACAGCGAGAAAGGAATCGATCGCATACGGGGCCGTTTCAAATAGATATTAATCTGAGTTCCAGGTGAACCAATCCCCACTAACACCGTACCTTGTCAGGGAACTGACTACATTCCCTGCGTTTGGCGGCGCATACTGCCCGTTCCATATTCGGACTGGAGAAGCATATGTCAAGACGCGGCTTTCCGCTACCCTTCTTCTTCATTTTCAGATCGCTTGAACTATGCAGCTGGAATTAACTACTTCTCAATTCATTTAAGGTAACACAGGGACCGACGAGTTTCCTTTGTCTGGGTGAGTGATTTCTCATAGTTGAAAGGTGTAATGGGCATCTGCACAGAATACCCATTTCTCTTAGTTAAATAAGTTGCCATATAAGACACGAGAAGCGGAATGGTATATTAATTACCAAACCCATTTACTCAACAGATTACACCCTCAAGAGAGCCAGACTCCTTAACACAACCTGTGACTATTGCACACTACCTCGCCTGGGTCCAATTCACTAGGGGTCCCAGAGGTGAGTGCAGAACTAATCGTTGCTGCACATTGTTTTTAATCAATTTTATTTAACTTCACGCAAATTCTTACCTGATGGCATATTAATTTAACCAACAGGCGGCACATCCCATCTCGCCCCCCTCCTGCCCCAAGTCCTGAAGAAGACCCGTACCTGAACCATAAATTGGGCTTTCATAGGGTCGTAACATCAACGATTTAAATACATTGGTCCAGCTGAGAGTATTCAGTAAGCACAAGCAAACGGAAGTGGCATACTGGAATAACTACAATTGATTACTAAACTGGCCAAACGATCTTCTCTCACTTTTTTCCCCCCTCCCCCCTCACTCACCTGTATATAAGTCACTAATCTTATGTCACCAGTGCACAACATGTCACTACACACTTAAAAACATGCTCACTTTATTTGATGCACCGTTTAGCAAAATGCACTTGATTCTTCAATTATTCTTCATGTATTGACAAAGGGTATTTATGATTGCGAATAATTCAAATACAAAAATCTAATGTTACCCTGTTTTTGGTTTGGATTAGCATTAATGGTTTTCTGTAGAGTCTTGATTGAAGCAAGCAACGAATAACGTAAATCTTGAATGACTCATTCACACTTTGAAGCAATCAGGTTGCATACCCGACAGAACCATTGTGTATACTAAATAAAAACTTGCATTTGGAAGGCATTGTTCATACTTAAAACAATCGTGAACTTTTAACCTGCATGCGCCGTTAAATTTTTGAGAAAATGTGGCAAAAAAATATCGTTAGGTTTACAAAAAATTGATGAACTTTTAACCTGAACGTGTTGTAGAATGTTCTAGAAAGTGTGTTGATAGAATATGTTGCACTTCTGACTTCTATGTGTCCTTGAATATTAAAAAAAAGGTTTGTATGGAAAATTCAAAAATAACCATTAGAGAGAAGTTTTGCAATTTTAAAGAATCAAGGACAGAAGTGAAAACCACACTGCCTGAAAGGGAGAAGGATGAACAAAAGCTCACATGAAGGGGCATCTCACACTGAATGCAGTACACACACATAGGAAGCAGAGCACAACATCCAATACAATGTTGTCCAAACACAAACATTTGCACAATCAAACACAGGACACAAATGCACTCGTTTGTGGCGGATAAACATCCAAAAGCGTCAGTTTGAAACAAGCATATGAGAACGCATTAGTACAAACCTTCAGTCTGGATGGGGTAGCAATTCACGTATGGCACGCAGCCAGAGAGTCTGTGACCCACACATTGGAATACACATGAGGACACAACACATTTGGAGACAGGTGAAAATGTGAAAACTTTATAAAAAAGTGCGTGTGACTACGGCCAAGAATAGTGCCACGATATGCAGAAAAATGCAGCAGCATGCCTGAATAAGGAACGTAGGAAAACGTCCATGTTCACCTCAGGGTAGTCCATCACCAACACACGTTAGTGTCAAGCAGATTTGGTTGTCTGTGCCTTGGACACGAGTCTATGCCAATGCAGCCATGTCCACTGTCGTCTTGGGACATGTGACCAGATGCACAATGTGCAATGATGCGGAGGGACACCTGCAATGTGGCACATCAAGTTGTGGTTGCAGGCAATGTTCCCTCAACTTTTTTACCTCTGTGTGCGGCAATGTATGCTCTCTGTGCACTGCAGCCAAGTCTATGTGAGCCAAGAACCTGACAATGCATGCAAGTGCAGCCACAAATATCAGTGCAAATAGCACTCCAAACGTTTACTTAACTGAAAAGAAATTGCATTTCCACATGTACAGCACCATGCGAGGGGTCTTAAGACAGATTTTACAATTTAGATGCACATGCCACTGTCTTGATGGACGGTCCATACAAGAAATGGCAAGCCATAAAATCCCCATAAACACCCCTGGTTGAAGTGAGCCAACACAAAGCCCGTTCTCTGTATTCCTTCTAGTAGATCACAGACACTGCCTAATACTGCTATTTCACCTGGATAGAGTTCATGCTTTTGGCCTCAATGCTTCAACTGCAAGTTCAATACAAAAAAGTTTAGCAATAATAGCGTTCCGTTATTACCACCTGCACTTTGCATATTCTCCACGTGGTGTATTTTACAGCTTAGGTGGAGACCATGCCCAGCCTCCCAGTCCCTCCCCGAGTGCCGAACCATGGTGCTCAGACCAGTCACAAGGCAGTGCCGTGATTGGCTAGGGGATTCTGCGAGGCTGTTTGCTTCCTGCTGCAGAAAAGAGGACTGAGGAGAGGCGGGGCCAGCCTTATTCAGGAATGTGCTTTTTATTCCCCACCTTCCCTTCCCTCCCGCCCCACCAACCTCCGTTCTGTAGCAGCCAGTACTATATGTAGAGAGGCTAAAGTTTGGAGATGCATGTAATCTTGACATTCAAAGATAATGGTAGTGACAAAACAACAACTAACCTTGCCTTTTTTCAAGTGCTTAAAATGGGCAGGTGCTCGGTGGTACAGGCAGGGCTCGAACAGAGGGTAGACTCGGGAAGACACCATCTACCCACTATTTTCAGAGTATAGCGCCTCTACCCTGCTGCACAACTGGCCGCTTTCAGCAGAGCGCCACGTTCCTTTCCCACTCCTCCCGGGATTCACAGAAAGATGTTGTACTCATCCTGGTGTAAATTTCTGACACCAGGGCACATTCGGAAGTGCCCGCACGTTGTCTGCTTTTGTTCACACGTACAAATTACACAGTGACAATATATCATGTGTTTGTAAATCAGTGTAAAATATGTTTTACATAAAACGGTGAGGGTTACAAGGTGCGGGAGCCACATGTCCTTCATAACTCACTGTGCCATTATAGAAAGGATTACAATGTATGGGCTGCGACGAACAAAAGGATCTTAAGTTAGACCAACTGACCATGCATGTCCGGCGCGGTGATGTGATCTAACCTGTGAGGTAAATAAAGCCCCTATGATCACCAGCGGGTCAAACACCCCTTCACAGGTGGCTGTACTCGGCCGACCTTAGCGTCTAGAAACTTCTATGGGAATCACAGTCTATTGGTATTTCAATGCAGAATACATTCAAAGTTGGCAAGGCAACCTTGTCATGAACAGTAAGCATATGCAAGTAAACATCATTTAGTGCATATTTGCACCATTGTTTATTTAACTTGACAATGCAAAACGAGAACAAACAGAAGCTTCGAGCCAGAATAGTACACTAGAGCCCTGCAGTGAAAGAGAGCAACTAGAGGTTGTATTAAACACGTTCTGCTCTCTGATTACTACCAGAAAACACCTATAAACTTATTTGTAGTGCAGTTAACATGGTTCGATTCTTCAGGCTCTTCACACAAAACCAGCTACTGACACAATAAAAACTCACCTCTCTTCGCTGTTGCTTGCAGTGTCCTAGAACAACGCGTTCAAATGTCCCAAGCACATGGCTTAAATAAACAAAGATATTACCAACAGATGACTTGTTTATCGTGGCATCAGAATTGCTTCTACAGCCATATATCAGCAATAAGGAACATTGCAGCTGTTTTACGACACTTTTTTGATCATTACATACAACAAAAGGTTCATTTCTGGCATTAACTAAATTACTATGTTTTACATTAATGCATTTTTCTACTCATGATAAAGTGTCGGAGTGTCGTACATACGGAATTGAAATGTCACACGTTTACAGACTTAAGCCATGACAAAGTCACACATAACTGAACGGAAACCTTGGCAGCAATGGTCTAGGCATAGGTGGACGTGAATGGAGTCGACCATGTGTTCGGGATGCCATGCCATTGCGTCAGTGGATCAGTTTGTAGCTGCATTGGCTTGCCATGTGCCAGTCTTGTGAATGAAATGGCACAGCTTGGTGCAATGAGCCGGGTCTGTGTGGAATGGGTGCAGGGCAGGAGTGTGGTGGGAGTACGTGTGAAGGCCATTTCATGCATGCTAACTATGACAAAGGACTTTTTAGTGTGGGATGTGTACTCGTTCTCAAATCGGGAAGTGCGTATTGTGGGAGACGGATTTAAATAATATCTTAACTGTCGGAGGTGCGGGCCACTTGCAAGTTCCTTCTCTGAGCAGCAGATGTGCTAGTGCAAGACAGCTCAGCCAAAGAACCTTTCATCCCTACAGTAACTTCTCCAGCTGCATTCTTAGAGGATATGTTGAGAGGCCGGTCGTGTGTGTTTTGTTTGATGTCTGCAACCCTGGTTATCATGAATGAGATGCCCAGCATGTGGCACATGGGCGGGTTCACTGTGTGTTACGTTGCAAACAACTGCTCCTCTCTCCCACGAGCCCCCATACTCTTGTGCGCTGCGCTGTTGTATCCTGTGCACTCCAACGGTACACCATTGTAATGCCTATTCACGCGTGTCCTGCAGCATTCAAACCACACCATGACACTGCCCTTTGGAGGGGTGCATGCCACTTTACAACATTGACTGCTGGGGCCCTTGTGGCAGCCACACCAGAGCACAGAGACACACTTACCGCACTTCCTGCACAAGAACATGTCCGAGACACCCCGTTCCCCTTGCCGGATAGGCACACCCCTGCGCTGACCTGTGTACGCCGGACCAGCACACGCTGCTTTTGCATGCAGGAGGATGTGTGCGTAGCTATATGTCCAGGCTCACTGCTAACGCTGAGGTGACATGGTAACGTCCGCTGAAGACAGCACACTGTGATGTTGCAGGGTCCGTGCCCATCATGCTAACACAATGACCACACAGACACACTTGCTCAGATGTGGGTTCGGGGGGCATTTTCGGTCCTGGGGTTGTTGCAATGAGTGTTGTGGCCCTCATCAGTATCCGTGTATCATGCTCGTTGACTCTATGGCACCTGTGGGTGGTCTGGTCTGGCACTTGGCTGTGTTCCCTTTCATGCTGCAGGTAGTCGCCCTGCTTAACACCAGCAGAAGCAAGTGTAAAATCCCTGGTGCTAACGCAGAGTTTGTTTTGCATTGCAGTTTTTGCCTTTCATTGTGAAAGTTTTGATGTGGTTTTTTCGTGAACAGGAAAATAAACAAACTGGGCAGTGTATCCTATCAAGATCCAGCTCCTGACCCACTATTCCCAATCAATATAAATACAATTAGATTTCTTCCTTGATTTTGTGTGTACACTGTAAATGTACCCACTACCACAGTGCAATTCAATACAGGATTTTAGTATTTAGAATAAATCACAAAGGTGCACCTCGTGATACAAGAAAGAGAGTCACCCAGGCCCTCGTCAGCAGCAGACTCGACTACGGAAACGCCCTGTACGCGGGGGCCCTAACCAAGCTCATCAATCGACTACAACGCATCCAAAACGCCTCGGCACGACTGATCCTCGATGTACCACGACACGGCCACATCACCCCTACCTGAGAAACCTGCACTGGCTCCCCGTCAGCAAGAGACTCTCCTTCTACACCTCGAACCCCCAGCTACGCTCCACCCACCTCTCACTCACCACCGTCCTGCACATCCGAAGAACAACCACTGGCAGGAGATCTTTCTCCCACCTCGCCGCTAAGAACTGGAACACCCTCCCACTGATCCTACGACAGACCCAAGACCTGCTGACCTTCAGGAGGATACTAAAAACCTGGCTGTTCGATCAGTAGCGCCCCCCCCCAGCACCTTGAGACCCTCGCGGGTATGTAGTGCGCTTAAGACATGACTGATAGATCGATTGATTGATTGATCTGTGTTTTTGCACGGGAACACCTACTCTGCATCTCATTATCAGCACTTTAATGCAACTAAAGTTGATATAAATCTAACACACTATTTAGAAGCTGTTACAAACTGCAGACATCACCGGTATTTCTGTGATAACTGCCCCCAAATTTAACACCATGGTGGACACCACCAAAGAATAGTAATAAGAACAAGAAAGAGTCACACAGCACTTAAGTAACAACCAAAAACTTTATTGAAATTTAATAAACTGAACACAAAACAACAAAGCGGAAGACTCCTGTCGGGTCCATCAAAGTCGACGACACAGCCTGGAAAATAAAGCACAAAATAAGGATGTGTGTAATGCGCATATCAAAGGAGTGAGACACAGAGATAGAGAGAAAGAAAAAAAGCCAGAGAGAACAAGAGAGGGAAGGAAAGGAAGGGAGTGACAAAGGGAGAAGGGAGAGAGAGTGAGAGAGATAGATGGAAAGGAAGGAAGAGAGTGAGAAAGAGAGAGAGAGAGAGACACCGCCGCCCCTTCGTATCCATGACCAAATAAATACCTGCTGCCACCAGAGTGTCTACCAGTGGGCACTCCACGTACCCGTGAAAGCTCCAGGGCCCGGTCCAGCCATCATGGCTTGGTGCACATTAAGTCCTAAGTCATCAATGGCGGAGACCACATCAGTTTCTCGTGCCGCTAACCCTATGCAACGAATTCCACGCCACGTGGTGGTAGGCCCCTGACGGCCACATCAGCTTTGGGTGGCACTAACCCTGTGCAACTCAAGTACACACCACGTGGTAGTAGGACCCTGACGGCCACATCAGTTTCGGGTGGCACTAACCCTGTGCAACTCAAGTCCATGTGTCGACAGGAGTGTGCAGTTGCTAAAGTGAGGGTGGGATAGGGAGGGGAAAAGACAGGTCTTTTTTCATGTTGCCCTCACACACCCCAAGAGGTGTCATGCTTCATCATTGGGCCTTGCTCCTCGTAGGGCCGGCGCTGCAATGCCCGACGGGCTCACCATAAACGGGGCTCTTTGCCGAAAATCTTTTCAGAAGAAGCTGGAGGGTGCGTGTGGGTAAGGAGACAGTGGAGGTTTAGTGCACGTGAAGTGAGATCTAAAATAAGTCAGGGTCAGTCCTATTCTCAAAGAACTTTAATGATTTAGGTAGATCCTGTTTAAATAAAATGGAATGGACTCCCTGTGGGAATGTGATGTTCTCAGATGCGGCAATAAGCACAATTGTTTATTTAACTTGACAATGCAAAACGAGAACAAACAGAAGCTTCGAGCCAGAATAGTACACTAGAGCCTTGCAGTGAAAGAGAGCAATTAGAATTTGTATTAAAAACGTTCTGCTCTCCGATTACTACCACCAAACACCTATAAACTTATTTGTCGTGCAGTTAACATGGTTCGATTGATCAGGCTCATCACAGAAAACCAGCTACTGATACAATAAAAAATCACCTCTCTTCGCTGTTGTTTGCAGTGTCCTGCAAACAAAGCTTTCAAATTTTGCAAGCACATTGCTTAAATAAACAAAGATATTATCAACAGATGACTTGTTTATCGTGGCATCAGAATTGTTTCTACAGCTATATATCAGCAAGTAGGAACATTGCAGCTGTTTTACAACACTTTTTTGATCATTACATACAACAAAAGGTTCATTTCTGGCATTAACTAAATTACTATGTTTTACATTAATGCATTGTTCTACTCATGATAAAGTGTCAGAATGTCGTACCTACGGAATTGAAATGTCACACATTTACAGACTTAAGCCATGAAAAAGTCACACATAACTGAACGGACACCTTGGCAGCAATGGCTACAGGAGCATCGCTGCCAGCTCCACTCGTAAACCACATGCCATGAGTAGACAAATAATAAAATTAAAAAAAAGACACACTCTGCCAGTCGAATGCGGAGCAATGCAGATTGTGTGGTTTTTTAAATATATTTAGGGATGGTGAAAGCGCGACATGCTTCCATGCAGCACTGCTGTTGTGGAGCTTTTTAAATAAATCAGTGATCATGAAAATGAGATAGCAGCATGATCGCTAACATATTTAAAAAATACATACAATACTCTTTAACAAGCCACTCTCCAAATACGGAATGGAATGTAGCAAGTGGCCGTGCCGGAGTTACTTGCTGCTGAACTTGGTGTGACCCTCAGCCCAATGTTGCTTCTATATCATATCCCACAACAAGCAAAAGACCATTGTCCGTGTTGCTCATGTTTTTTAAATCTGTAGCGCGAAAGGTCTCTTGTGTGATGGGATATGCAGTGAAGTGTGTGCGCTTCAGAGGAGACACTGCGCGCTTGTGGTAGCACTGGTGCGTGGGCACGCATGCGCGCAGCCTAAAGGGAACACTGGTTGCAGATATCTTGTCACTCGTACATGAACGCAAGTGCAGCTGTGTAAGCCACTATCTCTAATAAGTGGTGGTTGGCCACAATATTTGACATGTCATCGACGTAATCCATCAGCTGACCGGGACAGATGTGCTGACTCCAATCACTGTACCCAATGTGCACCAGAGCAGAATCGGGGAATGGGTCAATTTGCTCATTGCATACTATGACACATGCAATCTCCCAGGCCCAGTCCCAACATGCATGCCAAACATTCATGCATGCCATAAACGGGCATCACTATGACACTCCTGGTCGTGGGCTAAGAGGGGGTGCACACACCCGTCATAATCCATGTCAGCGACTCACACATCGGAGAGGGACACGTCCATGCACCACTTAGGTCGGCACGTGTGACATTGAAACACAGGTTGGACGCAGGTGACGTTCGCAATGTGGAAGCTCAGCCGCTAAGTGATTTGTAGCACTGCCAAAGGCAGTGCATCCAGGACATGCAGAAGACGTGCTAGGCATAGGTGGACGTGTATGGAGTCGACCATGTGTTCGGGATGCCATGCCATTGCGTCAGTGGCTCTGCTTGTAGCTGCATTGGCTTGCCATGTGCCAGTCTTGTGAATGAAATGGCACAGCTTGGTGCAATGAGCCGGGTCTGTGTGGAATGGGTGCAGGGCAGGGGTGTGGTGGGAGTACGTGTGAAGGCCATTTCACGCACGCTAACTATGACAAAGGACTTTTTAGTGTGGGATGTGTACTCGTTCTCAAATCGGGTAGTGCGTATTGTGGGAGACGGATGCAAATATTATCGTAACTGCTGGGGGTGCGGACCACTTGCAAGTTCCTTCTCGGAGCAGCAGATGTGCTAGTGCAAGATAGCTCAACCAAAGAACCTTTCATCCCTACAGTAACTTCTCCAGCTGCATTCGTAGAGGATGTGTAGAGAGGCCGGTCGTGTGTGTTTTGTTTAATGTCTGCAACCCTGGTTATCATGGATGAGATGCCCAGCATGTGGTACATGGGCGGGTTCACTGCTCCTCTCTCCCACGAGCCCCCATACTCTTGTGCGTTGCGCTGTTGTATCCCGTGCACTCCAACGGTACACCATTGTAATGCCTATTCACGCATGTCCTGCAGCATTCAAACCACACCATGACACTGCCCTTTGGAGGGGTGCATGCCACTTTACAACATTGACTGCTGTGGCCCTTGTGGCAGCCACACCAGAGCACAGAGACACACTTACCGCACTTCCTGCACAAGAACATGTCCGAGACACCCCGATCCCCTTGCCGGATAGGCACACCCGTGCGCTGACCTGTGTACGCCGGACCAGCACACGCTGCTTTTGCATGCAGGAGGATGCGTGCGTAGCTATATATCCAGGCTCACTGCTAACGCTGAGGTGACATGGTAACGTCTGCTGAAGACAGCACACTGTGATGTTGCAGGGTCCGTGCCCATCATGCTAACACAATGATCACACGGACACACTTGCTCAGATGTGGGTTTGAGGGGCGTTGGCGGTCCTGGGGTTGTTGCAATGAGTGTTGTTGCCCTCATCAGTATCCGTGTATCATGCTCGTTGACTCTATGGCACCTGTGGGTGGTCCGTTCAGGCCCTTTGCTTGTGTTCCCTTTAATGCTGCAGGTGGTCATCCTGCTTAACACCAGCAGAAGCAAGTGTAATATCCCTGGTGCTAATGCAGAGTTTGTTTCGCATTGCAGTTTTTGCCTTTCGTTGTGAAAGTTTTGATGTGGTTTTTTCGTGAACAGGAAAATAAACAAACTGGGCAGTGTATCCTATCAAGATCCAGCTCCTGACCCACTATTTCCAATCAATATAAATACAATTAGATTTCTTCATTGATTTTGTGTGTACACTGTATATGTACCCATTACCACAGTGCAATTCAATACAGGATTTTAGTATTTAGAATAAATCACAAAGGTGCACCTCGTAATACAAGAAAGAGAGTCACCCAGTCCCTCGTCAGCAGCAGACTCGACTACGGAAACGCCCTCTACCCGGGAGCCCTGACCAAGCTCATCAATCGACTACAACGCATCCAAAACGCCTCGGCACGACTGATCCTCGATGTACCACGACACGGCCACATCACCCCTACCTGAGAAACCTGCACTGGCTCCCCGTAAGCAAAAGGATATCCTTCAAGCTCCTCATCCATGCACACAAGGCACTCCACAAGACCGGCCCAGCCTACCTTAACAGACGACTCTCCTTCTACACCTCCAACCCCCAGCTACGCTCCACCAACCTCTCACTCACCACCGTCCTGCGCATCCGAAGAACAACCACTGGCAGGTGATCCTTCTCCCACCTCGCCGCCAAGAACTGGAACACCCTCCCACTGAGCATATGACAGACCCAAGACCTGCTGACCTTCAGGAGGATACTAAAGACCTGGCTGTTCGATCAGTAGCGGCCCCACCCCCACCCGCCCAGCACCTTGAGAGCCACGCGGGTATGTAGTGCGCTTAAGACATGACTGATTGATCGGTTGATTGATTGATCTGTGTTTTTGCACGGGAACACCTACTCTGCATCTCATTATCAGCACTTTATTGCAACTAAAGTTGATATAAATCTAACACACTATTTAGAAGCTGTTACAAACTGCAGACATCACCGGTATTTCTGCGATAACTGCCCCCAAATTTAACACCATGGTGGACACCACCAAATAACAGTAATAAGAACGAGAAAGAGTCACACAGCACTTAAGTAATAACCAAAAACTTTATTGAAATTTAACAAACTGAACACAAAACAACAAAGCGGAAGACTCCTGTCGGGTCCATCAATGTCGACGACACAGCCTGTAAAATAAAGCACAAAATAAGGATGTGTGTAATGCGCATATCAAAGAAGTGAGACACAGAGATAGAGAGAAAGAAAAAAAAGCCAGAGAGAACAAGAGAGGGAAGGAAAGGAAGGGAGTGACAAAGGGAGAAGGGAGAGAGAGTGAGAGAGATAGATGGAAAGGAAGGAAGAGAGTGAGAGAGAGAGAGAGAGAGAGAGAGAGAGAGAGAGAGACACCGCCGCCCCTTCGTATCCATGACCAAATAAATACCTGCTGCCACCAGAGTGTCTACCAGTGGGCATTCCACGTACCCGTGAAAGCTCCAGGGCCCGGTCCCGCCATCATGGCTTGGTGCACATTATGTGGACACGCTCCGCAGCAGGCAGATCCCATATATGTTGCTGAGTCCTGAGTCATCAATGGCGGAGACCACATCAGCTTCTTGTGCCGCTAACCCTATGCAACGCAATTCCACGCCACGTGGTGGTAGGCCCCTGACGGCCACATCAGCTTTGGGTGGCACTAACCCTGTGCAACCACAGGCACCTGAAGAAGGGCGCCTCAGAGCTACCGATGAGTCCCAAACTCCATTGTACATTAGGTTGTTCCTTTTTTAAAACATTTTAAAAAATGTTGAATTATTTTTTGTTGGTAATCCCCCCTGTTCTATAATATACCCTTTGTCTTTTGTCTTTTATTCCCACAGGTCTCCAACCGCCCAGTACAGAACTACTAGGGCCCCGCAACAGGCTACTGTCTAAATAAACTGTAGCCTATTAGTTGTGCACTGCATTTTCACAGAGGCCTGAAGAAGCGCCACACAATTCTTTAGGAAGAACTAGGCATGAATGAAACACCCCACCTCAGTGACTGCCCATTAGGATCATCACATTCCCACAGGGCATCCATTCCATTTTATTTAGGCAGGATCTACCTAAATCATTAAAGTTCTTTGAGAATAGGACTGATCCTGACTGATTTAAGATCTCACTTCATGTGCACCAAACCTCCACTGTCCCCTTACCCACACACACCCTACAGCATCTTCTAAAAAGATCTCTGGCAAAGAGCCCCGCTTACGGTGAGCCCGTTGGGCATTGCAGCGCCGGCCTGACGAGGAACAAGGTCCAGTGATGAAGCATGACACCTGTCGGGATGTTTGAGGGCAACATGAAAAAAACCTGTCTTTTCCCCTCCCCCTCCCACCCTCACTTTAGGAATTGTACACTCCTTGTCGTCACTTTCTCCTCTGAGCCACGTGTGCAGGACCTGCATAAATATCGGCTCCAGGTCCCACCGCCCCTCTTTTTTCAAGCAACTCAAGTCCAAGCCACGTGGAAGTAGGCCCCTGACGGCCACATCATGTTAGGGTGGCACTAACCTTGTGCAACTCAAGTCCGTGCCATGTGGTGGAAAACCCGTGACAGCTATACAGATTAGGGTGCGACTAACCCTCTGGACAACTTTTCATGGACTCTTTTTGATTCAGACCTGTGGAGCGTCTGCCTTCCAGAAACTACCGGCAATAAAGGATGTGATGTTGCCGGTCCAGTATATTTGCATGCTCACATGGCCTGTGACGCATGTGCCGGATTGGTGTGGTGTGTGTGCTAACCTGCCCTCAGGGAGTGGATGTGACATATTGACAACTAGACCACTGACCTACACACCAACAGCGAGTACGCCTGTGACAGGTAGCTATGTGGTACCAACGTTGGAACGTAATCAGAGTGGCGTGGTGTACGACGAGACAGGGCAGGGAAAGCCACAATGACTCTGGGCGTGGTTTAGTACATGTCCGGACAAGGAAGTGACTAATGCGTGTGTTCCCATTTGAGTTTTTACGGCACCCGAAACACAATAGGCTATGTCGCATACTGTGACTGGCACCCCATTAGATGAGCATCATTATCGTAAGGTGAATCACTGTTTTTACATTTTTCCACATATTCATACATAAATTATGTATGACATAACACAGCAGTGCAACACTGGAGGTTTAGCAGCTGGAGCGGTAGAGGAAACGGACAAGCACACCTCACAATATGGGCTCGTGGAGGGTGAACCAGACTCCATCCGGGGATGACAGGTACCGCAGGACTTAAAGGGTACAGTCCCCAGAGAGGTCGCTGTGTCATTGGTCATTGAAGAGGATATGGCAGACCATGTCGCGGACCAAGGTAAGTGCATCAGAGTGTAATGTGGGACAATGGAAGGTCGTGGGGCTATATGTGGCACCAAGGATAAACAGGCCAGGTTGTGGAAATTAATGGTAGTGCCTTCTACTGATCTCAAACCCATCCGGGTCCTCACCCTCGTATGAGTGCACTGCCCCACCAGTGGGTTTTTCTGTAGCAGCTGGGGGACTGTGTGCCACTAACACATGAGTGGACAAAGGTGTATTGTTTTCCACACTGTGTACCACTGACACTTCTGGGGGCACAGTGGATATGCCTGCTGTACTGTGAGGCACTAACTCACCAGGGGGCAGAGATGTGAAGGGTGTGGGAGCAGCAGCATTCATCTGCGCCATGCCTTGTGGCAGCAGCGCCATGATGAGGACCTGAAGGGCATAATAATAATAATAATAAAGGGATCTTATCGTGCGCAGACTTAGCCCAGTGGGCATCAAGGCATGGTACCCAGCTACATTTCGTGCTCCATGGTGGGTGCCATCCATTACGGCTCCATCCACAGCATGTCCTCCATGAGCCTCTGCATTTGTGGCAGGTCATGGCATTTAAAAAAACGTTAAAATTCCCTGAAAAAACAATAGGTTTCGGGGACGTTATAGTAACAAATTATCATTTTAAAAACCTTCGAAATTCACTGAAAAAAACATAGGTTTCAGGAACGTTATAGTTACAAATTAGCATTTAAAAAACCTTGGAAATTCACTGAAAAAATCATAGGTTTCAGACATGTTATTGTTAGTTGCACATTTCACACGTACAAAACCATAGAAATTCCCCTGTTATAGTTAGTTCAGCTAACTATAACTTGCGCCCCCACAATGCACTGCTGATGACGTCACATATTACATAATTCATGACATGGTTAGTGACATCACTGATGACATCTCAAATGACATCACTGATAACATCACTGATGACATCACTGATGACATCATCCTCGTAAATATCTGATGCACCTCCTCACATTCTAATATAACCTTTGATACATCCACTCTAAAATATTGAGTAACATTTTCAAAACCATCGACACAACAATACCAGTTACTACATACGCACTCACTGTTTCTAGGTCAAGAGACACATCCACTCATTTACCCATACAGTCACTCAAACATGCAGTCATTCAGAAATACAACACTATCATATGCACTCATACATCTAAATAAACACTCACACACTCCCACTCACCCATGGAGATATTCACACAGCTAGTCAGTCATGCAAAGAATCAATCACACTCCTATTTACTCACCTATACAGTTATACACTCACCACCTTGAGTATTTATACAGAAACAAATGCATGCTAAGTCTCTTCTGTAATCCCTGATACAAGTACACATTCATCTATACAGCCATTTCCACAATCACTGACTCTCATGTACCACTGAGACATCCATTTAGTTACCAACAGACTCATACACACACTCACCCACCCATACAGCTGTTTCCACATGCACCTTTGAACCTATACACCAAGTGAATCAACCACTCACACATCTATGCACAGAGTCAGATACCTCTCACCCACCCACACACTCACTCACTCTCCCATACAAATATACTCAGGCAACCAATCAATAACCCATAGAGACACTTATGTAGCTACTGAGTAACCCATGCAGCAGGTTACACAACAACAGACAGACTGATACAGACATTCACACAGTTTAGTAACTAACCCATGCATTCAGTGAGACACATGTAATCACTCATTTATACAGTCAGTCACGTACCTACTAAATCCTTTATACAGACACTTATACACCCACTCATTCTTCAATACAGCTTGGCATATAGATAAAACAAATTTAAACTTTACAGAAACACACAGTCACTGGATGATGTCATCAGTGATGTCATTTGAGATGTCATCAGTGATGTCACTGACCATGTGATGAATGATGTAATATATGACTTCATCAGCAGTGCAATGCGGGGGCGCGTGTAATATTTAGCTGAACTAACTATAACAGGGGAATTTCTATGGTTTTGTACGAGTGAAATGAGCAACTAACTATAACATGTCTGAAACCTATGTTTTTTTCATTGAATATATATATATATATATATATATATATATATATATATATATATATATATGAAAAGCGTTTTTTGATTTACCAATAACCTTGGCACCGTTTGATGAATCTTCACGAAATTTTCAAAACTAGTGGGGCGCTCAGGTCAACTCCTGTCTTGAAAGTGTCGGTGTAATCCGTCAAGCGTTTTTTCCATGTGAATTTCCATAGGAACTTAAGACAAAGCTACAGCCGGGAACTGCATAGCAGAATTACACCAAATTTGGCAAAAAGGTAGGTCTTGGCTCAGAAAGTGACTTTTTTTTAAATGGTGTAAATCTATTCAGGTGTTCCTAAGAAATTAAAGTTTTGATATCTGTGGCCAAGGAGGGTTCATGAACCCTCCCAACCACAAGCTTCATTCTAATTGGCTGCCAACACTTCAAGCCAGGAAGTGTTGGCTGCCATCTTGTGACTCGGTAGAACCAAGTCACAAGAAAACTGTAGAAAAACATTAAAAAAACAAGAAAAGGGGCAGAGTAGAAACACCCTGACCCCCTAGGCCTGCTCAGGAGGTCCCACAAGGACCTCCAGGGCCAGAATAAGCATTTAAAAAAAAAAAAAGGATTGGCAGAATTTGCATTGGGGTTGCGTATCTCCCCGAAAATATTTTAAAAAATGAAGCGCTTAGGCAATCAGGTCTCTTTACTCACAGACCCACTTTTACCTCCTGTGCCGCAGACGAGGACACGAGGCGTGTTATAGTCACTGCTTCCCTTATGGGTTTTTTAAAGGATTCCCTGGTAGAGTTCAGCTGTGTAAAAAGAACTGCCCATTGCACCGCTGCCCAATTTTTACGGTAAGTGAACATCCGACATTTATCGGGGTCGGCGTGACATTGGTTGTCAGCACAGTGTGTGTGTCAGAAAACCTGGTTTTGCTTCTGTCTTTCACACCTGTGCTTCCCTCCCATCAGTTTTAGGCGACACTTGAATTTCCCTGCAAAAACAAGCTTCCAGTTCCAACCTTATTTGCATTTACCCCGCTGGAGTTTTATTTTTGAAGGCATTTCGCTGGAAATGGCTATTGGACAAGGAACTGGTAATTTGTGGGATGTTTATGAAGCAGCAGCCCTGCCATTCCGATAAATAAAGAGGAGAGGAAAAGGTGCAGAACAGAGAGAAAAGTGTTAAACTCAGGGGTCCTCTCTCAGAGGGCTGAAGGCAGGGAGGGGGTGATACTCCACCAACTGTCTGCAGTATTCAAAGGTGTTCAGAGATACCTGGAAACTGCCTGCAGCTTCATTTTCTTCGGGTAAACAGCAACCCATCACCTCCCAACTAACCAGCATTTCAACCTCTTTGGCGAAATCCGCTTCACACCGAGACTAAAAATCGCCGACTACCAAATGTAGAAATTAAAAACAATCACAGATTTTGACAACTGGATTTTTATGGACAGGACTTGGGGGAAAGAACCTTCTGGCTGCCAATGGACTGAAAACAGTCATTTCATTCTATTATTATTGACAACGCTCTGGCTACTGGTCTGTTTTGTGTCAAATGTCTGGCTTGGTGTTGCGGGGCACACCGTACGCAGATCCATTTGCTTGGATTATTTCTGCAAAGGGACTGGGAGTGAAAAAAGAAGCGCCTTCTCGCAGTGAGGAAAATGCAAAACGCCGTGTTCCCAAAACGCAGGGAGGGTGTTCCACTGTCATAACCCCCACTCAATTGTATGCATACTAATGTCTTCTGCTGTGTTTAAGTTTAAGTTTATTTTATTTTTGTATAGTTAATTAAAACCATTGCAATAAAAACTATTCCAAAATTCATAAAACATCCATGTTTAAAACCAATAAAAGCCAAAGAGTGAAAAATTCATTACAGTTTAAATTGATAGTTCAATTGTGCTGATTAGAGACAAACAATAATTCGCTGGATGCTGGAAAGTGCGTATCTCAGTTTCCCCTTGCTCTCGCCCAGCTTAACCATTTGTCGTGTTTTCCACATAGACTCTGCTTGTTGCAAAATTTGTCCCTCTGCTGCTGGTGGTCATCCTTGATAAGGTTCTGCTAAGTCCTTTTGCCCGTCTACTGGTCAGCTTGGGTCGGCAGGTTTTGTAGAGCATTTTTCGATATTTTTGGCATTCTCCGTTCAGCCACCATCAGATGTTTTACAAATCTGCAATTTAGTTTGGTATTTGACGGGTTTAAGCAGGCCAGCACCGCTTGCCTTCTGGTGTGTGCCTTTCTGCTTAAATGGTTCTTTAAGGAACTGTTGTCGTGTTTGGTGCAGCTCTTCACATAGGCATATTACGTGAAGGATGTCACCATTGTTGATGTTAGACAGCCTGCAAGTATTTTGTCCATTTGTCCTCAGCCTTGCTGGTAGGTGCTCAGTTTATGGAAGAATCCCCAGTCTGTACCGTAAAAAGTTCATTTTTATGGCTTTGGGATAGCTCAGATTAAAGTATGTTTGTGGAGTTAATGATTTGTAGGAGTTGAGGGTCATCCATGCGTGAGATCTTTTTGAGAAACTCGCCTTGTCCTCCAGTAAGGAGAGTAATTTTACATTTTTCCAGACTAATGTTTTGAAGTTGGGGGGACCGAGTTGTGCATCCCAGCGATCAGAGAGTTTGGTGGCTTCCAAGGCTAGCTGAAGATGGTTTCTCGCCTCAGAGAAATCCCAGTGTTCTATGTCGCGCCACATATCCTCTGCTGTGCGTAATGTTGCTGTCCCTCTCTCCTTACTGACGTCGGTGTCCTGCATTTCTTCTGCACATGGCGACCCAAAGGTGCATAAAAAAGAGCTGACTATACCCTGTCTTTATTTCAGCTGCTTTGCTGGGGTGACTTCACCCATGACCTTGTATTCTCCTTTTTTTGCAAGCGGATTAAACCCCAAATTCGCACCCTCCACTTCCTTAGTAGCTGCATTGTGCCTCCCAACCCAAGTTTTCTCATTCCTTCACCTCATTGCTTGTACATCCCCCCAGCCCAAAATCATCGCCTCCCAATTAGGTGTTTTTGTGCCTCTTAATGTCCACCCCGGGACTTAGGAGTGGAAACATACTTTGGAG
Organism: Lissotriton vulgaris; assembly: GCF_964263255.1. NCBI lineage: Eukaryota > Metazoa > Chordata > Amphibia > Caudata > Salamandridae > Lissotriton > Lissotriton vulgaris. Next base: position 2,091,153,351 of record NC_141691.1, read on the forward strand.
CAAAGCGTGCCCTCGACAGGACGTGTCACGTGAACTAGCGTCCCCTGCAGAATGATTCATCACACCCTCCCATCTCACCGGGCATCATAAACTTTCAGGTTAGCGAATCCCACCAATTATGCCTTGCACCACAGCGCGCAACATTTCTCCTTCCCTGCCATCCTGGGGGTTTGTAGAGGGTGGCGGGGGTTGGGGCACTGCTGTGATTTGTAATATACTCACAACCTGATGCTAGTGTCCGCCTTGTCTGAGCTGCGGCTGCCGATCGGTTTAGCCTCAGGCACAACGAGTGGGGCTTCTGAAACAAGAGTGCGTGGGGGTGGAGGGGGGTGTTAGAAGGGGGCCTGAAGTAAAGATGCGTTGGTGGTAGGTCCGCTAATGTCCCTTCAGACTGCAGCGTGAGGCTATGGGGGTGGGGTGGTTGAGATAAGCATGTTTCATTGGTGTATTAGGTGTGCGGGTTCAGGAGACTCAGTCGTGTTTACCTTAAAAACCTTAAACTCCCTCCATAAATCCCTCATAAAGACCAGATCATGGAGTTCAGTCAGCACTCAGATATAGATTTGAATCACTGGTGCCGCAATCAGGATGCGCTCTCCAAGCATTGCCTGAATTATGCCTCAAATAAAAAGAGGAACAAGATGGAGCCTCACCTGTTGCCGTCGGTTTGCCGGAACTCTCTCTTGAAGACAAACACGCTGTGAGCTAGAGATCTCTTGTAGCTTTCCTCTCTTTCTTACATTGTAAGATTTATTTTTTGGGGAATATCAAAATTGGTAATAACACCCTATCCTCCATTTGGGAAATAAGTACACTATGCCTCCCAGTTTTGGTTCTCCAAAAATCACAATGCACAGGTATGCTAATGAAATTGTACTTCAAGGGGGTTGCTAAAAATACTTGTGGTGGATGCTATACCCCTACTTCAAATAAGCTAGTAAGTATGTCAGAGATTAGTGAATTAGTGCCTGCAATAATCTAAAAACACAACGGCTGTCTCATCATTAATTAGTTTTAGCAGTGGACTACTCTTTTTCGAACTAGGCAAAAACAAGCCACAACGCACGTTTACGCTTTGCATTTAGTTGAAGGATGCGCTGCTCCACTTGTGAAGTCTCCTAGCTACCCATGTGTCAGACACTTAACATGCGAAGAAACCGCAAAAACAACACTTGCATGTAAAAAAATGCAGTGCTGCCCTTCCTGGAAGAATCCACAAGGTGCTAGTGTGCGTGCTTTTTACGCAACAATTCTATTACTGCGCAGTCAATTGCTTGAACAATTTATAGGAATTAAACAATAAACCAAAGCACACAGCAGCTGACCAAGGTTTCGCACATCAACTTTGTCTGTTTCCAAATAGTTAGTGGTGCATCCACTCTCACCATCCGCTGCCAAGGATGTCTGTCAGAGCAATAATACAAAAGAATAGAGAGGTGCACTCAATGAAGTCAATAGCACAAAAAAGTTCATTAAGTATGTGAATCTTCTGTTCTTTTCTTTAATGTATTCTTTATTTTCCTTTTAAAATACAACGGCACAGCCAACGCGTTTCATTCCCTTTCGTGCTTAGGGAATTTCATCAGGGCATATGATGGAAAATCTTTCAAATACGATAGTCCTGGGTGTTGTCGCACCTAAGAAGCTGGTGTTGAAGAAAGATCGCAAAATGACCCCAAAGTATTCCTGAATAGAATTGGCGCACAGGTCCAAGTGGAATGGTTGTTCGAGTCTCCCAAGTTAGCTACAGTGTTGAGCTGAGAAAGTCAACAAATATTTATCCTGGACCCCTTACAGGAACGGCAAAGGAGAAGGGGGGTCAGAGTACACAGGATAACGAGTGGCGTCTGGACCAATTACGATAATGTTCGGAGGGTACGGAACCTGTGATAAGGTCTCTGTAGTCCCCTGCTCCTCCCCATGGATTGGCTTCCAATAATCCATGGGGAGGAGCAGGGGACTACAGAGACCTTATCACAGGTTCCGTACCCTACCCAGCTTCTTAGGTGCGACAACACCCAGGACTATCGTATTTGAAAGATTTTCCATCATATGCCCTGATGAAATTCCCTAGGCACGAAAGGGAATGAAACGCGTTGACTGTGCTGTTGTATTTTAAAAGGAAAATAAAGAATACATTAAAGAAAAGAACAGAAGATTCACATACTTAATGAACTTTTTTGTGCTATTGACTTCATCGAGTGCACCTCTCTATTCTTTTGTATGCTTGAACAATTTAGTTTAATTATAAACAAAACTGTCCCCTCAGGGCTCGTGGCATTGGAGCTCTATGACTGCATGCAAAACAATGGCGCACAGGCCAGCCAGGACGATCCCCTTGACAGACAGGCCCAATTTGTCTGACAGACCAGCAGATACGCACTGGTCAGCAAAGAGTGGCATCCTTTCCAAGCTGAGGGTGGCTGTCACAGCCAGAGGTCACATTTAAGAATTAGAATACTTTCTCGCTCAGAGTAGGACGAGCGGCACTCTAAGTGTATGCTTGTCTCACATGCACGTTTAAGGGAGGCAATACCTTACCATGAATGGTTTTATTTAGGGGCTATGCAAACGTTACCGAGGAGATGACTGGAATTCATTGCGCAGGAAACGACGGTGTTTTTGTGAGGTTTCTTGTCAATGTGCTTCCTTTGGGGATGATGAGCCCTGACTGGGTAATTTCTCAACTTGCTTCTCTTGTGGCTAACCAAACTTCTCTCTTAAGCCCACTCATTGCCCGTGTCTATGACGAAGGGGAATTTTCTAACCTCAACTGTAGATGACAGGGGGGACCCAGGGGAAGCTAGGTGCGAGCCGGTCTCCCCCTGGGTATTTTCGCACAATGGAGCGGCCACCCAGGTGCGAAGGCAGGGGCAATTAGGGGGCAGGAGGCGTGAGGAGGGGAGTTCACTAATAGAAGGCTGGCGGGGCCGGAAGTTCATTGTGCCCAAGGGAGGCAGGAGGAAGGGATTGCAGTTCTTTGTTGTTTCTGCCTGCCCTGAGTCCTGCATTACTGAACTTTATTGCCTGGTTTGCGAGATGGCGTCGTCGGAGGAGGTGCGGGAGGCTGTCCGGGTGATCTGCGCGGCCGGCAGAGATGACCTGCTTCAGCCGGGAGTCCCGGGCCTGGCATGGGTGGGGCTTGCGGGCTCCAAACGTAAGTCAGCGCTGGGAGTCTCCTTAGCAGTGGCTGCCTGCCTGTCCCCATAGCCAGCGGAGGAGGAAGAGTGCTCGGCGCCCATTCCATTGGTGCCTGAGGCGGTAGTGGCTGTCGGGCTGGAGGAGCCTGTTGATCCCCACGAGACGGCTTCAGAGAGTGCACAGGTATGTGCGAAGGCCCTTTTTCATGTAGGCGGGCGGAGCGCGATAGTGGGCAGGAGGAGGGGGCGGTCTTTAAGTCAAGCCGGGAAGCTGCGGGGAGGCACCCTGGCTCGAGTTGCTGCATATGTGGTTAATAGCAGGAGTGGGAGGCGGGCGAAGAGTGCTGACACACATTTGAAAGACTCATTGGGGCTTAGTAAAACCTTGAATTGACCACAGTAATTGTTGCATTTTAAAAAAAAGTTAAATCATTTTCCTTTTTTTATTGTCATATGGCTTTTATACTTTTGTAAAGATTTTAATTAATCATATACAAATAAAATATTACCATGAGTGCTGAGACAGTGGCTGTTTCGTGCTGCCAGTTGCAGGACCAAGCTCATTCTCCGAGTGCAGCTCACACTGTATTGGTGTGGCATGGGGGAGCTCAACTCTTGAATGTACATGGGCAGACTTATGTTTTGAGCCTTGCCCCAAATTTATCATGTATATACCCCACAATTTTGCCCACGGAAGCTCCCTCAGTTGGGCCGACAGGATTGTTGCCGCAAAGAAATGTCAACTTGGCCTCCAGTGCATTCCTTGTAGGACAGCACCCAAGTGGTGGGGACTCATCGATACAGGCAAGGGTGCAGGGTGGCACGGAGGAATTGCAACTGCCTCTTTGGCAATAGCATTCACAGGATCCAGAGCCCCTGGTTCCCCATGAGGCTATTAGAGGCCAGGAGGCTCAGCAGTTTACCAGCCCAGCCAGGGTGGAAGACCAACAGGGTTTGCACTTGGGAGGGCCATTCCAGAAGGCTGTGCAGAAGCCAAAGGGGGGTCAGTGGGTATGGGTGGAGAATGGCAGTTCGTCTGGAGAGGTTCATTGTATTGGGAGCGGGAGCATGGGGGGTGGTTTGGGCGTTAAGGAACAGCCAGACTTGAGTGGCTTGAAAGGCAAGGTGCCCCTTTTTTAAAGAGGAAAGTGGCTGGCAAAAGGAAGTTGCGGACAGAGCATGCTGCAGCTCCGTCAGGGGGTTTTCTAGAGGGAGGGAGATCTGGAGCTGATTTTCCCTTGCATGCAGGCAAATCAACTCCTGCAAAAGATATTCATTGGCCTTTTTACGATGGCGGGGTTGGTGATGGTGAAATGCCGGGGGGAAGTGGGGCACATTATGGTGGATGTGGTGAACAATTGGTAGTGGATGCAGACAGCGACGACCTGGAAGAAGGGGAATTGAGAGAAGGTGGGGATGAGGGGGAGAAGTTTTTGAATTCTGTGGGGGTTCAGATGGGTACCTTGGGGCAAAACAGTGTTCTTAGTCTTTTGCAGAAGTCAAGTGCAGACCGAGCAATGGTACAGGATTCTACAACCATCAGTCACCAACAGGATGACCCTCAGGCCTTCCACAAGAGAGCCGCTCAGTTGCCAAAAGGTAAGGCAGGGTGGTGGACATTTTGGCAACAAGCAGGGGGTCAACCACAGAAATTCACCAGGCCCTTTGGAGTTGGGGAGAAGGTTTTTGACAAGGTTCTCCCTGGGGCTGTGCAGGAAGGTAATTGTCAGGAGGTAAGGGTGGGGAACGACTCTGACAAAGATGTTCAGGAGACCAAGGCAGTGGGAAAAGATGACAAAGAGACAGTAGAAGAGGATAAAAATATACACAAGAAGTTACCTTTCATGGGGATTGGTATGCCATTAGGCTCCCATCTATCGGAGAAGACCAAGAGCAGGATTTGGCGTCATGAATCTGTGGATGTCTTTAAGTTGTTACATCGGGATATTCAGACCAAAGAAGGCTCAAAGGAGGAAGAATGGGAATTGGCCAGTAGACCTAGGGTCCCCAAATCTATTGAGAACCGGACATTTGCCTTTCTCATTTACACTAGAATTTATTGTGAAAAAACATCAGGATAGAGGATATCATGAGGAAGGCTCAGAGTTATTTTTGGGGTTATACTTGGTTGTGATGATTATGCTTGGTGATATGATGAGGAGTTTGGAGCTCGTATGAGCATTTTTAATGACAGACCCTGGGGTGATGTCAACTCAGAGTTGTGGTTACAATGGATGGCCTCTTCGCAGCGGCCTGCTACCACGCATAGTGGGTTGCCAGTATCTTATCGGCCCTTTCAATATCGTCCCGCCCAGCCTGGGGCAGGGTTTAGTGGCAGGGGTCAGACACCTGTTTTCGGGGCCTGTTGGAACTTCAACAGAGGTTTTTGCAATAGGCAATGCTGCAGTTACAAGCATGAGTGCTCCCAATGTGGTGGCAAACATCCCCTCCCACAATGTGTTGCAGGTCAGCGATGGGTTGATCAAGGAAAGGGGCAGAGGGGAAGGGGTCAGGCTTTCCAATTTGTACCAAAGGGCTCACACGCCAATTAGGTTGGTGATCTTGGCTAACTGGCTGGAAACCTATCCAGACACTGAGGCTGCCACCGTGGTATTTTGGGGTTTCAAAGACGGATTTAAGATAGGCTACCAGGGTCCCCATCAGAGCAGGTGGTCTGACAATCTTAAGTCAGCTAAGGAGTTTCCAAAGGTGGTCCAACAGAAGTTACAGTCGGAGGTGGAGGCAGGCAGAGTGGCGGGTCCTTTTGTTAGTTGTCCAATGCACAATTTGATTGTCTATCCTCTGGGGGTGGTGCCTAAAAAGAAAGCTGGGGAGTTCTGTTTGATTCACCACCTCTCCTGGCCTGAGGGCTCCTCTGTTAATGACTACATATCCCCAGTGGATTCTTTTGTGCCCTACGCCTCCGTGGATGATGCACTGAGGTTGGTCAGGTCAGCGGGGAGAGCTGCACAATTAGCAAAAAGTGACATACAGTCTGATTTTTGTCTGTTACCCTCTCATCCTTATGATTTTGAGCTGTTAGGCATGCATTTTCAAGGGGCATTCTATGTAGATAAAATTCTTCCCATGGGGTGTTCTGTATCATGTGCACTATTTGAAACCTTCAGCACTTTTCTGCAGTGGCGTTTTACTTACATTAGCGGTCATGACCTCATTTGTCATTATTTAGACAACTTCATGTTCATTGGAGTTCAGAACACAGGACAATGTCAAAAGGCTTTGCACACTTTTCCAGTCTATGGCTCAGGAGCTGTATGTGCCGTTGGCAGCGGTCAAAACTGAAGGTCCTAATACAATACTGACTTTCTTGGGAATTGAAATTGACACTATGGAGATGGTAGCAAGATTACCAGCGGAGAAAGTACAGGAGATTTCAGCATTTTTGTCATCTGTGATTGATGAGCCCAAGTTGGAGCTCAGGAAGGTGCAGAAATTGTTGGGCTATCTAAATTTTGCATGTAGGGTGGTCAGGGCTGGGAGAACTTTCTGAAGGAGGTTGGGTATGTCCATGTCAGGGGCCTATCTCCCTCATCACAGAGTGTGCATTTCAGCAGCCACTAGGGCCGATCTGCACATCTGGTTGACTTTTCTGACAGATTTCAATGGAGTGTCTTTGTTTTTTGCGGATGAAGACATGATTTGGAAAATCCAGATTTACTCGGACGCGTCTGGTGCGAAAGGGTTTGGCACATTCTGGGTGTTGGTGCACTGAGAGTTGGCCAGTGCATTAGCTACAACAGGGTCGCAGTATTGCCTTCTTAGAGTTTTTTCCTCTCCTTGTGGCATTGTATGTATGGGGAGGGGAATTCCAGAATAGTCCAGTATTGTTTAAAGTAGACAATTTAGCTGTGGTTGAATTTATCAATAAACAAAAGGCCAAAGATTTGAGAGTTAGGTTGCTACGTGCCTCTATGCTTAAATGTATGCAGCTGAACGTTATTTGTAAAGCGAGACATATTCCAGGAGTCAATCATTGTATAGCGGACGCTCTGTCTCATTTTCAGTGGGTGAAATTTCACAAGCTGACGCCTGGGGTAGAACCCAACAAGACTCAGATCCCAATATATCTCTGGGCTTGGGGGGAATGACAATTATCCAATTGGTAGAGAAATCAGTAGCGGCCTCTACGAGAAGAAGCTTTCGGCAAGCCTGGAGCAAGTTATTAAGTTATGGTAACACGTTTGCTGCGCCTGGGAAGATGGTGGATGATGAACAGTTTTTATTAGGTTTTGTGTTACACCTGATAGATAAAGGTTTTTCACACACTACTATTTCTGGTAAACTGTCTGGGATTTCTTTTCATGGGCAGTTGCAGTGGGGGAGGGACCCGGTGGGAGGGGTGTTAGTGAAAAGGGTGCTTAGAGGTTTAGGTATGGAACAGGCTGGTAGCAAGCCTTTACGTCAGCTGGTGGCATTTGATTTGCTGCAAAGGATGGTGTTACAGTTACCTTCTTGCTGTTACAATGAGTTTAAGTTTAGGTTATGTTTTGTATGGTTATTTTTTAGGGCATTCAGAGCATCTGAATTACTAGGTTTGCGACATAAAGGGGGCGTAAGCAGTGATGAATTTGTTATAGAAGAGTACAGGTTGGGTATTATTTTTGTTCATCAATTCCTTCACAACTACTCTATTGTTCCCTTTCATGCTTTACAAACTTGTTATCAATTACCTGACTCCTCTCTTGCTGAATACCATATTATTGTTAATGCCATACAATCTCACCTCTCTACTCTCTCCCTTCCACCTCACGCACCAACATTATCCCCCTCTACTCCCCTATACCCCTTATTTTCGACCCACAGACCTAAAGCCACTTTTGTATATAAGTTATTGTTATCAAATGTTATTGAAAGACCTACATCTCATATTGAACTTGCATGGGAAGCTGATTTGTCTGTTTCTTTTCCTATAAACACCTGGGATAAACTGTGGTCCAAACTCTTTAAAACTTCTGCTGCTGCCCATAGAACCCAATCTTTGTATTTTATTTATCAAAGAGCTATTGTTACTCCTGTTAGTATCTCTAAGTTCTCATCTACCTCTTCTCCAAACTGTTGGTCATGTTCCACTGAAACAGGCATGTTAACACACCAATTGTATGAATGTTCTAATGTTTTATCTTTTTGGAAATCTGTTTGGAATATCTGCATGGCACTTCGATTCTATTTTAACATTACAAAATGTTTTTCTAGGTTCCTTGTCGCCTGATGTTAATTTATTATCTTCTGTTTCTAAATTATTTGATCTTTTTATTGCATTAGCTTTTAAAGTTATTCTTTCGGCCTGGAAAGATAACTCAAAAATTTCTCTACTAACCTGGTGGAATTTTGTATGCGATGAACACAGGATTGCTTCCGTTTCTTCTTCTTTTGTTTCTCAAAAAATGAAATCTGATCTTCTTTGGCTTCCTTTCTCTACATATCTGTCCTCTCACCCTTCTATTCATTAATTCTCTGTTTTTTCCTTTTCTTCACAAATAAATATACTACACCATTTTGGTTACTCCTCCTCCTTCCTTTCTCTCTGTCTCTCTCTTTCTTTTTCTTTTTCTCTCCTCTCTTTCTCTCTTTCCTCTTCTTTTTACTTATAATATTTCTACTTTCCACATTTGTTTATTGCCTCATTGTATTATCTTAATTATGCTATGTATACTTTATTATTGCTTTTTCTCTCCTTCATTTTATTGTACCCATTGTTTCCTAATCTTATATATCTGAAAACTTAATAAAAATCTTAAACAAAAATAAAAAAAAAGAAGAGAAACGAGTAGTTCTTTTACAAAAAGAACTACAAAAGACTCACGTGATACACACACAGAGTCATCAACGTGATGGCGTTCACGTTGCAGGGAATTCATTGGCTAATACAGCCACAGCGGAAGCAACTAAACCGGCTTCCGTAGCCACAAAAAAGCGTTCACATAGACGGGGAAACGATGCTGGCAGTAAAAACTTCCTCAAAAAGCGACTGTGCAGCGCTACCCGTGAACTATCCACTCAATTATACATACGTAATTGATGCAAACTCCGTTCCTTTTGCTCGAATCCCTGGAGTGAGGGATAGGGTAATTCCAAACACGAATCGGAGAAAGTTATTAATAGCAGACGCACACATGGGTGAAGGTCCAAGGCACAAACAGATGAAGGAATCTCTAACTGAATTACAATCAGAGTATTGGTGGCCAGGGATGAGCCTGCACCATTATAAATTTGTAAGAACTGCCCAGACTGCGACAGAGATCGCAGTAACGAGTCTATTTATTTATTTATTTATTTTGCAATTTTTAAAGCGCAACAAATACCCATACGGGTGTCTCGGCGCTGCAGAACTAAGAACTCGCTACTGAAGACAAAGGGTTAGGAGGTAGAGAAAAGCCATGTTTTAAGGCTTTTTCGAAATTTAAGAAGCGTAGGGGCAGATTTGATATGGAATGGGAGAGTGTTCCATAATTTAGCTGTGGCAGTGGTGAAACATCTATCTCCCCAGGTGGCCTTTCTTGTACGAGGTACATTCAGCAAGAGGGCTGTGGAAGATCGTAACGTCCTGAGTTGTTCCACTGGACGAAGAGCTTCTTTTAGATACTGGGGCCCTGGGTGGTTTAGGGTTTTATAGGCTATACATAGGGCCTTAAATTTGATTCTGCTCCTGATTGGAAGCCAGTGGAGCCTTTTGATGTGGTGGGAAGTGGGAGTGAATTTAGGAATGGAAAGTAAGGTTCTAGCCGCCGCATTTTGCACGGTCTGCAACTTGTTGAGAACCCCTTCCTGCGCATTCAGAAGGAGTGAGTTGCAGTAGTCTGTTCTTGAAAAGACTAGTGTGCTGATGAGGGTTTTGCCGGCTGATTGAGGTAGATATGGCAGAAGCTTTTTGATTTTTTTTAGGGTAAAAAAGGCGGAAGATACGACAGCGTTAGTATGATGGTGAAAAGTCAGCTTATTGTCGAAGATGACTCCTAGGTTCCGGACTTTTTCCACTGGTTGGGGGGGGGGAGCCCAACTCAGGTGGCCACCACTGTGGGGACCATGCTGGCTGCAAGCTCCCGAATGTCATCACCTCCGTTTTATCGGAGTTAAGTTTGAGGCAGTTTGATGACATCCAGGAGCTTATCGCCTTCATTCCTTCCTGAAAGTTGGATGCGACACTGGCTCCGTTGTTGTGCACCGATAGCACTAGTTGCGTGTCATCGGCGTACGTGGTAAGAGCTATTCCGTAGGTTTTTATTACTCTCGCTAAGTCCGATACGTAGATATTAAAAAGCGTCGGACTTAGCGAGGAGCCCTGAGGAACACCACAGGGGAGAGAGAAGGTCTGAGAAGTGAAATTCCCTACCCTAACAGTCTGCGGACGATTGGCAAGGAATGAGGCAATTAGATCTTTAGCTGTGCCTCCTATGCCCAGTGCCGAGACACGGTCGATCAGTGTGACATGGTCGACCGTGTCAAATGCGGCAGAGAGATCTAGGAGTATCAGAACAGCTGCCCCTCCTGTGTCCATGGTTGTTCTGATTTCGTCCGCAGCTTTCAAAAGAGCTGTTTCCGTCCCGTGTCCCTGTCTAAACCCAAACTGGGTGTCATCCAGCAAGTTGTTGTCGTTAATGAATTTCGAGAGTTGGATATTCATGGACTTCTCGAAAATCTTAGCTGGGAATGGAAGGCAGGCGATGGGTCTATAGCGGAGTAATGCCATGGCCTGGCTCATAGGTAGCAAGTAGCTATCTATAAGTAAAATCCAGCGTCCTATTAAGTTCTTTTTAAGACTATACTCACTTTAAAAATGTGGCCCCAGCGCTCGGCTGACGCCAGAACTGTTATAAAAGATGTGCGAGTCTTTATCTGCACATACGCAATTGCCATGCTTCATTCTGACCAAGGTCCTGCTTTTAGCTCTCGAGCTTATAAGGAGGCCATGACCAGCATGGGCATTGGATTGCGATTCTCTTGTCCCTTCCATCCTAAGGGAAACGGGGTAGTGGAAAGAAAAAACCGAGACATAAAGCAATCTATAACGGCAAAGGTATTAGGTTCGGGTGATGGGTGGGTCCAGCATTTAATAAGTGTCCAACGTAGTCTTAACAACTTGCCAAGAAATTCTCTAAAAGGTTTCAGCCCGTACGAACTATTGTTCGGAACTAGAATGTATATTCAGGATCTTGATAGTCTAGCTTCAGTGGTAGAAGATAAAAATAAAGACTTTGACATCAAAGATCGTTTGGCTGTTTTACAGGACTTAAATGAAACAAGAAAAGCCCTGAGCAACATAAAGTTAAAACAACAGCCAACAACCACTGAAGACACACCACCTGTCCCAGCAAGACCTGTCTGGATTCCAAAGATTGGGGATCTGGTCAAAGAAAAAATAGCGGTGTAGAAGGAATTTGGGCCTTCTTACAGAAAAGCAGTACCTGTCTTAGCAATCAACGGAACAAGATCAGTAGTACTACTGCCCCTTGCTGGTAAAAAGGAGAACTGAGTTGTATCCATCGACCAGGTAAAACCACAATCATGTGGCCTATAAGAAACAGTAGGCCTAGTGGACTCCCAAGAAGTAGCAGAATACCCAAATTTGCTACAATCCAAGAGGTTCAAACTGAAAGACTAATCACATTTGATAAACCTGCAGTGAACAAAAAAGGACTATGCAATAATGCCATGGAACTTGTGCCTCTTGAAACTCAAATTGAAACAGTTTGTCAAGAAACACCAGTCTACAATGAGGTAGCATCAGAATGTGCTGATGAAAGACAAAGTGGAAAAATAATCCCAACAATTGACAGAACTGCATCTGGCTACTTCATCAATTTCGATAACTTTTCTGAAGATCCAAGTGAACTAGAAGAAAAGCCAGCAACAAAGACTTTTAAAGACAAAGCAACAGAACTCTGTCATCAACTCATAGAAACATATCTTATTTCTCCATGGTTAGAATTTTGGCTTGGACTAGGTGTATTTTTCCTCCTTCTCTGGCTCATCAGGGTACTTTGTTTGGGAAAATTCATTGAAGGAAAATACAGTACAATGGACACAGCAAGTCAGAACATCAACTTAGTTCTGAAGCCACACAAATCATCTCACGTTGAGAAAAGAGAACTCTCATCAGTGAATGTCACAGCCATTCTAATACCCGGCGGTGTAGTTTGGGACAAAACAGACTATGAAATATATGGACCGGTAGAGATTTTGAAATATCCTCACCAATTTAAGGTTTCATTAAGTGACTTTGTAAAACCAAGCACATTCTCTGATGGTTGGGATTTTGAGAGTATAAATAATATGATGTCGGATTTAGTGTTGTCAGCAAAATTTACAGATCATGATTATTTACAAGGTTCATCGAATTATGAACAGATGTACTGTTTTACACATTACGCAGACCACTATTTACTTAAATCTGCACAACCTAGAAATCTTTTTAAATATAATCAATGGGAACATTGTGCTACTCCACCAAAAAGCAGTTCAAAAACATTCTATGAGAAATTCCAATATTTCTCACGGTTTAACACGAGTAATGCAGAAACGTTTTATTATAAACTGTTAGATAAAACAGGGACACAGACAATGCTGACAAATACTAAATTGATATATTCAGAAGCATTTTATGAAAAAATGATTACATTTGGTTTTGACTTCTGGAAAAATAACATTGATACAAAAACCATCTGGGGTACAAAAGATTGGCCGGTCCAAGGCCTAGAAGCATTATTTCGAGCCTGCATGATCCCAGAACAAATAATGTTCTTGAATGACACAATTCAACAAACTACCTGTCTTGGCTTAGCTAAGATTAAAGACCTTAACAAACCGTCTATACCAAAGCCAATACCTGATAATGCAACAACAGATATTGAGATAGACGTAACCCAAATTTTACATGTAAACAGAACACATCCTGATTGGAAAAAGTGGTTAATCTGGCCAATAGACACTAAAAACTGTCAAGATAGATTCCTGAATAAAATACAGGGGTTGAAAATGACCAGACCAGACCCTAGATACTCCCAGAGACAACATCCAGGGATAGTAACATCATACAGTGTTGGGAAACTATGCCTTGAATGGCTACAAACATCCACACTGGCAGAAATTAAGCAACACCTCACTTTACATAAAGATGGTGCTGACTTGCGTGATTTCATTATGGGACCACGCAAACAGCGCCAAAAACGTTTCATAGCGGCAAGTGTATATGCAGCATACAATGAGGCATGGAAAGTAATGCAAATTGAAACAGCAGAAAAAATACGAGAAATTGACCGTATCAATTTGGAAAAATCACTTTCTGTTGTAGACAATGGGTTAATGACTCTGTCTTCCAGAATATATTCACTGGACAGTATTGTATCATCTGCCATCGATATAATAGATCAGGATTTGCTAATGTTACAACATGGCCAGTCCCAATTGCTTTCTATTGTACAGCTAGGCTGGACGTTACAAAATCTGCGTTCGGTCTATGTGCCATGGCGTTTAATCAACACAACGTCATTGTTTTCTGTCTTTAACCTTACTGATAAACAAATCAGTTTGGCACAAAAAGGAGCAGACTATACAATTCTGAGCATTGAAAAACTTGAGAGATTACCATTGACAATGTCAGAAAGACCTGTCATTGAATGGATAATACACGGGATTATCACAATTCCGATAACAACTTTCCAGTTTAAAAATTGCCTTGAGTATATACCAGCAGGCCAGTATGAAAGGTTGGGTAAAGGATACGTTAAGTCATCATGGAAATTACCTTATACGCACACATGTTACAGTGACAAGGACAAAAATGTATTTCTTAGTGGTAGAAATTGCAAACATTCACTAGGCGGTATACTTTTGTGCCAGTGTATTAATTTACATGGGGCCTGTGAAGGGACTTCAAACAACCTCTCATGCCACCAGCACGTCACACCTGCAACATAGATAGAGCCTTTCTTTAGACAACTTGCTAACGGGAGTTACATTCTAATAATGGACCACAGCTGTTGTGGCTTGGTGCCAGGGAAAGCATATCTCTTAAGCGTGAGTTCCATGGTCACTTGCTGTATGCAAGCATTGTATCCAAATGGCCAAGGAGACTCGGCGACTCCGATTTGGCCTCCTTTGAATATCTCTTCTATACGAATTGATACTTTAAGCAGAATGAAGTCTGTGCTTTTGCAGACAACAGCGCCCATCACGTCATCAAAAGAGACGTATGATCTCCAAGTTGCAAGGACGGCGGCAGAGATACATACACTTTTATCAACAAATTGCCCCGTGCATTTCGCAGAATTGCTCAGCCAAATCCTAAATATGTCGAATGCCAGTGGTATCTCAAATGTATTTAAGACAATTTTTTCGGGACTGTTAACACCCTTCAAAGCAGTCCTGGGCATTATTCCCAATTTTGTCCATTCGGTCTTTGGCGGCTTACCACTAATTTTGGGACTCGTAGCAGGGATTTTATTTTTGACCCTTCTGCTCCGATATGGCAAGCCAAAACACAGACATGACTACGGCAAGGATGGAAGAAACGATCCTAGCAATGTACTACTGGGACCGCATAACTAAAGTCCTTGGATTGGCCCAGCTGAGAGATCTGAACATGACCTGGTTTCTTTCATTCAGACCTATATGGCAGACCTGCATCTTACCTGTGCTTCGATGTATGCTATGTGGAGAAGAATGCGTGTTAGACACCTGTCTTACACTACAATCAGCAGTACCAATGGATATCAATACTTTGCTAAGTCCAGTAACGGCTCATGCATCATGTTGTCCCCAGCGGTTACCAATCCTGATGACGGCATTCGTTAAGACTCCTGCGCTAAGATTAGGTGGTGGCAGTGAAGCAAGAAATGTAAGCAACATCGCCCAGGTACGACCTTCTGTGAGCATTGCTGATCCTGAGATCGATGATAGCAATCATTCTCACAACTGCCAAGTTACAGCATTATCGAACTTGGTCGAACTGTCACTCTGAATATGTAGACCAATTTTTTGCAAGTCTGTCTGAAATGATGTTCTCCCCTGAACAGAAACAATAACTTTTTGGGAAAACAATCCGGCACACAGCGTTCCCATGAACTCTGAATTCGGCCTTCAGCTTTGATAAACAAGAGCTACTAAAAACGTTTGGAACTATTTTTTCCCCTGAAGATGAAATAATTTTTTCAAAATTCCAAAATATTTACCTTTTTTTCTGGCACAAGTACTTTGCTTAAAGTAGAACTATTCATAAAGAACAGAGCTTCTATTTTTAGTAGATCTAGAGACAATATATTACCTCAGCCTCTAGCACATTTTACAGCAACTGTATTTCTATGTGATGAAATAGTCTCACCCTTCTTTTCTGTATTAAGAGACATTTCATGTGTGATTTCACAAAGATCATTCAACTAGATATATATGCAAAGCCTTTTTGAATGATTATTCTGCTTAAAACGTACAGTACCTATTATCATTTTTCATGTATTTCGTATCCACCATTTCATATACAAAATGTATTTTGGGGTGGGTAGGAATACACATGTATCTTTATTGCTTAAGTTTTAGTAATTGATGGACATAAATTCGTGGAGTGGGTGATGTGTTTTATCTAGGACCCCGATCAATATCCTGACCTTATGCCCCTATACGGCTATAATCGATACATATCCCTATAATGGCATAATAATCAGAGCCATATTTCAGTAACTCACCTCAGCAGTTCATGACAATCCATGACACTTTACAAAAGAAAATGGTCCCTATATGCGGACAGGATAGCAAAAAATAATAATCATACACCTAATAAGTAGTATGTTTCTTTGTCCAGCCGGACAAGAATTTTATTTTAAATGATCAAGTTCATAGAGAGAGTTTTAAGACCAAGATAACAAGTGGGCACAGCCGTGACCCACAACATTTAAGACAAAACAACAAAGAAATGGCCAAAAAGGCAAAGCGAAAATCTGTCTGTATACTATTGTTCAGTGCTACAGACTCAATCTCTTAAACATAACCATACCATTGCGTCAAACAATATAGCATTCATTATATTGCATATGGGGTTTCCATGACACAGCAGAAGCCACTTCCTTAGATTCCTAGATAGCACACCAAGTTCTTTCGACATACCAAACCCCCAGCAACCTGGGAAAGCCCCGCTTGCTTTGTTTTGATTTGTAATAGAACTCCTGAGAGCACTGTAAGAACGACCAGTTCTTAGTGACATCTTTATTGACATCTTATGTCCAACACCTATGTCAAACTCGGCACCTTTCAGGTATAAATATACCAACGTTGCCTTAAGCAAACACACGGTGGTGGTGAATACTGGAGCAGAACAGCTGTCCCCTTGCAGAGAGCCCAGCAGATGCGAGAAGCCCACGGACGCTGCCCCTCCTCCTTGATGCGCTGAGAAAGACGCTGTCTTTTCTCCTGCTGAGAAAATCCAGCTCCGGCGTTTCCAGCCTACCCTCGCGGGTGACTGGGATATCAGGTCCTGAGAGGAGATACCAGACCTCCTACATTCTATTCCAGAGGTACGGTGCTGACTAAACCCTTAGAGAGAATTCTTGAATCAGACTCTTGGCAAAACCAACTTAACTTAAACTGCTACTTATCTACTCCCTCCCAAGTATTAGGCTTAGGTCAGGTACACCGGGGTAGGCATAGTTAGAAGCACCAGTTGAGATCGTTAGCCAATGTATATATGAATGTATATATTGTATATATTTTATTCATCTTAACAACCTTATGGCTAAGAAACCATATCCATGCTTTTACAGTATTATTTCGCAATCCTCCTTTTACTGTACGCACTTTTCATTATAACAAGTCTTGCAATTGTGGCAATTCATTTCTCTTGCATGAGAAGGAAGACTGCTCAATAAATAATATCTTTTATTTAAAACGACCTTCTCTCTGTTCTCTGCACCCTGGTGAAATTAAAACTGCACAACTGACTGATTGAAATAACTGTCTATTGTTTCACACAACTCTAGAGATGGACTCTTATTCTGAGGAGCAAAGTTGTCATGTTCATGTGGTTGTCGGAAGCTGAAGCCCTTCATGTCTGAGCCAGGGAAGCTGATCACTTCCTATTCAGTCAAGAAAGTTTCCAGTGACCTCTGACCTAGCTGGCATAAACCTAAATTAAGTCTAACATAGTCAGTAGAGACCTAGAAGACCTCAGTCCTACGTCTACACTGCTGTTTATGTTATTCCAGTGCGCAGGGCCTATAGAGAAAATAGGAACTACACTACAAGAGTACAGGTTGAGAATCTGGTTGAGGGTTTCAAAGACAGTAGCGGGGTGGGGCTATGTTGCCCTGTTGGGGAATGGGAGGTTTTCAAAGCTTCCAGTTTTTTCACACTAGGTATTATATGTTGCCATGAGCAGGGGAGTCAGATTTCCGTAGCTCAGCTGTTGGCTGTGATGAGGAAGGTGCTCATTAGCTTGGGAGAGAATTCACTACGTTTTGGCACACACTCCTTTCGTATTGGGGCAGCAATGGAGGCTGCGAGATTGGGGTGGTCTTGGTCAGATATACGTAGGATTGGGAGGTGGAAATCCAAATGTTGCGAAAAATATGTTTGGAAATGATTTTCAATGCATCACTTGTGTTCCTATGGTAATGTTTGTTTTTCTACCTAAGTCAGATCCCAGGGCTTGTAAGTTTGAAAAATACAACATGGATAGTAGGACACTCCTTCGTAAAGTGGGCTGCTGTTTTTTCTGAGAAACAGATTTGTGGGAGATTGCTTGGACTTACAAGTGTTAGCCATGAGGTGGTATGGAAGGGTAAAAGGGGAATGCGTTGAGGGGGGGGGGGGTGTTTACCATGGCGAGAAGGATCTAGTCGAGTTATCTGGTCTGACTCTTATAAAAATAATGAAACTGGATCTGGCTGTCATCAAGTCTAACTGGGAGGGCACTACAGTGATTTGGACTGAATTCATAACGAGGCTGCACTGGAGAGGAACAAGAAACCACGCAGCTTTGGAGAAGGTGAGCGAAAGCTTAATAGAGTCATGAGACATTACTGTGAGGGCATTGGAATAAAGGTTCTATCTCACCCTCATATACAAAGCACTGAGGGGCATCTTTTTTATGAGGATGGGTTGCCTTTGTCCCAGATGGGGCAAGCATACTATTTGCTGGAATTTAAGGGATTTGATTGCTCGAATATATGGTGATCACACAGTCTGACATAATTTTCTCCTTGGTGGGGCAGGAAAACTCTTTTTGGTTTTCCTGGATGGCGGAATTTGCTGGGCGGGTGGGCAGCCTTGAGCAGGATTGTCCATCCTCCAAGGGAGGAGGTGGGGTACACAGTCAAGTGGAAAGTAAATGAGAATGAGGGGGACCTTTCAACAGGAGTCAGTTCTTCTGGGTTTGCTTGGGGTCAACATTGGGGGTTATGTTTTTAAGATAAGCTTGGGAATGGTTTTATCACATAATGGCAAAATGTCCTTGGAGAAAATTTACTTTGCACCTGTCTTAATAAAGTGGCCTTTTTTTCTAACTAAAAAGTTGTGGATCATGAGTTATTATGAGAAAGCACCTTAAATCAGTGACAGCTCAAGGCTCATGGTGGCCCTGGGCAGGGAGTGTAGGTAGGGGGCCCCAGAAGAG
This sequence comes from Lissotriton vulgaris, assembly GCF_964263255.1. Taxonomy (NCBI): domain Eukaryota; kingdom Metazoa; phylum Chordata; class Amphibia; order Caudata; family Salamandridae; genus Lissotriton; species Lissotriton vulgaris. The sequence continues at coordinate 2,091,172,107 of NC_141691.1, forward strand.
GTGGTCCGGGCGGGGCAGAGTCCCCAGGAGCTCAGGAAGGAAGTGGAACACAGCCAGAGGCTGCCAAACCCCTGCCAGGGGCAGCCACGAAAATATGTATCCATCCTCAGAGGATTAGCGTGGTGGCCCCTGAGGTTTGGTGGCCCTGTGCAGGTGCACAGCTTGCACATGCCTAAGGCCGCCCCTGCTTAAAGTCGCTGAGCAAAGTGCACTCAAAAAGATGTAGTGAAATATTCTGGTCTGCCAGTACAAGATGTCTGGTTGGCATCAGCAGCGCGTTCCACCAATGCCTTTTTCAAAGAATTCACAATGCCTGGCACCACTACAGCAGCCAGGAAGTTAAGCAGGGTTTTGAGTATGGCTGTGGCATGGAAGAGCGCCACAGGGAAGGATTTGGCACAATGAAAGTGCACTGCAGCTGACCTTTGAATATGATTTGGCTGCTGGCGAGTGACAGGAAGAAGCTCCTTACAAGAGTCATCATTGTTTAGGGGCAGTGAGAGAAGGCGAGTTTATCTGGAGTAGGGACCTGCACAATAGAGGGAGGGAGATTAACGAGGTATGACGTTACTCCATTGTTCGGAAAGGTTTTTTGTCAGTACGATATGCAAAAAACAATGTTTAATATGGAGAAATAAAAATAAAATAAAATACGTTTTTAATGAATATTGCTTGCTGGGATGACCCACATCGATGTTTGTTACGGTGCCACATATATTAATTTGCGAGAATCAGCAATAAAGGGTGGATGACATTTCAACAACATGATTGCATTACAATGACTTTGGGGCCCAGTGCTTCCTTGTATGAAGACATTTAAGAGAGACAATGGTAAAAGGGTGAAATGCAAATGATCCTACTTAAGTGAGTGACTAATGAGCCACAATTTAAATTTGATATTATTTTGACCAAGTCTAAGTGATAAAAAAAAATTGGGCACATATTTAGGAGTAAATTTACTTTATCATTTTGTATCACACATGCTGGTCTATTAGTGCACCTCATTTTGCAACTGGGTTCCCTTGAATGTTGTCACACATTTGCCTCAGTGTCACAATGTCCTGGTATCTGGTAACCCTTTTTCTCCACACTGATCTCCCAATATTCCTCTTCTATGACAGAAGGTGCCCTGACTCTCTTCTTACAGTGCCAAAGGCCGGTCTTTATGCTAATTTTAGATGTCCCTGTTATTCCATTGGTTTCCAAGAGCACCTGTTTCCTGAAACGTGGAGTCCGAGCTGTCTCTACTCGTCCCAGCACACATCCATCATAGTAAGTAAGTACCTGACCCTTTCCTCGCACTGCCTTTTCAGTGCACATCTGTCCTGATGCCCCACGTCCTTTAATTGAGTACATGGCTCTCTTAATTTCTCATTTTCTTTACATTCAGTCCCTCTTTCTCTCTTCACATTTCTATTACAGTGCAGCCTCATTCTGACACTAGGGCCCTTGCTGTTCTGCACAAAGCTCTCTCAGTACGCCTCTGTATTGATGATCAGTAGCCCTAACATCCCCCACGCATTGTATTATATGCTCATTTAGTAACATATGGCTGTGTGCTCACTGCCTGGAACAGTGCATGTCTCTGTGCCCCCATGCAGCGGTGAGTGGATTCTTTCCCCCTCGTATTAGTGACTAACCCTTTTCACTTGTGTATCAGTGAATGGGTTTCTGCTCTGGCTCCACAGTAGTCCTTGCTGTTGTGCCGTCGTCCTGCTGCATTGCATTGCGCCATACCCCTAAAGCATCCTATAGCTTTGTGCCTCTTGCATGGCCCTTTGGCAGTTCCTTTGTGCTTGCTTTCTTTGCCCTAAGTTGGCAGGGTATGCGCAGACATGGGTTCCTTGCTCACTTTGCCACTGGATTCATGCTGGCTGGCGGATGAGGGCTGTTAGCCCGTCCCAGGATGTTTGTTTCCAGTTCAGGGAAGACATGGCTTGGCAGTTCGGGCTGGAGTGTTCTTATGAGGCACAGCATGATTTGCATATAGCTGTGTCTGAACTGAGGTGGCAAAGTGGGCTAAAGAACCATTATGGATTCAACCCAGATCTATGACTGGGGGTAAGTGTCTGAAAAGTGTCAGCGCTCCGTCCATCATCTCCTTGTGTTTGCTTTGTCCACCCTAAGTTGGCAGGGTATGCCCAGACGTTAGTGCCTTGTAGCTGTAGAGAGGTGTAAAAGGGGGCATAGCCTCGGACCACCTCTCTGCAATGCAGCCCTGAGGCACTTACTGGAGGTTTCTGGTGGCCTAGGTGCCGCCAATAACCCTCAGGATTCAAGGAGACTTAGTCCCCCAACTTACAATGCACTAAGGGGCACATTTGCACAGTGGTGCAGGGAGGGGCCGGGGCCTGATATAAGAAGTTAGCAATCCTGCTGTGTGGGACTTACTGGTGGTAATCAAAAGGATAGTTGGTCCCCAAGGTTGACATTGGGGGCTAACTACTCCTCCTGTTACCTCTAGTAAATCCCACACAGTGGAATTGCTAAGAGGTATTTCGGAGGCCCGCTCATCTTTCTCCACCACTCTGGAAATGTGACTGGTATTGTATAGTTAGAAATTAGCATTTAAAAAAACCTTTGAAATTCAATGTGACTGTGTGTTTCTTTAAAGTTTAAATATGTTTTATATATATGGCGTGGGTCTCCCTTTCATTTTTGCTGTTGCCTCATGTGTTTTTGCTGGTGTTAGATGCTTTGGGCACTGTGCCACTGCTGTCCAGTGCCACAGTGCAAGTGCTCCCTATTGTAAATTGATGAATGAATCAGTGGTTCCATGTTTGGCTATTTGGTTTACTTGTCAGACCCTAGTCTAGTGCACTGAGTGTGCCAGGGCGTGTAATCCAAATGCTGCTGGTGGGCCTTCAGCAGTGTTGTGCCACCCACAGAAGTAGCCTTGTAAAATGTGTCTAAGGTCTGCCATTGCAGAGCCTGCGTGCAGTCTGGTACTGTCATGCTGACTGGGCAAGTGCACCCACTTCCCTGTCCCTATACCTTCCCTTTTCTTCATATCAGTCACCTCTATGGAAGGCCCAAGGGCAGGGTGCATTGTAGGTATAAGGTAGGACACACCCTGGTGTGTGTGGCATGTCCTAATAGTGAATTACAGCCCTTTTCGTTGTTCACTATTGCAAGGCTACCTGTTCTCCATAGGCCAGAATAGCCTGTTAGAATTGTTACCTTTAGTATGCCTGAACTCAGAATAATAAAATACATCTTTTGTTAAAGTTTATTTTATTATTCTGTGTTTCCAAATACCACTTTTACAAAGTAGGTATTTGCTTGTCCAACCATTCAAACCTGCCTCTGCTAGTTTGTGTATTCCTATGTCTGGTTTCTGTGAGTGACAGGGCTGGGGAATTCCAGGAGACAGGCTGAGTCACCCAGTGGTGAATAGAGAGATCTTGATGGGAGGGAGGAGTGCACCTAAACTCTGAATAGGGCAGTGCCTGCCTTCCACAATGCTGGCTCCACCCCCTGGGAAGTGGCTGATGTCTCTGCCTTGCACACTGAAAGAAGTGAAGGAAGACTGTCATCAGAGTACTCCAGGACTGTACTTGCCTTCCACAATGCTGGCTCCACCTCCTGTGGGGTGTCTGATGTTTCTTCCCTGCACTGTGAAAAGAAAGGAGAAGTCTGGTAAACAAAGTGCTCAGGAACTGGTTTGGACTAGGCAAAGGCCCCTCTGCCCTCAGAGGACAAAGGATTTTAGGGTATAACTATTGGGTCCCTGCTCCCATGAAATTAGATCACTTTTGGACTACAAGAAGAAACCTTTACTGAGGAGAGGAACCTGAAGAAACTGAGGAGAGACTATTCCCAAGGTAAAGTGCTGCTTGGGGGATTGGCCTGCAGTGGTTGCCTTACTGCCAAAGAAAGGAGAAAGGAACTTTGTGTACTTTGCTTTCAACTTGTGAAGGATCTCCAAGGGCTTGGAAAAGAGCTTGCCTCCTGCTGAAGTCTCGGGGACAACAGACTTCAACCCCCAGCTCCCCAGAGTTCTTGTGGAAGTGCCTGCTGCTGTTTTGGGCCTTCTGAGGAACTGTGTGTCGCAAGGAGCTGGAACCGGGACTCAATGAGAAGCGTGTCGCCGTCGGTGTGCCTGCCGTTGCAACTCCGTAAAAAGGAGGGTGTTGGCGCTGGAACTGTCGCACTGCACCCCATCAGAGAGAAGAGTGCCGCAACGAAGACGAAGCGTGTCGCCGTCGCTGCTGCTGCTGTCGCAACTCCGACGGAGGAGGGTGTCGCCGCTGTGGTTGTCGCACTGCACCGCATCAGGAGAAGAATCTCGCAACGAAGTTGGAGCGTGTCGCCGACGCTGTGCCTGCCGTCGCAACTCCGAAAAAGGAGGGTGTCGCTGCTGGAACTGTCACATTGCACCGCATCGACCAAGAGCACCTCGCATCCCCGTGGAGCGCGCCACCGTCGGAGCTGCTGCCGTCGCATCTTGGATGTCGCCGCTGTAGTTGTCGCATCGTGCGGAAGCTTCATGCATCGTGGAGAAGAGCGTCGCCTCTGGAGCTGTTGCCGTCGCATCGACAGGGTGTCGCAGCTGCAGTCCACGCATCGAACCGAGAGTTTCTCGCATCCCCGAGAAGCGTGCCGCCTCTGGAAGATCTTCATGTCTTTATTTCTTTGTATCTGAACTTTGCCGCAATTCCCATTGCTGCGACATTGCTTCTCGTGGAAGCGCAACCCAACTTAAGGTACATTGACGCAGAGCGTCGCTTTTAAGAACTGAACTGAACTAAGCTTAAATCTACCATCTTAAAGTAATCATAGTGTGTATTTTTGTCGTTTATGGTCTTGTGGTAACTCTATATAAAGTCTACTTATTTTTTATATAAAATCTGTGTGGTGTCCATTTGTAGTGTTGTCACTGGGTTAATGTATGTGGTCACAACTGCTTAACTTACAACGCCTCTGAAATAAAGCCTTGGCTGCTCTCGCCACGCTACCTTGAGGGTGAGCAGGGGATATTTTGGGTGTGTAATCCCCCTTTCCTTGACTAGAGGAGAGGGTCCCTACTTGTCACAAGTACCTAACTGTGCCAACTAGAGACCCCAAATCTAACATTGGAAGGCAGCGGATGGATTCCGAATTTGCATTTGTGACTCATGTACATTTACTGGTGAACACTACTTAGTGAGTGCAGACCATAACGATACCGCATACTTTTTGGTAGATTCCTTTTTGATTTTTGGATTTTTGGTTCTAATTTTATAAGATGCCTAATTCAGTGGAGAGACCAGAATCCACAGTCTATGTTGATATTGAATGGGAAGAAGAGAAATTGGAAAGCTACAAAGTTGCACACCTAAAGTATGTTTGCAAAAAGTTCAATGTTTCCACTTCTGGATTTAAAAAGAAGGAAGAATTCTACAAGGCGCCGAGGGCCTGGGTAGAAGCAAGGAAAACCCCTGTGATTGAGGAAGGGGATGAAAATGCAGAAGTACAACAGGAAGGGCCATTGGGCCTAGGAGGAAGGAAACCACCTTCCCCTGTAGGTAGCAATACTTTTAACAGGAGCCTGTCCCCAGAGAAGTTGAAGGACAGGGAGAGCAATAGAAGGCATGAAATGGAGCTCACAAAACTGAAGTTAAGTGGGCAGTTAGAATTTGAAATACAAACCAGGAAGTTAGCCCTGGAAGAAACGAAAATGCAATTTGAACATGAGAAGGTTTTGAGGGAGTTGGAGTTAAAAGCCAAAAGTTTAGAAATTACTCCCTCTGGAGGCAACATGTCATCAGTACATACAGAAAGTAGAGTGTATATTTCCAAGGATGTGGTGAAAGAGTTTTACAAAAATGATGATATTGGTCAGCGGTTCAGAGCCTATGAGGTAGCCATGTCTTCCCACCGGGTCCCTGAGAGAGATTGGGGAGCGGGGTTGTGGGGAAGGTTCCTTAGTGAGGGGCGGGATACATTGTTAGACCTGCCTTCTGAAGTCCACAATTCATTCAGCCACATGAAAGATGCATTGATGTCTAGATATGGTTTGACACCTGAGCTCTATAGGCAGAGGTTCAGGAAATGCAAAAAGTTAGAAAACAGTACTTGGGTTGAATATGTCACTTTCTTTTGCAGAGCATTGGATGGTTGGGTAAAGGGCAGCAAGGTTAATGATTTTCAAGGTCTCTTTGATTTGATTGCATGGGAGCACTTGTCTGATAATTGTTTTCCAGAGCTGCGCCAGCATCTGATAGACAGCAAGCTGACTAACCCTAGGAAGCTTGCTGAGGAGGCGGACCGCTGGCTCAGTACCAGGGTCATCAAGGGTCACATGGGAGGCTCAGCCAAAGGTGGGCAGGGTCCCCACCAGAAGAGTGGGGGGGACAAGGGTAAACAGAAGGAGTTCCACAAAAGACCCCAAAGTAGTCCCCAAGGGAACCCGTGAAAGGTTCCCAGCCTCCCCCTGAGAGGAAGCAAGGGGCCTGATAGGTAGTCCAGTTCCCCAGGGGCCCCTGAAATGTTACAAGTGTGGTGATCTGGGTCATAAGGCAAATGATACCAGGTGCCACCGACGACATCAGGTCCCTGCTAGACAACAGGGAAACAGCGGCCCTCATCCTCCTCGACCTCTCAGCATCCTTCGACACTGTTTGCCACTGCACCCTGATACAGCGCCTCAGTAACATCGGAATCCAAGGAATGGCCCCGGAATGGATCATCTCGTTCCTCGCCGGTAGAACCCAGAAGGTCCACCTCCCCCGTTCCGGTCCACGGCCACTGAGATCATCTGCGGCGTCCCTCAAGGATCCTCGCTCAGCCCCAACCTCTTCAACGTCTACATGAGCCCCCTCGCTGCCATCGCACGCCAACACAACCTTAACATCATCTCCTACGCTGATGACACCCAGCTGATCCTTTCTCTCACCAACGACCACGCCACCGCCAGGGCCAGCCTCCAGGAAGGAATGAAAGACGTCGTGGAATGGATGAAGCTCAGCCGGCTGAAGCTGAACTCAGAAAAAGACGGAAGTGCTCATCCTGGGAACATCCCCCTCTGCCTGGGACGACTCCTGGTGGCCCCCTGCCCTGGGCACCGCCCCCAAGCCAACGGACCATGCACGCAACCCGGGCTTCATCCTGGACTCCTCCCTCACAATGACAAAGCAAGTCAACGCCGTATCATCATCCTGCTTCAACACCCTGCGCATGCTCCGAAAGATCTTCCGGTGAATCCCCACCAACACCAGGAAGACGGTCACCCAGGCCCTCGTCACCAGCCGACTAGACTACGGAAACACCTTCTACGCTGGAACCACAGCCAAACTACAGAAAAGACTGCAGTGCATACAGAATGCCTCTGCAAAACTCGTACTGGACTCCCCCCGCCACAGCCACATCTCGCCCCAGCTGAGAGACCTGCACTGGCGCCCCGTCAGCAAGAGGATCACGTTTAGACTCCTCACCCACGCACACAAGGCTCTCCACGACATGGGACCCATATACCTCAACAACTGCCTCAAGTTCTACACACCAACCGCCAGCCTCGCCCTCGCCACCGTCCCACGCATTCGCAGAACCACCGCCGGAGGAAGATCCTTCTCCTACCTGGCAGCCAAGACATGGAACTCCCTCCCCACCCACCTACGACTGACCCAGGACCATCTCTCCTTCAGGAAACAACTCAAGACCTGGCTCTTCGAGCTGTAGCGGTTTCTCCCCCCCCCAGCACCTTTTGACCCTAGCGGGTGAGTAGCGCACTATATAAATTCCTTGATTGATTGATTGTGCCGCCTGTTTGGTAAACAAGCACCCACGGGTGTTCCACCCCGGCAGATTGCTAGTGTAGCCTTGGGGGAGGAGATTGAAGTCCAAGGTGGGTGGGATCCTGTACAGATGACCCTTGTCTCTTTAGGAGACTGTGAGACGGTCACAGAAGCTCAGCTACCCAGAAACACTAAGAAATATGGGCAACGAGTGACCGTCAATGGCCAAAGGGTGGAAGCTCTTAGAAACACAGGAGCCAGTCGGACAGCTGTGAGATGTCACCTGATGACTCAAGAGCAGATGGTCCCTCATGCATTTTGCCGAGTTGTTAACGCAGACAACACAGAAAGTCATTGTCCAATGACTCAGGTTCCCTTTGAGTGGGGGGGGTCTCTGGTACTCTTCAGGTAGCTTTGAGGCCCCCCCATGCCTGTTGACTGTTTGTTAGGAAATGATTTGGAGAGCTCCCCTTGGGAAAAGGTGGAGAAAACAACTCACTTGAAGATGGTTGGACTGCCTGACTGGTCGTGCGTGACCACCCGGTCAATGTCAGCCAATAGGGGTTCTCAAGAGGACATGGAGCCTGAGAGGGAGACCCAGGAACCTGCCTTAGGGAGAAATGGCGAGGGGCATGGGACACCGGCCCCTGAAGTACCCATGGCCCAGGAGGAGGTAGACCATGAGGGGGATGCCCTGGAGCCTACTGAGGTACAGATAGCTGAACTGGGAGACCTACCTGAGCTGACCGATTGGCAGCAAGAAGGAGGTATCTCCAGGGAAGACTTTTGAAAGGAGCAGAGAGAGTGCCCTTCTCTCGTGGGTTTGCGGCATCAGGCTGCAAGCCAGGCAGCAGGTGATCAGTCAGGATCACTCTTGATTTATTGGGAGAATGGTCTCCTGTATAGTGAGCATAAGGTTGCTGAACCAGGGTCAGCCCGTGTGCTGGTGGTACCCTATAAGTTCAGAGCCTTCCTACTGGGGCTGGCTCATGATGTGCCTTTAGCAGGACATTTGGGGCAGGACAAGACCTTTGAAAGGCTTGTCACCCACTTTCATTGTCCCCAAATGCGCAAGAGTTCTGATACTCATTGCAGGACCTTTCAGACTTGCCAGGCAAGTGGAAAAAGTGGGAGGAAGCACAAGGCTCCTCTCATGTGGAGAAGCGTGGCTCACTGGTTAGAGCAGGCAGACCCTGAAGCAGAGGTCAGACCCGGGACCAGGGTTCGATTCCCGACGCGGCAGGGTGTTGAGCTCAAATGTCCACGGACTCGATGATTCTCGCTTCGGTGCCTGACCTAATCATGGGTTCACACTATGCAACTCTGGGCATTAAGCTTGCTTAATCTCCACAACACCCCCCCGCGGCGGGATGCCTGGCTTTCACCTTGGGGATGCCCTGTAGGGGCTATCTCACAGGGAAAAACCAGGACGGGTTCCCAAGGCAAGCGCGGAGATACCCCTTCGGGGGTCGATTCTGGCGCTATATAAGAAATGCAATAAATAATAATAATGCCATTCCCTGTGGTCAGTACCCCCTTTGAGCGGGTAGGGATTGACATTGTGGGGCCACTGGACCCCAAGACAGCCATGGGCAACAGGTTCCTCCTGGTCTTGGTGGACCATGCCACTTGGTACCCCGAAAAATACCTCTGAGGACAGTGACGGCCCCCGTGGTGGGACGAGCACTGATGGGAATTTTCTCCTGAGTGGGATTCCCTCGCGAGGTAGAGTCTGACCGGGGGACCAACTTCATTTCCAAGTATATGAAGTCCCTGTGGCAGGAGTGCGGTGTAACCTACAAGTTCACCACTCCTTACCACCCTCAAGGAAATGGGCTGGTTGAAAGGTTCAACCGGACCCTGAAGGACATGATTATGGGTCTTGAGGAACCCATGAGGCATCAGTGGGAAATCCTCTTACCATGCGTACTCTTTGCATACCGGGAGGTGCCACAGAAATCTCTGGGGTTCAGTCCCTTTAAGCTTCTCTATGGACACCTGGTCAGAGGACCTGTGAGTCTGGTCAAAGAAGGCTGGGAGCAATCTCCCAGGAAACCTCCCCAGGATGTATATAGCTACATGCTTGCCTTTAGGAACCAGACCAGGCGCTTCAGTAAACTTGTTCAGGCGAATTTGGAGGACAGCTAGGAGGAGATGAAGCGCTGGTATGACCAGAATGCCACACTGGTAGAGCTTCAACCTGGACAGAAGGTGTGGGTCATGGTCCTAGTGGAGCCCTGCATGCTCCAAGATAAGTGGACCGGACCTTTTGAGGTTGTGGAGCGCAAGGGTCCAGTTACCTACTTGGTGGACATGCGGTCTCCTAGGAACCCCTTGAGGGTCCTACATGTCAACCACCTTAAGCCCCACTTAGAGAGGTCTGAAGTGGGCATGCTCTTGGCTACAGATGCTGGAATGGAGGAGGAGACTGAGCCTCTTCCTGACCTCCTGTCAGCTTTAGAGCAAGATGGATCAGTGGATGGTGTTAACCTCTCTTCCACCCTGACCCCTGAGCAACAGAATGACTGCCGCTAGTTGTTGGGACAGTTTTATGATCTGTTGTCCCTGGTTCCTGGTGTCACAGATTGGTGTGTCTATGATGTGGACACAGGAGACAGCTTACCTGTGAAGCACAAGTCTTTCCGGGTAACTGACAGGGTGAGGGCTTGCATCAAGGAGGAGGTCTCAAAGATGCTTGCTCTTGGGGTGATTGAGTCATCTAGCAGTCCTTGGGCCAGCCCAGTGGTCTTGGTCCCGAAGGCTGCAGCGCTGGGTGCCACACCCAAACTCCGGTTCTGTGTGGACTACTGAGGGCTCAATTCAGTCACGGAGACTGACGCGCATCCCATCCCCAGAGCTGATTAGCTCATAGATCGGCTAGGGGCTGCACTGTATCTCAGCACTTTTTATTTGACGTCTGGGTACTGGGAGATCGCCTTGACTGATGGGGCAAAGGAGAGGTCAGAATTCTCTACACCAGATGGGCATTTCCAGTTCTGTGTTATACCTTTTGGGATGAAGAATGCCCCTGCTACCTTTCAGAGGTTGGTCAACCAGGTGTTGGTTGGACTGGAGGAAATCAGTGCCGCCTACCTGGATGACATCGCAGTGTTCAGTGTCAGTTGGGAGAAACATCTGCGCCACCTCTTGGAAGGTTTTGTTGGCTCTGCGCAAGGCAGGCCTCACGATCAAGGCGAGTAAGTGCCAGATCATGCAGGGTTCAGTAGTGTACTTGGGACACCAATTTGGTAGCGGCCAGGTGGCACTCCTACAACCCAAGATTGAAACCATCCTGGCTTGGGAGCCACCCAAAACCCATACAGAGGTGAGAGCCTTCCTAGGTCTCACAGGGTATTACAGAAGGTTTGTCAAGGGTATGGCAACATTGTTGCACCCTTGACAGAGCTGACGTCTAAGAAGCAGCCCAAGAAAGTGATTTGGACTGACACCTGTCAGAAAGTCTTTGAGGCCCTGAAAGCTGCCATGTGCACAGCGCCCGTGCTCCTGGCACCCAACTTCTCAAGAGAGTTCATTGTCCAGACAGACGCTTCAGAGCATGGTGTGGGGGCTGTTTTGTCACAAATGAATGAGGAGGGCCTAGATCAACCCATAGCCTTTATCAGTAGAAGGGTACTTCCACGGGAACAGAGGTGGAGTGCTATTGAGCGTGAGGCATTTGCTGTGGTATGGGCACTAAAGAAGCTGAGATCATACCTGTTTGGGACTCACTTCTAGGTTCAGACAGACCACAGGCCCCTCATATGGTTGATGCAGATGAGGGGTGAGAATCCAAAGCTGTTGAGGTGGTCTATTTCCCTACGGGGTATGGATTTTACAGTGGAACACCGCCTTGGTACAGAACACGCCAACGCTGATGGTTTGTCCAGATTTTTCTGTCTTAGTGAAGAGAACTCCCAGGAGTTAGGGTAGTTTTCCCCACGTTTCAGCTGGAGGGGACACATGTTGGACCTGGCACCATTAGCGTGGGTCTCCCTTTCATTTTTGCTGTTGCATCAAGTGTTTTTGCTGGTGTTAGATGCTTTGGGCACTGTTCCACTGCTGTCCAGTGCCACAGTGCAAGTGTTCCCTATTGTAAATTGATGTATGAATCAGTGGTTCCATGTTTGGCTATTTGGTTTACTTGTCAGAGCCTAGTCTAGTGCACTGAGTGTACCAGGGCGTGTAATCCAAATGCTGCTGGTGGGCTTGCACCACTGGTTGTGCCACCCACAGAAGCAGCCTTGTAGAATGTGTCTAAGGTCTGCCATTGCAGAGCCTGCGTGCAGTCTGATACTGTCATGCTGACCGGGCAAGTGCACCCACTTCCCAGGCCCTAAACCTTCCCTTTTCTTCATATCAGTCACCCCTATGGTAGGCCCAAGGGCAGGGTGCATTGTAAGTATAAGGTAGGACACGGCCTGGTGTGTGTGGCATGTTCTTATAGTGAATTACAGCCCTTTTCATTGTTCACTATTGCAAGGCTACCTGTTCTCCATAGGCCAGAATGGCCTGTTATAATTGTTACATTTTATAATCCTAACAGGCTCATAGAACATGGTAGACATTCGAGTTTAGTATGCCTGAACTCAGAATAATAAAATATATCTTTTAGTAAAGTTTATTTTAATATTCTGTGTTTGCAAATACCACTTTTAGAAAGTAGGTCTTTGCTTGTCTAACAATTCAAACCTGCCTCTGCTAGTTTGTGTATTCCTATTTCTGGTTTCTGTGAGTGACAGGGCTGAAGAATTCCAGGAGACAGGCTGAGTCACCCAGTGGTCAATAGAGAGATCTGCATCTTGATGGGAGGGAAGAGTGCACCTGAACTCTGAATAGGGCTGTGCCTACATTCCACAATGCTGGCTCCACCCCCTGGGGAGCGGCTGATGTCTCTGCCTTGCACACTGAAAGAAGTGAAGCAAGACTGTCAACAGAGTACTCCAGGACATTTTACTTGCCTTCCACAATGCTGGCTCCACCTCTTTAGAATTAGATCACTTTTGGACTACAAGAAACCTTTACTGAGGAGAGGAACCTGAAGAAACTGAGGAGAGACTATTCCAAGCTAACGTGCTGCTTGGGGGATTGGCCTGCAGAGGTTGCCTTACTGCCAAAGGTAGGAGAAAGGAACTTTGTGTACTTTGATTTCAACTTGTGAAGGATCTCCAAGGGCTTGGAAAAGAGTTTGCCTCCTGCTGAATTCTAAACGACAACAGACTTCAACCCCCAGCTCCCCAGAGTTCGTGTGGAAGTGCCTGCTGCTGTTTTGGGCCTTCTGAGAAACTGTGTGTCGCAAGGAGCTGGAAGCGCGACTCAACGAGAAGAAGCGTGTCGCCGTCGCTGTGTCTGCCATCGCAACTCCGGAGAAAGGAGGGTGTCGCCACTGGAACTGTCGCACTGCACCGCATCGGAAAGAAGCGTGCTGCAACGAAGAGGAAGCGTGTCGCCGTCACTGCTGCTGCCATCGCAACTACGAAGAAGGAGGGTGTCGCTGCTGTGGTTGTCGCACTGCTACGCATCAGGAGAAGAATTTCACAACAAGGTCAGAGAGTGTCGCAGACGCTGTGCCTGCCATCGCAACTCCGAAGAAGGAGGGTGTTGCTGCTGTAACTGTCGCATCGCACCGCATCAACCAAAAGCACCTCGCATCCCGAGGAGCGCGCCGCCGCGGAGCTGCTGCCGTCGCATCTTGGAAGTCACCGCTGTAGTTGTCGCATCGCGTGGAAGCTTCACGTATCGTGAAGAAGAGCGTTGCTGCTGGAGCTGTTGCCGTGTCATCGTCAGGGTGTCGCCGCTGCAGTCCACGCATCGAACCGAGAGTTTCTCGCATCCCCGAGAAGCGTGCCGCATCTGGAAGATCTTCATGTCTTTATTTCTTTGTATCTGAACTTTGCCGCATTTCCCATTGCTGCGACATTGATTGTCGTGTAAGCGCCACGCAACTTAAGTTACATTGACCCTGAGCGTCGCATTTAAGAACTGAACTGAACTAAGCTTAAATCTACTATCTTAAAGTAATCATAGTGTGTATTTTTGTCGTTTATGGTCTTGTGGTAACTCTATATAAAGTCTACTTATTTTTTATATAAAACCTGTGTGGTGTACATTTGTAGTGTTGTCACTGGGTTACTGTATGTGGTCACAACTGCTTAACTTACAACGCCTCTGAAATAAAGCCTTGGCTGCTCTCGCCACGCTACTTTGAGGGTGAGCAAGGGTTATTTTTGGTGTGTAATCCCCCTTTCCCTGACTAGAGGAGAGGGTCCCTACTTGTCACAAGTACCTACCTGTGCCAACTAGAGACCCCAAATCTAACACAGGGGCATTGAAGAATAAGTGGGAGTATAAGTGTCTGGATGGAGTATTTAGTAGGTGCGTGACTGACTGTATAAGTGAGTGATTAAATGTGTCTGACTGAATGCATAGGTTAATGACTAAACTTTGTGAATTAGAATTTGAATTAGTTTATCTGTTGTTGTGTAAGCTGCTGCATGGGTTGGTCAGTAGCTACATGAGCGTCTATATGGGCTATTGTATGTGTGTGGGTCGGTGGGAGGTATGTGACTCTGTGCATAGATGTGTGAGTGGTAGATTCACTAGGTGTATGGGTTCAAGAGTGCATGTGGAAACAGATGTATGGGTGGGTGACTGTGTGTTTGGATGTGTTTGTGAGTGAATGGATGTCTCAGTAGTAAATGTCCAAGTAACTTCATATATAAAAGGCAGTGTATGTGAGAGTTGGAGTGTATACATGACTATATATGAGAGTCAGTAATTGTGAGAGTGGCGGTATGGATGAGTGTGTACTTGTAGCAGTGATTATATAAGAGAGTAAGTATACCTGTGTATCTGTATGAATAAGTGAGGTGGTGTGTGCATAACTGTATAGGTGAGTAAATGGGAGTGTGAATTATTCTTTGCATGACTGACTAGGTGTGTGTTTAACTCCATGGATGAGTGCCGGTGTGTGAGTGTCTGTATAGGTGTATGAGTGCATGTGATCGTGTTGTATTGATGAGTGATTGCATGATTGAGTGAGTGTATGGGTGTATGGGTGAATCAGTGGATGTGTGTGTAGACCTAGGAATCAGTGAGTGTGTATGTAGTAACTGGCATTGGTGTGTCGATGGTTTCGAAAATGGTAGTCTGTATTTTACAGTGGTTGTATCAAAGGTTATATTAGAGTGTGAGGAGGTGCATCAGATTTTCACATAGATGATGCAATCAGTGATGTCATCAGTGATGTCACTGACCATGTCATGAATGATGTAATATGTGACGTCATCAGCAGTGCATTGTGGGGGCTATAACTATACCGCCCAAATTTCTGGTTTTGTACGAGTGAAATGTCAAACTAACTATAAAGTCCACGAAACCCATGTTTTTTTTTTAGTTAATTTCTAATGTTTTTTAAATGCTAATGTCTAACTATAACATGCCTGAAACCTATGGTTATATATTACCTACTGGCGGTCAACAGTAGGTAGTTATAGTTAGGACGTGTTTTCTATAGGAAATCCGCAACATTCTACTTCGAGCCGAGTGGTCGCTCCCAGCGTCCCCCTGCTGGTTCTGGTATTGTAGCGCTGCTCTGCCTGTGCCTCTGCCGATTAGAATTGCCTGCTGCCTGCCGCTTTGCATAATTTCACTGTTTTCACTGTTTGTATAATTGTTTGGGTGATTTCATTGTGTTCAGCGCGTCTAAAGTGTGGCGCTCCGCTCTGCTCCCCCCTCCGCCTCCATTTTAGAGTTGTTGTTGTTGTCCCCGTGTGCCCGCCCCGCCTCCCAGCTGAGACGCCCTCCCACTGCACTGAAATAGTGCTTCTCCCCCTCAGCGCGCTGTGACTCACTCCTCTCTTCGAGCCGAGTGGTCGCTCCCAGTGTCCCCCTGCTGGTTCTGGTATTGTAGCGCTGCTCTGCCTGTGCCTCTGCCGATTAGAATTGCCTGCTGCCTGCCGCTTTGCATAATTTCACTGTTTTCACTGTTTGTATAATTGTTTGGGTGATTTCATTGTGTTCAGCGCGTCTAAAGTGTGGCGCTCCGCTCTGCTCCCCCCTCCGCCTCCATTTTAGAGTTGTTGTTGTTGTCCCCGTGTGCCCGCCCCGCCTCCCAGCTGAGACGCCCTCCCACTGCACTGAAATAGCGCTTCTCCCCCTCAGCGCGCTGTGACTCACTCCTCTCTTCGAGCCGAGTGGTCGCTCCCAGCGTCCCCCTGCTGGTTCTGGTATCGTAGCGCTGCTCTGCCTGTGCCTCTGCCGATTAGAATTGCCTGCTGCCTGCCGCTTTGCATAATTTCACTGTTTTCACTGTTTGTATAATTGTTTGGGTGATTTCATTGTGTTCAGCGCGTCTAAAGTGTGGCGCTCCGCTCTGCTCCCCCCTCTGCCTCCATTTTAGAGTTGTTGTTGTTGTCCTCGTGTGCCCGCCCCGCCTCCCAGCTGAGACGCCCTCCCACTGCACTGAAATAGCGCTTCTCCCCCTCAGCGCGCTGTGACTCACTCCTCTCTTCGAGCCGAGTGGTCGCTCCCAGCGTCCCCCTGCTGGTTCTGGTATCGTAGCGCTGCTCTGCCTGTGCCTCTGCCGATTAGAATTGCCTGCTGCCTGCCGCTTTGCATAATTTCACTGTTTTCACTGTTTGTATAATTGTTTGGGTGATTTCATTGTGTTCAGCGCGTCTAAAGTGTGGCGCTCCGCTCTGCTCCCCCCTTCGCCTCCATTTTAGAGTTGTTGTTGTTGTCCTCGTGTGCCCGCCCCGCCTCCCAGCTGAGACGCCCTCGCCCCTCCCCCTCCTCTCTCCATATATGACAGGAGTTCCCGCGCGCAGCG
This sequence comes from Lissotriton vulgaris, assembly GCF_964263255.1. Classification (NCBI taxonomy): domain Eukaryota; kingdom Metazoa; phylum Chordata; class Amphibia; order Caudata; family Salamandridae; genus Lissotriton; species Lissotriton vulgaris. The sequence continues at coordinate 2,091,188,649 of NC_141691.1, forward strand.
TTCACGCGCAGCGACCGCGCCCAATCCGCGCCGAAGGTGCGCCAAAGGTAAGCCCGTCTACGCCCGTCCGCGCCTGGACCGCGCCCAGTGCCAGACCCCCTGCCCCTCACGCTGCCCAGCCCACCCGCGTTACCTACGATGCCTCCACCCTCCTAGCCCTTAACCCCGGTCGCGCCCCCAACTGCGTCCAAGCCGCTCCTGGACACACCCATGGACCTTTCTCCTGCTACTCCTGCAAATTTAGCGGCACCGACAACATCCCCGCTACGACCACACCACAGATTCCCGACCCCAACCACCTACAATGCATCCTCCTCAACACCCGCTCGATCCACAGACACGCCATTGACCTATGGAATCTACTAGACACCATCTCTCCAGACGTCGCCTTCCTAACGGAAACTTGGATGAACGCTTCCTCCGCCCCTGACATCGCCATCGCTATCCCTGATGACTATAAGATCACACGCAAGGACCGCACCGACCATACAGGAGGAGGAATCGCTATCGTCCATAAGAAATCAATCCGCATCTCAACCAGCTCTGACGCCAACCTCACCAACTCCGAACACCTTCACTTCCAGATCCACATCGACCCCAAGACCACACTCAGAGGCACCCTCCTCTACAGACCACCAAGACCCCGCGCAAAATTCAGTGAAGACATCACGGACTTCATCACCCCACACGCACTCCCCTCCAAAGACTACATCCTTCTGGGAGACCTCAACTTCCACCTTGAAAAGATCAACGACCACAACACCGCCACCCTCTTAGACAACCTCGCCAACCTCGGACTCAACCAACTGGTCACTTCCCCCACCCACATCGCAGGTCACACACTCGACCCCATCTTCACCTCCAGCAACCATGTCTCCTTCAGCCACACTACGGATCTCCTCTGGACTGACCACAGCTGCGTTCACTTCACCTACAACAAGCCGAAACCCATCATCCACCTCCAACCAACTCTACAAAGAAACTGGAACAAAATCACCACGGATCAGATCTCCACATCACTCCTTCGAACCTCCCCGGCCCTCTCTTCTAACGCCAACGAAGCCGCCTCCAACCTCACCCTTTGGTTATCCAACACCGCCGACACCTTAGCACCACTGAAAAAACGTCAACACAAACTTGGCAACAAGAAGGCCTCATGGTTCAACGATGACCTCAAGAAGTCCAAAAAACTGTGCCGCTCCCTTGAAAAGGCCTGGAAAAAAGACCCATCCACCAGCAACAAGGACGCCTTCAAAAGCGCCACCCGCACCCACCACCAACTAATCCGAAAGGCCAAGAAAACAGCATTCAAGGATCGACTTGACAACAACGCCCACAACAGCAAGGAACTTTTCAACATCGTCAAGGAATTTTCCAACCCCTCGGCCAACTCCAACGACATCACCCCCTCTCAAGCCCTCTGCGACTCCCTAGCCTCATTCTTCCACAACAAGATTGCTGACATCCACAACAGCTTTGACAACCAACCCGGAAGCCAACCCACCCTACCATCTGCTGACCATCTTCCCCCCGTAAACACCCTTAACGACTGGAAGCCAATCTCCACTGAGGACACCATCCGCCTGATGAATTCCATCCACTCCGGATCCCCCACAGACCCATGCCCTCACCACATCTTCAACAAAGCAGACTCCGTCATAGCTCCGCACCTCCGAGACGTCATCAACTGCTCCTTCAACTCCGCTACCTTCCCAGAAGACTGGAAACACGCTGAACTCACCGCCCTTCTGAAAAAACCAACAGCGGACCCCACCGAACTCAAAAACTACCGCCCCATCTCGCTTCTTCCATTCCTGGCCAAAGTCATCGAGAAAGCCGTCAACAACCAGCTCGCCGCCTTCCTCGAAGCCAACAAATCACTGGACCCCTCACAATCTGGCTTCCGAGCCAAACACAGCACTGAGACCGCCCTCATCGCAGCAACAGACGACATTCGAACTCTACTGGACAATGGAGACACAGTCGCCCTCATCCTCCTCGACCTCTCCGCAGCCTTCGATACAGTCTGCCACAGCACCCTTTTACAACGCCTCAGAGACATCGGAATCCAAGGAAAAGCACTGGAATGGATCACCTCGTTCCTCACCGGAAGAACCCAGAGAGTCCGCCTCCCACCATACAAGTCCGAGGCCTCTGAAATCATCTGCGGCGTACCACAAGGATCCTCACTTAGTCCCACCCTCTTCAACGTATATATGAGCCCCCTTGCGGCCATCGCCCGCCAACACAACCTCAACATCATCTCTTACGCGGACGACACTCAACTGATCCTCTCTCTCACCAAGGACCCCAGCACCGCCAAAACTAACCTACACGAAGGAATGAAAGAAGTCGCCGAATGGATGAAACAAAGCCGTCTGAAACTGAACTCAGACAAAACAGAAGTCCTCATCTTAGGCACATCCCCCTCTGCATGGGACGACTCCTGGTGGCCGGAAGCCCTTGGAAAAGCACCCATCCCGACAAACCACGCACGGAACCTTGGCGTCATCCTGGATTCTTCACTCTCAATGAACAGACAAGTCAGCGCCGTATCCTCTTCCTGCTTTAACACTCTTCGCATGCTCAGAAAAACATTTCGCTGGATCCCCTCCGAAACAAGGAAAACAGTCACCCACGCTCTAGTCACGAGCCGACTGGACTACGGAAACACCCTCTACGCAGGTACCACCGCTAAACTCCAGAAGAAACTACAACGAATCCAAAACGCCTCAGCCAGACTCATATTAGACATCCCACGCAACGAACACATCTCTGGTCACCTTAAAGACCTCCACTGGCTACCCGTCAATAAGAGGATCACTTTCCGACTGCTTACCCACGCACACAAATCACTCTACGACATCGGACCAGATTGCCTCAACTCTCGACTGTCCTTCTACACCCCCTCCCGCCAACTTCGCTCTTCCAGCCAAGCCTTCGCCACTGTACCCCGCATCAACAAGACCACCATGGGAGGCAGATCCTTTTCATACCTGGCGGCCAAAACATGGAACTCACTCCCCGCCTACCTTCGCCTCACCCAGAATCACCTAGCGTTCAGAAAGCAGCTTAAAACGTGGATATTTGACAAATAATCCTCCTCCCCTTCCTAAGCGCCTTGAAACCCTCTGGGTATGTAGTGCGCTATACAAATTTTATGACTTGACTTGACTACTTGGAATAACTTTGGCGCCGGTTGATGAATCTTCGCAAAATTTTCAAAACTGGTGGCCCGCTCTGGTCTGCGCCAATCCTAAAAGTCTCGGGGTGATTCGTCAAGCGGGGGCTGAGAAAAAGGAGGGTCCCAAAACGTGTTTTCCCCATGCAATTTTCCATAATCGCAGCTACAGCCCGAACTGCTGAACGGAATTACACCAAATTTAGCAAAGAGGTAGCCCTTGGTTCAGACTAGTGCCTTTTTGTTAAATGGTGTAAATCTGTTCAGTAGTTTTTTAGATATTAAAGGAAAAAAATACATATATATCTGGGCGGAGCCTAACCACACATCTCATCATGACATCTGATTGGCTGTCAGCACTTCATTCAAGAGGTGTTGGCAGCCATCTTGGGACCAATATACATGATAGCACCTCATTAAAAAGCATTGCATTTTAGGAATTGTGGTGTGCTCTAGGGTGCTTTTACCATGTGAAAGAGCCTTCTGCTGGGATATCATGAATCATGTTTGAGAGAAAACTATTTTCTCATGCTTTTCCCACAGAGGTTTGGAAGGTGATCTATAAGCTAAACTGAGAGCCAATTTTCTGTAAATTCACATTATCTTTCTCAATCATGTGAGAATGAAGTCTGACATTCTCAGTAAAACATGTACATCCAACAAGGGCAGAGACTGTCAGTTGATTCCTTTGTGTTCTACTGCAGCTTCCCAGAGTGTTCTAAAGAACAACTAGAGTGCTAACATTCAGAATTTATGGCAAATGTGTGACACATCTGAATACCTTCTTGATGGAACCAAAGTAAAAAACTGAAAGTATTTCCTACTGAGGAGACTGTAGTAAATGAGAAAATTAGAAAACTTCATAATAAATTAAGTCTCCCAAGACAGCCACCAGAGACAAAAGAGCCTAAATGTAGCACAAATATCACCCAGATGTAGCCCAAGTATAGCCCAATGACAGAATGTCCCAGAGTGTTCTAAAGAACAACTAGAGTATTACAGTCTCACTTATGACAAAAGTATGGAACATCTGGAAGCCATCTTGATTGGAATAAAGTGGTAACACTTAAAACATTTCATTTGCAAAGGATCAAAATGAGGGGCTTTATTTTGCCATAGAAATTATGATTAGTGCTGCAGAAAGAAAACATTAGGGCACATTTTGACTTCTTAAATCCTCTTCAATTTCATTAAAAAAATTCTAACATGCAGACTGAAACATGCACTTTGAATACCAGCAGCAGACTTCCCCTAAGAGCAGTAGCTTTACTACAGTGATCTAATGAGCAGCTGGAGTGCTAACATTCAGATTTCATGGCAAATGTGTGGCACATCTGAATGCCCTCTTGATGGAACCAAAGTAAACAAGCATTGAATAAGCAATAGGTCTCGCCCTCGTTTAAGTTAAAGCAATTCTGTTTGTAATTAGGTGGCTTTTTAGCTTTGCTTTTATTAGTGTTTTTCAAACTTTCATGTACATAACATGCATATGTATGCATATATGTATATGTATATGTATAATGCATTTATATTTGTATTTATATAGATATGCCGATTATATATATATATATATATATATGTTTATATATGTAAGTATATATATATATATATATTCACTGAAAAAACCATAGGTTTCTGACCAGTTATAGTTAGGAATTAGCATTTAAAAAACCTATTAAATTCACTGAAAAAACCAGAGGTTTCACACCAGTTATAGTTAGCTGCAAATGTTACTGACATAAAACCATTGAAATTCCCACGTTATAGTTAGTTGGACTCACTATAGCTTGCGCGTCTGCAATGCACTGCTGATGACGTCACATATTACATCACTCATGACATGGTCAGTGACATCACTCATGACATCACTGATGACACCATCCAGTGAATGTGTGTCTTTCTGAAAAATAAATATGTTTTATATATGTATTTGTAAAGGTCGATGGAAGAATAAATGGTTAAATAAGTGTGTAAATGGATGTTTTTAAAAAAAAATAATGATTGGTTAACTGCCTTATTAAGTGTATCTTAGTGAATACATATATTAGCGAGTAACTTTTAAATATTGAAATATATGTATCAGTGTTTCACTTTGTGTATAAGTGGCTGCATGGGTTGGTGACTGACTCACTGTTTGTATGTGTTTTGAAGACAGCATATGTGCAGGACTGTATGGGTGGATGAGTGTGTATAAGTGTGTTAGTGAGTGAATGACTGTATCACTAGTGTCTTTATCAGTAACAAGATATGTTTTAATCTAGTATATGTGAGTATTGATGTATATAAGTGAGTATATGTGAGCGTGAGAGATTGTAAGAGTTCCTGTTTAAATAAGTATGTGTTTCTATATGTGATTGTTTAAGAGAGTAAGTATGTGTAAGTTTCCTTAGAAGTAAGGTGGTAGTGTGTGTATAGTTGTATATGCAAATAAATGGATGTTCAATAGTTTATTTGCATGTGTGAGTAACTTTTGGATGACTGTCCATGTGTAACAGGGTGTATAGGTGTATCACTACATATGATGAGTGAGTATATGTATGAGTGACTATATAGAACTGTTGGTGAATGAGTGGATGTGTATATAGATGGTGGAATTACTGAATTGATTGTTGTTGTAACTGGTATGGGTATCTCTATTTTTTTGAAAATGTTAGTTTCTATTTTTGAATATGTGTTTCAAGGGTTATAATACACTGAAAGGAGGTCTGTCCCTCTGTCACAAGGATGCTGTCATCAGTGATGTCATGAGTGATGTCATGAGTGATGTCACTGACCATGTCATGTCATGTCATGTCCTGAGTGATGTAATATGTGACGTCATCAGCAGTGCATTGCAGGCGCGCAAGTTATAGTGAGTCCAACTAACTATAACGTGAAAATTTCAATGGTTTTATGTCAGTAAAATTTCCAGCTAACTATAACTGGTGTGAAACCTCTGGTTTTTTCAGTGAATTTCATAAGTTTTTTAAAAGCTAATTCCTAACTATAACTGGTCTGAAACTTATGGTTTTTTCAGTGAATTTCATAGGTATTTTAAATGCTAATTCCTAACTATAACTGGTGTGAAACCTATAGTTTTTTCAGTGAATTTCAAAGATTTTTTAATAGCAAATTTCCATAGCTATGTAATGTAATATTTTTTAAAATGAATCCTATATTGTATATTTATGTAATAATATTTTTTATGTATATTGTTCATAATTTTTTCTTTGTCTTGGAGTGCTCCCGGTGTGCGTGCCGGTAAGCGGACCGGTAAGCACAGTATTCTGGCACGCCCCGGTGCGCGTACCGGGGCGCGTCCTGTTAGCGCACCCCAACATAAAAAAATAATTAAGGAGTGAGCATAAAGAAAGGGGACAGAAAGAGTGGTGTAAAGAGAAAGAGAGCTAGAGGGAGGAACACAGAGAGACTGTGTAATAGATAGTAAGACAGAAAAAAGGTGTTAGAGGAAGTAACTGAGAAAAGGAAAGACATGGGGAGTGACAGAGAGAAAGGACAGAGAGAGAAAAGGAAGGAGTGACAGAAAGGGACTGAGTGAACCAGAAAAGAAAGAAAAATGAGGGAGTGTGGGTGAGCAGGAAGACTGAAAGAAGTTGAATGTGGTAGGAAAGTAAGGAAAAGAGAAGTAAACATGGAGGATAAGAATAAGTGAGGTAAGCGCTCCCAAAAAAAATGTGGGAAATAAAATTACATAAAAACCACTGGACAGACTTTCACCAAATATAGAATAGACCCTACTACATACCAGTCCCTACCATTATCCCAAATGTGATGGTATTCCATTGAGCCATTTAGGCTGTAGCCCTGTCTAAATATCCTGAGGTAAATTACATGACAAAAACACATATGAAAGGGTTAGAAATTTTCAACCAAAATAAAATGTTACTTAAATTTTTGACTTTTATGTGCTGACATTTGATTAGTTATGTACATCAATATATATGAAAAATGAGAAGGAAAAACAGCCATTTTGACTAATACTACCTAAGGGTCATTTGAAAAGATTTTTCACAGAAAACTTCAACTCCTTCAAAAAAGGTAAGTTAATATTTTTGAAGGGGAACTATGTTATGCACTTTAAGTTAATTTGGCAAAATGTTTTCTGATAGTTATATACTGTCCCTCTGTAAGAGTTAGAGATTGAGATAAAGTTCTCTGTTATAGGTATGGATTGAGTAAGGCTTCTCTGGTATAATTATGAATTTACTTAGGCTTCATCACATGCACTTTTAAATAGTTCTACTTCCTGCCTCAAACCATACACTGCCCACAAATTACTTCACTGTTTAAAACTCAAAAGTACCTGTCTGAAATTAAACCCAACAGTACCCTTACTCTACTGATATAGTTATTTTATATGCAATTTTCAGAAAGAAAATGGAAGGAGAAAAACAATCAAATGTTATTTCTTTCGAAGTAAAGGTGGAAAATCCAGAAGAACAAAAAGATGAATTTGATTTCAAGGATGACTCTTTGGACCAACAGTTAATAGAATGTTTGGAACAAATGGAATCATCTACTAATAATTATGAGGAAATACCGGACAATATTATGTTACAGGTTTTATTAAATTTTGAAAAATAATCAGAAGAATAAATTTATATTTAATAATTTTAAATTGTTTGAGACATTATTCATTTTTATATGTAACTCATGAAGTAGTACCAAAATGATTATATTATAAAATGAGACTTATAGTATACTATGCAACTTTTTTGTGTTACATAGTAAGTTTACTCATAGTTACTTCCTTTCTCCCACTATATTATCTACAATGTGTAATATACATCTCTTTTTCATCATAAAGGAGCAGGATACACTACCCATCAACCACTAGGCCTTCTCAGGAAGTGCTTAAAGTATCTGTTTCTGCTTTCTTGACAGACTATGGTATGGATTCCATATACCACAATAACTTCTGTAACAACATGCAAGATATGTACAAAGGAGAAGGTGTACATTAAATTTAAGGGACAGAATTACAAGCCCCTTGCGCCACCTTTGCGTCACTTTTAACATAGGAAAAGTGAAGCAAAATTGGCGCAAGGGCCTTGTAAATCTGCCCCTAAGTCTCTACATTGGAACCTACATGTAGGTACTTAAATCAAAAAAAAAAAACAACAATTTAAGGGGCAGATTTACAAGCCCCTTGCGCCACCTTTGCGTCACGTTTAACATGGCAAAAGTGATGCAAAAGTGGTGCAAGTGGCTTGTAAATCTGCCCCTAAGTCTCTACATTGATACCTACATGTAGATACTTAAATAAAAAAAAAAAAAAAAACAACAAAAATAAATTTTTTTAAAAACAGCTACATTTTTTTAAAACTGTCATTCTTTTTTCCCCAAAGTATGCTTTCCGGTACGCGTACCGGGCGCTCCCCCCGAAAATCAAAAAAAAAAAAAATGTTGCCCCGTGGGGCCCTCTAATGGCCCCCACATCAAACCTAGAGGGTCAGGTGGGGTCTACCCTGCCCCCTTTTGTCATTTCCCCCTTTGTTTTTGCCACCTCTTGTGTCTCAATCCTACTGAGACACAAGATGGCGGCCGCTCCGGACTGTTACGAATGTTTACAGACACCTGAGAGCCAATCAGCGTACCGGGGCGCGGCCATAGATATATATATTTTTTTGAACCTAAATTACTCAAAAACCACTGGAGCACATATCTTGAGACATAGCAAAGGCACATCGGGCTACCAGTCCCTACAATTTTGCCAAGTTTGGTGGAAATCCATTCAGCCATTCGGGCTAAAAGTTTGGTCGACCGCCCTATGAAAATTAACATGGGGAAAACACGTTTTGGGACCCCCCTTTTATCTCGGCCCCCGCTTGACGAATCCCCCTCAAACTTTTAAAGAAGGACCGGAGCTCCGTGAGGCAAATTTGAGGAAATTTTCAGGCAGATTCGTCAGCCGGCGCCAAAGTTATTCACAATAGAATTTTGAGATTTTGCATTGAAAACAATCCTAACTATAACTACCTACTGGCGACCGCCAGTAGGTAATATATATATATATATATACACACACATATATGTATATATATATATATATATATATATATATATATATATATATATATATATATATATATATATATATATATATATATATATATATATATATGTGCATGTAGAGAGAGGTAGAGAGTGGTAGAGGGGCTAGAGAGGTAGAGCTGTAGAGGTAGAGAGGTAGAGGTAGAGAGTAGTAGAGAGAGAGGTAGAGAGTAGAGAGTGAGTAATAGAGAGTAGAGAGTAGAGAGTGAGTTTTAGAGAGTAGAGAGAGAGTAGTAGAGAGTAGTAGTAGAGTGAGAAGTAAAGAGTAGTAGAGACTGAGTAGTAGAGAGTAGTAGAGACTGAGTAGTAGAGAGTAGTAGAGAGTAAGTAGTAGAGTAGTAGAACGTGAGTAGTAGAGAGTGAGTAGTAAAGAGTGAGTAGCAAAGAGAGAGTAGTAGAGAGAAGTAGAGAGGGAGTAGTAGAGTGAGTAGTAGAGAGTAGTAGAGAGAGAGTAGTAGGTAGTGAGTAGTAGAGATTGAGTAGTAGGGAGTGAGTAGTAGAGTGAGTAGTAGAGAGTAGTAGAGAGTGAGTAGTAGAGAAGAGTAGTAGAGAGAGTGTAGTAGAGAGTGAGTAGTAGAGTAGTAGAGAGTAAGTAGTAGAGAGTGAGTAGTAGAGTGAATAGTAGAGAGAGAATAGTAGAGAGTAGTAGAGTAGTAGAGAGTGAGAAGTAGAAAGTAGTGGAGTAGTAGAGAGTGAGTAGTAGAGAAGAGTCGTAGAGAGAGAGTAGAAGAGAGTAGTAGAGTAGTAGAGAGTAAATAGGCGAGAGTGAGTAGTAGCGAGTGAGTAGTAGAGAGAAAATAGTAGAGAGAGAATAGTAGAGAGTAGTAGAGTAGTAGAGATTGAGTAGTAGAAAGTAGTGGAGTAGTAGAGAGTGAGTAGCAGAAAGTAGTGGAGTAGTAGAGAGTGAGTAGCAGAGAGTAGTGGAGAGTGAGTAGTAGAGTGAGAAGTAGAGAGTAAGTAGTAGAGTGAGTAGTAGAGAGTAGTAGAGAGCGAGTAGCAGAGAGCAAGTAGTAGAGAGTGTGTAGTAGAGAGTGAGTAGTAGAGAGTAGTAGAGAGTAAGTAGTAGAGAGAGTAGTAGAGAGTGAGTAGTAGAGAGAGTAGTAGAGAGTAGTAGAGTAATAGAGAGTGAGAAGTAGATTGAGTATTAGAGAGTAGTAGAGAGCGAGTAGTGAAGAGTTTGTAGTAGAGAGTAGTAGAGAGTAGTAGAGAGCGAGTAGTATAGTGAGCTCGGCTGACCTGGTTATCTGGCTCTGGAGCAGCTCTGCTGACCTGGTTCTTAGGCTCTAGAGCAGCTCTGCTGACCTGGTTCTCTGGCTCTAGAGCAGGTCTGCTGACCTGGTTCTCTTGCTCAAAAGAAGCTCTGCTGACCTGGTTCTATGGATATGAAGCAGCTCTGCTGACCTGGCTCTCTGGCTCCATAGCAGCTCTGCTGACCTGGTTCTCTTGCTCAAAAGCAGCTCTGCTGACCTGGTTCTCTCCCTCTAAATCAGCTCTGCTGACCTGGTTCTCTGACTCTAAAGCAGCTCCGCTGACCTGGGTCTATGGCTCTAAAGCAGCTCTGCTGACCTGGTTTCTCTGGCTCTAGAGCAGCTCTGCTGACCTGGATTTCTGGCTCTAAAGCAGCTCTGCTGACCTGGTTTTCTCCCCCTAAAGCAGCTCTGCTGACCTGGTTTTTCTGGCTCTAGAGCAGCTCTGATGACCTGGTTCTCTGGCTCTAAAGCAGCACTGCTGACCTGGTTCTCTCCCTCTAAAGCACCTCTGCTGACCTGCTTCTCTGCCTCCAGAGCAGCTCTGCTGACCTGGTTATCTGGCTCTAAAGCAGCTCTGTTGACCTGGTTCTCTGGCTCTAGAGCAGCTCTGCTGACCTGGTCCTCTGGCTCTAAAGCAGCTCTGCTGACCTGGTCCTCTCCCTCTAAAGAGCTCTGCTGACCTGGTTCTCTGGCTCTAAAGCAGTTCTCCTGCCCTGGTTCTCTCCCTGTAAAGCAGCTCTACTGACCTGGTTTCTCTGGCTCTACAGCAGCTCTGCTGACCTGGTTCTCGGCCTCTAGAGCAACTCTGCTGACCTGGGTCTCTGGCTCTAGGGCAGCTCTGCTGACCTGGGTCTCTGGTTCTAGAGCAGCTCTGCTGGACCTGCTTCGTAGGCTCTAGAGGAGCTCTGCTGACCTGGGTCTCTGGTTCTAGAGCAGCTCTGCTGACCTACCTCTTAGGTTCTAGAGCAGCTCTGCTAACCTGGTTCTCTGGCTCTAAAGCAGCTCTGCTGACCTGGGTTCTCTGGCTTTACAGCAGCTCTGCTGACCTAGTTCTCTGGCTCTACAGCAGCTCTGCTGACCTGGGTGTCTGGCTCTAAAGCAGCTCTTCTGACTTGTTCTATGGCTCCAAAGCAGCTCTGTCCACTCCTACAATCATCCTGCCTGACAGAAGCATGTCCTTATCTAATCCCTCTGCTGAAACATAAGTCCTTGTAAACATATCCTGCTGTAAACTACTAGCACTCTAGTAACCCAGTCACTGTCTATGCAGTTGCAGAATGACTAAAGGCATTGAGACAAGCAGTGGTACAGTCAAATGTGCACAATGTATGCGGTCCCTTACCCCCTCGCAGACTACTGAGTCAGTCCTCCAAAAGTCCAGGTAATAGTCATGCTTAACCAACAAAAATTAGTACAAAGTTCCCCGGGCAAAGTCAACTAGATGACTGGCATGGGCCGCTCTCTCATCAAGTCAGGCAGAAAGGGTGAGTGTTGTGAACCCTTTTCGGAATATTTAGGGATACCTCACACAGGTCACCGGTTGGACTACATTTGTAATCCCACCCGGTGATCGTCCAGCATCATCATCGGTATCCTGCCCCTGCGACAGACTGGCGGTGCAATGCCTGTCGGGCAACAACTGATGTTGCACTTTGGCGGGGATCTTCTATTCCTTCGCCAAAGGGTGTGTGGGTGTGAGGGGCCTAAAAAGGGGAAAGGGTTTGTGGTTGTGCAAAAGTGAGCGTGGGTGAGATTAAAAAAAGTCAGTAGAGTCCAAAAGAGAGCTTTTTAATGGGATGGCTCACTGCTTTATTAAAATGATAAGGGGTATTGAGGCGGAACAATCAAGGTAGTAGAGCCTCATTCAACCCTTAGTGAACAAATGGTCAACATGTTTCTCGCCACGAAGGCAATTCGTCAGGACCAAAAAATATAAACAGTGCTCATATAATTGCAGGGAATCCCTCAGTGATCAGAGGGATCCAGTATACGACCTGGTGTGTGCCGTATGGCAATCCTTCGTCAGGACCCTTCCCAGAACCGTATTCTTTGCTAGGGAAGCTCCCTCGCGCTGACCTAATAGTCATGCTTGTCTGGAATCACACTGTGAGTCTGTGTCCACTCCTACAATCATCCCAATAGAAGCATGCTCTTATCTAATCACTCTGCTGAAACATAAGCGCTTATAAATGTATCTTCCTGTCAACTACTATCACTCTAGGGACCCAGTCACTGTCTATGCACTTGCAGAATGACTCAGGCATTGAGACAAGCAGTGGTACAGTGAAATGTGCACAATATATGCAGTCCCTTTCCTTGCAGACTACTGAGTCAGTCCTGCAAAAGTCCAGGTAATAGTCATGCTTGTCTGGAATCACACTGTGAGTCTGTGTCCACTCCTACAATCATCCTGATAGAAGCATGTCCTTATCTAATCAATCTGTTGAAACATAAGCGTGTATAAATGTATCCTGCTGTCAACTCTAGGAACATAGTCACTGTCTATGCACTTGCAGAAGGACTCAGGCATTGAGACAATACCTAAACACGTATAAATTAACTGAGCACTCTGTTTGCAGCACTATCATCATTCTAGTTACTAGTGATGTTCTTATAGAATGACCTAGGCACCAACACAAGTACATGTACAATATTCTATGTACAATCCCTACAAACCTCTAAGCAGATACATACTATTGGTACACTCCACTAAATAATGAAGTAGTACTCATGCAGCCTAGGATACCTCCTGTCAGTCTCATGCAGTTCGTCAATCACTCATCCAGCACTATGTTCTTATTGTATCACTCTGCCAATACCTAAGCACTTATGGGACAGATTTACAAGCCCCCTGCACCACCAGTATGTCACTTTTTGTAATGTAGTGTTGGTGATGGGGACTGCTCCATATTTACAAGGAGAGGAATAGCCACCCTGCATGGCTTTTCCTCTCCTTAAAAATACGACCCATTCAAACGCAGCACTTTGCGTTGAAGGGGCGTTCTATGGGTGTTGCTGTGTCTGTTCCCACACAACACCCATGGAATAACATGTCTCAAGAATTATGAGAAAGTGTAATTCTGTAGATACGTGTGAATGGTGCGCCACCCTAGAGGTGGTGTAGCGAGGCACAATAAGGAGAAATGTTTTCATTTCTCCTCGTTTTTCCTCTTTCAATGCATGCTGCATTCCACAGCACACATTGAAGGAGGAAAATGCCTTTAGTGATTGCTTTTGTGCAGGAAGTAGTCCCATCCCGCACAAAAACTATCTCTCCACGACACAGATATCCTTGCACCATGGTGCAAGGGTGCCTGTGTCACTGCATGGCTGCAGTTAGTGTACTAGTGCAGATGGAGCACAGAATTGCGACATATTCATGTAAATATGTCACATCCCTGTGCTTCAGAAGTGCCGCAGCGCGGTGCAGCTAAAAGGCTTGCAGGGTCACGCTGCAGCACTTCCTCAGCACTTCCTCATAGATCTGCCCCTATAAATTCACCATACAGTACTTATGCATTCTTTCGGTCAATCATGCTCTACACATACATTTAACCAAACTTTCAGACATTACCATGCAATTATAGTTCTTTTTTTAAACCAGATAAGGTAGTTCTGAACTTTTTTTTTCCTTCTGCTTTTTTTCTATTTTTTTTGTAGTTTTTTAACTATTTTGTACTTTTTGGGTGTTTTTTAAAAAATTTACAAAAAAGGAACTAAGTAAACAGTTAGTTTTTGGAATTCAACATCATTCCAAAAATAAAAAACAAAAAAATTGCATGTGTGGTTCCGTTGAGATGCAAAAATAGTGTCCACTGACTGTTCACTATAGCAGATGATGGTTTTGCACTTAGTGCAGTGCTGCTGCAGAAAAGCAAATCCTGGGCGAATGTCTACTGGTGATGCTGAAGTGGACACTCCGGAAGTGCTAGCAATGCCTGGTGGTGGATTTCTTGCTGCATGCCTCATTTCTACTCGTGCCAGATTCTTTGTGTGAATGGTCCGCAGATGTTTATACATTCTTGCTGTTCCACAGGACCCTGTCATACAGCAAGCTTTTGTTGCGTTGACCTTTTTTTCTACGGCAGGAAAGGTGAAAATTTTCCATACCACTGATTCAGGCCTCTGCTTGGGTGGATCTTCCTCCAAGATATCTTCATCTGAAGAATGATGAGGAGCTTGCGAACCAGATGCCATTTCTCCAATGCAATTTTTTTAAAACACTAAAAAAATTCCAAAACCTGCTCTGGAAGAAGAAGAGATATCTCTCATCAACTGCTCCAAACAGAATAATGAAAATGGGTGGGGTCCTTCAATAGTTGCAGTGGGAAATGTTATGAACCAATCAAATCTTTTTTTTTTAGGTCACATGGGATCCGCGCACCGTGTGCTCACAAAGCATGCACCCAACGCGACTTCGCAAAAATATATTTAAACATGTATGTGCACTCATTTGTTAATAAACAGATTTAATACTAAAAATAATATACGTTTATTACAAGTAGAAATATATTACTTTTATGAATACCTTAGATAATCTTTTGCCCTAAAATGTACATTAAAGACACATACATATAATTTTAGAACATAAAAAATGTTGCAGGAGTCGCGCACCCAGCACGTATATGACGTCACCTTGAACCCGCCACCGTACAAGCATTATGTACCATACTACACATGTGTCACGAATGCGTGGGAGCAGGAGTTGTGGACCGGTCGCATACCGGTCGCGCACACCAAGTAACATTGTACATATATGACGTAAATGAAAAAAAACGCACACTCGTCGCTCACCATACGCGGATCCTTCACAACTTTTACAAAATGGCAGCTAGAATACACGGACCCGCTGCGATAGGTATGCTTTGGGTGCGCGACTCCCCCAAAAATATTGAACAAAAGATGAAAAAAGAAAATTATATAAATATGTTAACACCTTGGCTGCTAGACGTTTTCCCCCTCCTGTGCTGGGAATTACCATTTTGCTGTTTCCATGACGAGCTCAGCTCGTCATCAGCACACGACACCCGTGGGTGATGACGAGCTGAGCTCGTCATCAGCATCGAAAGGGTTAAAATACAAAAAAAACTAAATAATTAAAAATATTTCAGTTTTACATTTATTTAAATATTTTTTGTGCAATTTTCAGACAAATATATAATGTTGTTTAATAAATAAACAGTAAAAAAATTGTAGCAATTCAGTACAAAAGAATAGGCACTTTAACAATTATAAAACCTTTGAAATTCACTGAAAAAAACCATAGGTTTCATGAGTGTGATAGTTAGCTGGACGTTTCACTCGTACAAAACCATAGAAATTCCTCCGTTATAGTTAGTTGTGCTAACTATAACTCACACGCCCGCAATGCACTGCTGATGACGTCACATATTACATCATTCATGACATGGTCAGTGACATCACTGATGACATCACTGATGACATCTCAAATGATATCACTGATGACAGCATCCATATGACAATCTGATACACCTCATCACACACTAGTATAACCTTTGATCACTCACTGTAAAATACAGAGTACCATATTTGAAATCATTGACACACACGTACCAGTTACCACATATGCTCTCACTGATTCCTAAGTCTACACACTCAACTGTCCATTCACCCACAGAATCACTTATACATGTAGTCACTGATCAAGTGTTAACACTATCAAATGTACTCATACACCTATATAGACATTGACACATCAGCAGTCATCCTAGTCGGTTATGCAGTGATGCTACTCATGAAAAGAATCAATCACACTTACATTTACTCACCTACACAGTTATACACACACAACACCTGATTTATACATACACATAGTAAATCATAGTTACTATGTTAAAAAAATCCCTATCACAATTATGCACTCATTCATACAGTTACTCTCCCAATCACTGACTCTTATGTATACTTATTTATATACACCAACTCTCATATACAATGCCTTTTATTTTTCTACTTTATTGGAGATGTACCACTGACACATATATTCACCTACCAACACACAAATAAACACACTCAGACACCCAAACAACTGTTTCCATAAACACTCCTAAACCCATATGCCTAGACAATGAACCACTCACACATCTATGCATAGTGGTACAACTCCCCCACGAAACCACAGATACACTCAGTCTCCCTTATAAATACCCAGCCAACTAATCAATAACTAATATAGACACTCATGTAGTTAGTGACCAATTGATGCAGCAGGTTATACAACAACAGAGACAGTGATATACACATTCACATAGTTTGGTTACTAACCCATATATTTAGTGAGACACATTTAATTATCACTTAAACAGTCAGACAGCTCTAAATCCTCCATCCAGACAGTTATATATCCACTCAATTTACAATACAGTTTAGTATATATATAATAGATATTTAAATTTCAAAGAAAACCACATTCACTGGATAATTTCATCAGTGATGTCATTTGAGATGTAATCAGTGATGTCATCAGGATGTCACTGGCCATGTTATGAATGATGTAATATGTGACATCATCAGCAGTGCATTAGAGGTGTGCGAGGTATAGTTAGCACAACTAACTATAACAGAGAAATTTCTATTGTTTTGTATGAGTGAAATGTCCAGCTAACTATAACACTCATGAAACCTATGCTTTTTTCAGTGAATATATATATATATGTATGTATATATATGTATATGTATGTATATATATGTATATGTATGTATATATCTCAAAACACTCCCCTACGAGTATACCGCCGCCTGCCTCTCGAGAGTTGTGTCATCACTTTGGACCCCACAGGAGTAGGTCCATTAATATTTTCTCCAAAGCAGCTTCTTAGTAAAAAAAGATGACGACAACGCCATGTGTTGCTGGCTCAAAATAACTTTCTTTCGGCTTCTTTCGAACGCGTTTCAGCTGATTTTGCAGGCTTGCTCACCGATAGATGTATGTGATTTGCACAATGCTTAATAAACTTATCAGCATTTTTTTGCATAGTTTGCACAGAGGAGGGGACTTATTAAACAGAGATAGGCCCTTTATAGAAATGTGTGGACAAATTGCGCAACGCATCAGCATTTAGGCTGTGATTTGTACGTGCATTCATTACAATGAATGACAGAAATGTATATAAATGCGTTTTTTGTACAAATCATGATAATGTTATATGATTTTTTTAAATAATAAGCTTGTGGTGCAACAATATTTTGTACATATTTATATATTTATATATTTTATATCATTTATTGTATAATAATATTTTGCGAAGTTTGCACGGATTATAAAGCATTTAAGCTGCCATCGTGAAAATATTATCCAACTTCACAAAGTTGTATGTTGTCCAGAATTGTAATTATGCTAAGAATGAGCAAAATAATGGGGACTCTAAAAAAATCAGACGATTTCGTTAAAGCACTCATGTCACTGTTAAGTATGTTTTCACTGTTCATGGTCACGTGGTTTTGAGAAGTGAAAAAAATATGTATATATAAAGCTACCGGTACTGCATGCCCGTTATCTGAACAAGGGTATTCGTTACCCGAAACGCGTCATGCCGAGTGAGAGGAGGGATAATAAACCTACCTAAGAAGCGATACATTGCCTGGTGGTCCGTTATTTCTGTGTTGCCATTCTGGAAAAACAGAAAATATCTGCATACTAATTGCAGGAGTTTTGATTGCTTCAGCGTTTACGGACCCCGCCCCGAAAGCTGTTGGCCGCCTTCAACTGAAACGTTGCTACATTCCTGAAGGATTCATTTGGCTGGTTAAACCCCCTGGGAGCTGGAGACATGAATGCTGAGAAATTGGGCGCCAACGCTGGGGTCAGAGGACTCGTGAAGGACCGCCCAACATATTGGTGAGTGAGCGAGGCGATTGTGCAGGACGGGGCAAAGTGCAGTGTGAGGAAGCGGGAGGTTTCCCTTCAAGCGAGTGCAACGGTGGTGCAGGCTATAATATCGGAAACTCACATTTGGCAATAATGACATCGGACGCAGTACGAGAACGGGAGGCGGCGGCTGATATGTTGTTTAGCAACATTCCCAAAGTAAATGCCACTGCTTCAGGCGTCAATAATACCGCTGCGAGAGCTGACAATGATGTGAATGAATTGCTAAAGAAACTCGTGAGGACAATGAAACCGGAAATAACTAAGTGGTGGGAGCACTAATCGCTTTCAAAATATGTCGAGGCAGGAAGAGTACCCCGGGGGCTGAGAATTCTTTTAGCCCCCAGCTTTGAGAAACCTAATCCAGCAATGCTAATAGAATGGGGTGAAGCTACTTTGCAAGCATCAATGAATTTGGTAAACATCTTGATAAAATATGCGGAAATTGACCGCCAAGCACTATTATTGGAGTTAGAAGATATTGAAAAGGCACTGGGTATACATGACAAAGAGGACTGGATAATGGCTGAAAGAAAGTGAAATAAAAGAACGCCTGAGAAAACATGAAGAAAAAATAAAGGCAAGGAAGATATATAAGTTTGCCCGGGATCAAGAAGATTATCAGTTAAGGCATATTTATACATTTGCACATAAATATGATAATGTTTGTAAATTAAAAGGCAAAAGCATGAGTAAACCGAACATACTAATTCCTGGTCCAAGTGCAACAAATGGAATAAGAGTAGAAATAGACACAGAATCCTTAACGAGTGAATCTAGTGTGGAAACTTCAAATAATATGAGAGATGCAAATATGGTCATTTTAAGTTTGGAAGAAGAGGTTGATTTTTTGGTGGAGGCTCGGATGAAAACCCTGAGACCCAGAAACGAGAAAAATCAACCCGAAAAAGGCGGGACACAGTCAGGCGGACAGAGCGCCGCAAACGCAAACAGGAAATCGAAAAAAAGAAAAAGCTACTGGCGCAAGAAATAGACGTAGATGATCAAACAATTGTTAATTTATCCACCATGACATTAACAAAAGCGGAAGAACAACTCCTCGCTTTAGGATTGAATATTTGTCCAATAACGAATTTTAATTATGCTACAAAACGCGTGGATATCTTTTGCTTAATACAAAAGCTAAAGCTTAAGAAATTCTTTGTGCTTAAAACAGGTTGGGAGAATAGACAAGATAAAGAGATGGAAACGCCAAGATCAAAATTATCAGCGTTGGATGTCCCAACACTTATAACGATGCATGAACTACATAATAATGAACAAAGCAACTCACAAGAATCCACACAAATGAGACTAAGCAGAATTGATTTGATGCAAAAGGGTGCTGGAGAAAGTCCATTTAAACCAAAACCTTCTTTTATGCCGCTAATGCCAAAAGACGCGGTGGACGTATTTCATGACAGAGTCATTGAGGATCTAAAAAAACTAAATCGGCAAGTCAATTTTAAAAAGAAACAAGTCAACAAAAATCGAGTGTAATATTTAAATCTCATGGAAAAGATCAGTAAAAATTCTGAAATCATTGTGAAAAAGTCTGACAAAGGCGAAACATAGTTTTATGGCCTAAAGATCAATATGAAAAAGAAGCTATGCGCCATCTGACCAATGAACATTGTTATGAAAAAACGACAATGAGGACATACACTTATGTGAAGGATGCCCTAAAAAATGAACTACAGAATTGGAAACGTGAGGGGTTGATCTCCACAGATGAATATAATTTCATGTTCAATCAACATCCAGAGATACCGTTCTTATATCTTTTACCTAAAATCCATAAAGGAATGTTCCCAATTCAAGGCCGACCTATTATATCTGCTATTAATAGCATGTCGGAACAAGTGGGTCAATATGTTGATTTTTACTTACAAGAGTTGGTCAAACCTATGTTGTCCTATTTGAAAGACACTGGTGATTTTTTAAAGAAACTTGAAAATATTGCATGGACAGATTACTTGATCTTAATAAGACTGGACATAGAGTCGCTGTATACCAGCATAGAACATATATGTGGTTTACAAGCAATAGAGCATTTTCTGAGAACAAGGCCTGCAGAATATGTTTTGCATAACAAAATGTTACTGTCACTAATTGCATGGTGCTTAGAAAATAACTTCTTTTCATTTGGCAGCAATAATTATAGACAAAGGCAAGGAATTGCCATGGGGGCCTGCTTCTCCCCGAGCTACGCATGTTTACATGTTGGGTTCTGGGAGGAGCAGTTCCTCGGGGTACAATATAATGAAATTTACAACAACAAGATTAAACACTGGCTTCGTTTTCTAGATGATGTTTTTATAATTTGGAAGGGGGATGTTGAGAGTGCAGAGGATTTTATTAGGAAAATTAATGTTCATGGTTTTAACTTGCACTTCACGTCACACTGCAGTCCCACCACCATTGAATTTTTGAATGTGCAGGTTTATGTAAATAATAACAGGTTAGCAACTAGTGCATTTAGAAAATCGACGTCAGGAAATTCCACACTGCATGCTACCAGCACGCATCCATAACATCTCTTTGCCAGTATCCCCTACGGGGAGATTTTAAGGCTCAAGGGCATCTGTAGAACCCCAGAAGATTTTAAGAAATGTCAGGATGAAGCCCTGAGTAGAATGAGAAGAAGAGGGTACACTGAAAAAATACTAACATATGCTGTGTCCATAGCTAGAGAAAAATCAAGAGCATCATTGCTGCCCAGTGATAGAGAAAATGATGACAAAAATAAAGGGGAGGAAGCACCTGATTACAACCTCCAGTGCGCAAGAACGCATAATTAGAGCTATTGAAAATAAAAACTGGCCTATTGTGATGACAGACAACATTTTTAATGAAAGGTTACCTGTTAAACCAGTTGTAACATTAAGGAAAGGTCAAACTATGGCAGTACATCTTTCTAAAACCAAGGCAGAAGGAGCCTCCAAGAAAACATGGTTAACAACTAAAGAGGGCTTCTTCAAATGCATTTCATGCCGTGCTTGTAAATTTGGTATTAATACAACTAAATACAGCACTCCATTTAAAGAAAAGGGCCGGGTCATC
Organism: Lissotriton vulgaris; assembly: GCF_964263255.1. Taxonomy (NCBI): domain Eukaryota; kingdom Metazoa; phylum Chordata; class Amphibia; order Caudata; family Salamandridae; genus Lissotriton; species Lissotriton vulgaris. The sequence goes on from NC_141691.1 coordinate 2,091,210,085, forward strand.
AAGGGCAAATTTGACTGCCGTACGGACTTCGCAGTCTATGTTCTCATGTGCACCTGTGGGCTGAGGTATGTTGGAAGTACTAAGCTCCAGGTGCACGTGAGAATATTACAACACATTAGAGCTATCATGAACTGCGATCCAGCATATCCAGTCGCAAGACATTTTAAAATTGTACATAATAAGGACATCAATTGTTTGACCTATTATGTCATTGACTCTGTCCCTGTGCCTTGAAGAGGTGGCAATAGGGAAATGTTATTGAGACAATTGGAAAAAAGATATATTTTAAATTTGGATAGTAAATATCCAAATGGTCTCAATAACACGGAAGACTTACACACATGCCTTTAAACTATTGATCTAACTTGTTCTTAGGAGCCTATTTCTGAAATTTATATTACCTGGGTCACTCCTACAGGCTTGTAATGAGTGAGGCTTCCTAAGATTGTGGATGATTTTAAAGACTATGAGATAGGGACTGGGGCATTTGAATGTATTTTACCCCATTACTCAGCCTCCGTCTCCTTATACGGTTCATTGGTTTCAAAAAACTATTTTTGTACTTATTATGTATTTTGCACATATAGTCAGCACGAAGCACTTTTGTAATTTGTTAAAGGAATCGTTGGCATGAACATTGGAAAATTTAGAGTCGGTATCTGGGACCAGGTACAGACAGAAGGATATTTTATCTGGACCACTTAAATTATGTAATAAGTTTATTTGGGGATAATTCGTGGCAGCTATTTTTACACAGGCTTATTTCTGCATAGATGCGACTGCATTAAGGCAGGTGATTTGCACAATGCTTAATAAATTTATCAGATAGGCCCTTTAAAGAAAAGTGTGGACAAATTGCACAACCCGTCAGCATTTAGGCTGTGATATGCACGTGCATTCATTACAATGCGTTAAATGCGTTTTTTGCACAAATCAAGATAAAGTTATATGATTTTTTTTTTTAAATAATAAGCTTGTGGTGCAACAATATTTTGTACATATTTATATATTTATATATTTTATATTATTTATTGTATAATAAAATTTTGCGAAGTTTGCATGGATTCTAAAGCATTTAAGCTGGCATTGTGAAAATATTATCCAACTTCACAAAGTTGTATGTTGTCCAGAATTGTAATCATACTAAGAATGAGCAAAATAATAGGGACTCTAAAAAAATCAGACGATTTTGTTAAAGCACTTATGTCACTGTGAAGTATGTTTTCACTGTTCATGGTCACGTGGTTTTGAGAAGTGAAAAAAATATGTATATATAAAGCTACCAGTACTGCATGCCCGTTATGTGAACAAGGGTGTTCGTTACCCGAAACGTGTCATGCCGAGTGAGAGGAGGGATAATAAACCTACCTAAGAAGCTCTACATTGCCTGGTGGTGGAGAAACAGAAAGTATCTGCATATGTATATGTATATATATATATATATATATATGTATGTATATGATATGTATATATATATATGTATATTTCCAAGAGACATATTTGCTGCGCTTGGAGTTTGTTAACTCTTTGGAATTTTATTGTTATCATTGTTGTGCTGTTTTTTCACTAATGACTCGTGATCGAGCTCACATCTGTTTGAAAAGTGCTACAGTGCTGAGCAGCTCCAGTCATATGTGCAATACAGCAGGATGAAAGTGCAACGTGCTTTATGAAAGTGCTATACATAATAAATAGTAGGTAAAGTGCTAGTGCCAAGTTAAGATCGGATTTCATTATCTTGCACAACTGGGATTTTAAAAAAAGGTATATATAGGGTATTAGGTTAGTTTGGCAGTGGCAATATTTTAATATCTTATTGTTCGGTTTCTGCCGTCTCATTCTACGTGGAGCTTGATGGTAGGATTATTGGGGCCGTATTTAAACCATAACATTGATTAAAAAATTACTACAAAATTATTTCTCGAAATATCAACCATAATGTATTACTAATAATTACAGAAAGTTGTGAAGATCATCTGTGTTGTTCAACCCACTGGGTGCTTTGCTATCAAGTTCAAGGATCATTCAAGACTCCAACAGTGTTTCTCTGTTGCCTCCTCTCTGGAGGTTGGAGAAGACATCTATGACAAAGTATTTCAAGCTTTTCAGGCAGTTATTGTGCTCCAACTTGAAATGTCGTGTGGTATTGTTGTTCACAATTGCACGCAAATGCTGCAATATTCTAACATGCACCTGTAGCTTCGTACTACCCGCATATTGTAAGCCAAAGGTGCATGTTAGTACGTATACCGCATATTCTGTCCTACATATATGTGCAAATTGGTTGGTTTATTCCGGATATCTCATGACGTGTTTTGACTGCACAGCAGTTTTGTTCACAGAAGGAGAACAAGACTGCTATGCACTATCCCGTTCTGGAGCTGCTAAGCGAAAAGCACATATGTAACAGTGAGGATCACTTTAAGACCACTCAGGACAGCATTATGTCATGGCTGAAACAGAGAGGTTATCCTGAAGCTGCACTCAAAAATGCAAATGAGATGGTTTCCAATTAGCAATGGGCAGATGTACTGTTTACCAAGAAAATGCATAGACAACAGTCAAGTGGTTAGATTTAGAACTACTCTTAACTACAAACATCAGATGATGAGAAAAGCTATGGTCAGGCATTGGCACTTGATCAGAAACAATCCGGTGATTGATGACAGTATTGCCAAGAGACCCTCGATCACATTCAGAAAGGCGAAGTCCATGCAGGACATCCTGGGCAGAAGCAAGTCACCAAAGCCAAAGAAACCTGTCTAAAACTTAGCCCAGGCTTTACAAAGTGCACAATGTGCAAAGCCTGTACAAATGGCAAAAACATGACTGAACTTGATATGCCTTTCTAGGAGACTGTAAGAATAAGTAAAACACTGACATGTAAAACAGTACACGCAGTTTATGTTTTGTCTTGTCCATGTCCGAAGTGGTACATAGTCGAAAACACAAACAAGGGAAACCCTACTCGCTAGGAACTAGGGTAATTAGGTATGTAACAGAAAATTGTGGTTCCTGAGGGGCAATGAATACTATCTTGATAATAATATGCACAATCGCAATGATAAAGGGTTACCATGACGTCAGAAAGAAAAGCTAGCAAGGACACAGATGACTGTATTTGCAATATTGTTTTTATATGTCAAATAATATATCAATATGTACATAAAAGAAAAAACATAATAGTGTTAGGTGTCCCCAGTGAAGTTGGAACCAAACATAAAGCATAAAAGTTTTAAATTAGTGACAAATGTGACTTGGTTTCCATAAGAAAACGACCATAAGCATTTGTACAATAATCACAGCCACTGTGTACAGTAATCAGAGCTAATTGAATTGGTTAATTTTGCTACGTTGTCGATAGCGTTTTGACCCTTCTATGCAATACAGGGTCTCTTCAGGACCTATGGGTGTAGGGACATCTGAATTGCAGTTGCGCAGCTACGTGAAGAGTATGACACACCAGTTTTGTGATAAGGGATGAAAGATACTCACAAGGGAACCAGCCGAGTACCCTTCATGCGTATCGGGATGAGGGGATGGCAACCAATTGGATGTAGGGCGCGGTTGGTGCTGCTGGGTAAGGAAGAAGGTGTGCTCCGCCTGTGGTTTGAGCGGAGAAATCTCGGAGGAAGACTGCACTTGTGGTGCAGTAGCGGCTTGTGAATAACTGGCACGGTTGGCTGACACAGGTACTGGATCGTGACAATGTCATTGAACCCAGGTAGATGGATTTATCAGATCTACCGCTCTGTGATGCTGAGAAACACACTACAGATCCCCTCTATTCAACTTTAAGAAGATACTTGGACACAGAGTCACGATCCAGTACCCGTGTCTGGCAACTGTGCCAGTCATTCACAATCCGCTACTGCACCACACGTGCAGTCTTCCTCCGAGATCTCTACGCTAAAACCACAGGCGGAGCACACCTTCTTCCTTACTTGCAGCACCGACCGCGCCCTACATCCAATTGGTTGCCAGCCCCTCACCCTGATATGCACGAAGGGTACAAGTATTGTTAATTATCAGATGTCATAAATATCTCACCCAACTAAGCAGCTCGCAATGAACTCCTTAGTTACAAAATGAAATTGTTTTGAACTCCATGTTGACAAACCTGAGGTGATTGATGGCCACATGATGCTGAAAAGAATGCCTCAGAACCTATACCAGGATCATTTAATCGCAGGAAACATAAGATCAAAGAGCTTCCAAAACCACCACACTGCAGTAGTAGACTACTTAAACAATATTATACTGTTTGGTTGAATTATTCTTTTCAGAAGTGGAAAACAAGATCCATACAGGAATTTGCCAGTATAAACTGAAGTGTCTTGAATGAGACTTTGATCACTTGAAAGGAGTGAATGAAATGAGACAGAAATACACTTGACAAGTGGTGGGAGAAAGAGCAGAGGCCATTCAGTCTTTCCAAATAAGTCAAAAGGTGGATGGGTTGTAGATAATGATGGGCCAACAGTTCTGAGAGACCCTTTCTGCCCAATAAATGAAATTTAGACAATTCTAATTATAATGTTGCAAATCTCCAGAAACAATGTTCTCCGTGATTGTTGTGTGTGCCAATGTCAAAGAATTTATGAACTGCCTGATCCTGTGAAATGCTTCTATAAAGAGAAACTGGTTTATGTCATAACAACATGGAATTAGCAAGATGATCCCTATCTTCATGGATACAAAGTTGTGAACGTGCTGGAAGAAAAACTGCAGTGTTCTTCTTGTTCTGTGGGTCTACCCATAGCTAGTAAAGCTCATTAAACACTTTCTGTCAAATGAAGGAAAAGAGGCCTTAGAAATGCTTTGCTTCAATAGTTCTATATTCAGGTTTGGTCAAGGGCTCACATTGAACCTCCTTGAGAAATTAGTGTTTCACAAAAGTGAAACAACTGCACCCCTGTGTTGTAGGAAATCTTCTGTGAATGCTTGTTGATTCATCCTTTTGGATTCATTGTTGTTTCTGACTTAGTATCAGACAACTCACAAACTTGACAGAAAGGATGACAATGAAGAAAGTGTCATAAGCATCACACATATTCTTAATCCTTTACATAGCTTCCACCTCAATAGTAGTTCAACACATCCAATAATTGATCATTTTTTATCAGATTGCTTTCAAACTTGTTTGTATGCTGACGTCAACAGAGAGGAATTATAAAGTATTCTAGTGTACTTTTTAAAAAGTCTTTGTCAATGAGCCATAAGATAATTAGAAGCACTGTGCTGAACTAAAGAGCTTGAGCAGGGTTTTGTGTGTTTCGGGGGTAGGCCAGTCTTGCAGCCTTACTGTATTGCTCTCTTTGGAGACCAGTTTATTTACCTAGCCCCTTTCCTGTCCTGTTCTCTGCAGCTACAGAACTCCCCCCACCAGATAACCTTTGTCTCTATGCAGGCCACTTATTTTATTTTTATTTTTTATTGCATAAACTCAAATCGCACAGCTTCAGGCCTACAACCTCACGTGCCGGCCGCATCATATACCTTTCTGGCAGGTCTTAGACATTGTTTTACACAGCCCGTCAGCTGACAACTCGGGGGTCCAGCGGCGTTTTCCGATAGACAGTTAATCAAAATCCAGGTGCAGTCCCCAGTAGTGCAGGATGCATTCCCCATATGCATTTTCCAATTTTTCGCCCTCTGCACTTCCCTGCTATCCCCTTACTCCATAGTGTACCAGTCTAGCAGATAGACCTGAAAGCTCGTGATTTAACGGTCTTACAACTACCCTCAGTGCAAACAAAAAGAAAAGAAGGAACCCACCCCTCCCCTACCTTTCCCTCTAGGTGGTCGTCCCGTGCCACGCCGTTTAGTCCAAGATTGAGTTGTCCTGACCTGTCTAGCATCCGCCTCAGCTGCGCGTGTGTCCCTTGTTTGCATACAAGTCTCCCCTCGGCACAGCCTGCCTGTATGCCCGCACCCATAGTAGAGCCTCAACCTAGCTGTGTATGCGTTCCATTCCCACTAGTATCATTCCACACCTCTTCTCCTCACTCCTCTCTTGCCACGTCGCCTCACCCTCCTGTAGGGACACCCTCACTCATTCGCTCGTTCAATCATGGCTTCCATTCATTCCGATGTAGAGTTGTTTTGTCGTGCCCCACCCATCACAGGGATTCGTTGTCAGAGTTGCTGATGCCCTCACGCTGCTGCCCCTGTATGTAAGAGTTGTATAGCGCCCAGAAATTTTTTGGACGGCTTTTTGGGGGTAGCAGTTCGCTATATGTTTCCGCCTGAGTACTACAGTACAGCATGTCCCGCACCCATCTGGACTTGGTTGGTTTCGGGCCTCTCATCCAGCACTCTGCCACAACTCTCCTGGCCATTAACATCCCCATGTCAGTGATTCAGCGTAGCGCGACCGGAAGCCCTCTAGAATTGCCAATGAGCGCAATGCCCAGATCCGGGGCGACATCCACCTCCAGAATTTTGCTCATTTCCGTGAACACCTCCTGCCAGAATGTCTGAATGCCCAGACAATTCCAGGCTAAATGCAGGAAGTCAGCATCAGCCGCCTGGCATCGTTCACAGTTTGCCGTTGCCCGCAGACCGTACCTATGAAGCCTCTCCGGGGTGTAGTACACCCTTTGTAAGAACTTGAAGTGGATAAGTTGGTGCTTTCCATTGAGGGAGATTCGCTTCGTATTTTCACAGCAGTATCGCCATGTAGCGTTGTCCAATGTAATATTTAGGTCTCTCTGCCAGGCTAGTCTAGCCTTCATGAGCTGGTGCTCACCATGTGACCTTGCTTCTTTGTCACGGTTTGTAAGGAGCTTCCGAGGTTCCTTATGCTTAATAACGTAAGTCAATTCAGGAACGTCCTGGGGTTCCGCCATATCCGGACCCAGTAGCTCCAAGAGCGCACTTCGGGCCCTATGAAAATGGAAGCGTTGCAGAAGTGTGGGTTCAGTGTCGTCACCCCGCACCTGTTCCCAGGTTTTAACAACTTCGACCTGGAAGAGATCGCCTGCCTTACTTATTCCAAGCTGTGCTAGTTCAGTAGTGACCGCCCTTTCTGCCATGGGTGGAAGCCTAAGCATCCATTCCAGTGACATCTCCGGCGAATATAGTAACGCCCCTCCCTGCCGTACTATGCAGGCCACTTATCACCTCATCAAAGCAGTTTTGATCATCCTGGCAAGACTGGCCAATCAGGAGAGGCTGCTAGAAAGATGGATTTTGGCTCACAGAAAATAAAATACTATAACTTATTTTCTGTACTAGTTGTGATACATTCAACAGTGGCAAGTTGTTGTATTTATCATTACTAATCTTTTAGGTCCTCGCAATATTATTTTAGCTCATTCTTGTCAACAGTTATTCTTTATTACATGACTAGCAGCCCGCCCGACGTTGTCTGGGGCAGAAGGGAGCAGGGGGCAGCACCGCTGCAGGAGACGCGCAGCAGAGCGGCCAGCAGCGGGAGCAGCAGAGCGTACTTACCAGCATCACGTGCGCAGGGTGTTGTTTCCTTGCCCCCGTTTACTTGCTCCAGGCCGCTTCTGCCCACGCTTCTGTCCGGACTCCGGACGCTGTCGGTTTGACGCTCCTGCTTGCTTCTGCCCACGCTCCTGTCCGCTCTTGGCATGTCGGACTCCGGAGTCTGTCGGTTCGGCGCTCCTATCCTGCCCGCTTCTGGCCACGCTTCTACCCACGCTCCTGTCCGGACTCCGGAGTCTGTCGGTTTGGCGCTCCTGCCCGCTTCTGCCCACGCTCCTGTCTGCTCTTGGCATGTCGGACTCCGGAGTCTGTCGTTTCGGCGCTCCTGTCCTGCCCGCTTCTGGCCACGTTCCTGTCCGCTCTCCGAGCACTTTACTAAAATGGCGGACCCGTGATTGTGATGTCAGCACGCATAAAACGCACACGCCCACCTCAGACATCCTGTTCTGCCCGCTTCTGGCCACGCTCCTGTCCGCTCTCCGAGCACTTTACTACTTTACTAAAATGGCGGACCCGTGATTGTGATGTCAGCACGCATAAAACGCACACGCCCACCCAGACATGGCTCTACTTCCAAGGGACTACTTTCTGAAAGAACTTACTTTGCCCTTCTAAGGTATATTTTTTTATGGTATATCGCCTATGTCCATCTGCATACCCTGACGTTTACTATGATGTATTGGGTGTTTTGATTGGCGCTGTGGTTCCCGAGTTTACCTGGCTCAAAGGCTTGTGTTCTCTCTTAATAATAGTAGTATAGATTCCGATGTTAGTCTGTTGAGCTAAAATGCTACAATGACGAAAAACGAAAATTGCATTTTTTTTCTCACCAGGGCATTTAAAACATCTTTTAAAAAGGCCCGGCTTAGTTGTGCATTGTACCCTATCGTGGGGACACCTAGGGTAAACTTTAAAAGTGATGTGTATGTAAAAGTAATGTAGTTTCATAATTTGGAAGTACCTTTAAATCCAAGGTTGAATTTGCATATAATTACAGTTTAAAAGATGCTTGCAAAGCAGGGCTGACTTTTGAAATGACAACGCGCAACCCAGCAGTGCACACTTAAGGACATGAAATCTTCTGGGCCTCTCAACCTACATGCCCTACCATATAGGTAGATTGTCAATGTTGATTGTAATTACACCTAATTACCACACACCTGTATAATCAGAACACTGTCCCTGAGCCTGTTTAGCAGGGCCCAGGGCAGAGTCAGAGTTAGTTACTATCAGTGTCAGTTAAAACATGAGGTTGATCAGGACAAAATATTACGACTTTCTCACACTTTACAATAAACAAACCTAGAAATTCACTGAAAGAAACAAAGGTTCAAGTATCATTATAGTTAGGTGAATATGTCAGTGACAACATTAACGTTTTGAAAAGAAAAAAAGACTCAGAAATTAACAAGTTATATTTAGCATAGCTTACTATAACTTGCACCAAAGCCATGCACTTCCTATGACCTCAGATATTAGATAACTCATGACATGCTCTACGACATATTTTATGACATCAGCAATGGAATCTCAATGACATCATTACTCATATAACGGATGTTAGTTACTAGGAAAGCCTAATATCAAAGGTGTTACCATTGTCCATTGCAGGAATATTTTCCTAGATTTACATTGTTGTAATTTACTTTGCATGTAAGTACATTTTACTAATTAAAATGTCAATATTCCAATGAATATTTGTGTATGCACATATATGAGTATGTTTAAAATGAAGGCACAACATTTAATTTAATTAAGTTATTTCATAAGGTCAATATGTAAATATTTTTATTTACAATGTCATCAATTTTTAAATTAAGTTATAGATTGGAAATATTAATCATTTAATAAAAGGCTTTGTTTGTGAAAATATGTATACATTGTTTAAAAAAATGACATTTCATAGTTAAATATTAGTGTTTTTAATGGTTTAGGGATGGGTGCTATTACATTTTAAATGCTTTACTAGGGTTTATGGGGGTCTCATTTGTTAGGGGAGTTGAAATAGTTTTGCAGTTTATCAAGGGGTAGTGAGTAGGGGTAGTGTGAGCAGTTTACATGGGTCAGATTGAGGCCCTAAATGTCAACAGTTTGTCCATGTTTGTGTTACAAGTATTAGGATCAGCACCCGGAGCTCGAAGACACTGAATATAATTTTCTGCTTAGCACTGTGCTACAGCATGCATTTTGAATATATTTTCTATCACCTGATGTTTTCCAGCTCAAGGGACATCTCATGACAATCAGCCCAGAGCATACAAAATGTAATTTGAATGTGCAAACAGGTGCAACATGGTCTTGAAAATATTCAGTTCCGGGCTGATTCCTTGAAAATGGATTTTTTCATGGAGCTAGCAATAATTCACAGTTCTTACCCGCTAATCTGAAAAAAGAGTTCATCCCTCATTGTTTAAGTAAAACAATTCAGAAATGTTATACATGAGAGAGAGCATATGTTTGCCCTAGAGAACCAGAAGAAAGTGATGTCAAGAAATATGGCTTAAGACATAGGTGGTTGATTTGCTGAATGTCTCCCTGAGACTCCAAAGGCTGTGGGTCTGATGGTTTCTAACCCTGGGCGTAGCACTACGCTACGCTCGCGGAGTTTGCGAAGTTTGCGCAACTTCGCACTATGCGAGCTGCACTTAGCACAGTGCGAACACGCGTAGTGCAGCGTAGCGTAGTGCAGCGGTCATTTTTTGCTTGTTCGCGGTCCTCAACGTCATGTTCACGACCGCGAGCAATCAAAATGACATTCCGGCGAGATTCTCAACGCGGGGAGGTCAGGTTTCTCATTGTGAGTGGTTGCGCATGCTCGCAACCGCTCTCAATGAGAAACTACCAGTTCGCGTTGAGAAAGCTGCTGCTCGAGTAATAATCTACTCGAGCAGCAGAAAACATCAGCTCGCACTGTGCAAGATGCCGTTTTCAATGATTGCACAGTGCCGGATGCTTGTCGGCACTGTGTAATCATTGAAAACGCATCTTGCACAGTGCGAACATGCTACTACGCAGCTCGCGTAGTGCTACGTGAAGTTCGCGTAGTGCGAAGTGCACTTCGCGTAGCTTCGCGTAGCGCTACTTCTCGAACTACGCCCACCCCTAAATTGATTTCCACAGGGTTTGGACTCTCAGACTCCACATTCCAGAGGCCTTGGAATGGTCTCCGGTGGCAGGTTGGTCTGGTGGCCTGAGGGGGTTATAAGTTTGATAGTCTTAGTGTTTGTGGCTCTGATGGTCTTCAGAGATCAATGATTCAATGATCTCCAGATGCTATGAGTCCAATAGATTATGTAGTTGAATCCACAGATGTACTGGGTACCAACAGTGGTCACAGTAAAGCAATGATTCAGGGCATGGGAAAGAGCTGGAGCAAAAAGATTTCCCAATCAGGTGAACAGAAGAAAGAACTCTAACACTTAAGTCTCCTGAAGAATGTTTCATACTTTTTAAATTAAGTGGTAGCTCCTGTTACTGCATACATAACAATTATACGTTTTGGGTTTTGTATCTTCTGATACATACAAGGTACAGTTAAAAGATTCATCCTCCACTGAATGTTTTCAAATCAAAGCTGATGGATTCTAAATGGAGGAGAAGGGCCCGCAAAATACTGTGACATGCAGAGTGTGATGAAGTAGGCTTCGCAACTTGCATGTGACTTCCCATTTTAGGGAACAAACCCATAATGGGTGCTGGATACTGCACTCAATAAATAATGCATCAACATAGTGTGGTTGATTCACAAAAGGCCTCTGTACCCATGGTGGAGGCGCCGTGGTTGTGGTGAGGTGCCGGCTTTTATGCAAGTGACTTTGCACTCATGGTGTGACCTCCACCCTCCACAATTGGGTTCTAAAGTGTGGAGGTCCCACCAAGAGTGAGGGTCCCCTACCATGAGTGAAGCCCACCGCCATGACAGTGGGGCCTTCACAACGAGTGGGGTGGTGATTTATGAATCGGGTCCAGTATTCTTAATTATCAGGTGTGATAAACACCACTCCTAACTGAGCAGCTCACAATGCATTAGATAATATTCCAGGATCATTTTAAGATAGGAAACATTCAATCAAATAGCTTCTAAAACCACTACACTGTAGTACTTAGACTGCTTAAACAACAATCTACTGTTTGATTACATTATTCTGTTCAGAAGTGGAAAGGCAAAACCCAAACACGAATTTGCCCTATAAACCAAATCGCCTAGAATGAGATTTTGATTGGCTGAAAGGAGTGATTGAGATGAGACAGAAATTCTATTGGCAAGTTGTGGGGCAACTCTCTGTGTAGCGGGGCTGGCGCGCAGGGCTCATGTTGTAATACCCCTGTGGCCTTTAATGGAATACTAAGAAACCATGACTGATGTTCCCTAAGGCCCATAATTCCAGTGCTCTTCAGTCCCTGCAAGCTTTCCCCAGAATTATGTGAACTGATAGAGTATCTTGCACATGCTGTTACTAGGGCCTTGGTGTTGTTTTCCACTATGCATGTTTCAGCAAAAACAATACATTTGTTTCCTGATTAATTGGTTCCAACCATCAAGTTGCACCTGCCCTTCCTGTAAGGCCAAAGCTAGTGTACTAACATGTATTTCCTTCAAGTGTCCATGAGAACCTTCCAGGCTGCAAAGTGCTCCACATGCCACATGTGAAATAACTACTCACTTTGGGCCTTTAAACAGGTACCACACTCAATGCCGAGTCGTTGCATGGTCTCTCTTCCTGTGGTACTTTTTTCACCCTTCTCACTAACCTAAAGAAACTAGTTGGAACTTAGAAGCGCTTTAGTCTCCTTTAATTCCAAGTTGAAGCAGTGGTTCCTGTGTGTCCAGCTCCCTTGACACCTCCTTCATCTCTTCTTCCCGCACAGCTACTCTTGTTCCCCTGCATCTACCCGAGTCAAAGCCTTGAGACATTCTTCAAACTCCAGACAAGTGGAAGAACAACGCTAAGCATGTGATACCAGGTTAGTGTGCAGTATTCCTTGTATAGTAGAAAGCAGGATCGAGTATCAGCATCTTCAAAGACTTTTCCTCCTTGCCCTTTCCGTGATTTCCTCCAGCGCTTCTTGTGTGGTCATGCTCAGGACACTCCTTCCAACTGTGGTGCTTGAACTGTGATTTTGCAGGAACTTAAGACTTTAGCTCTGTGTTTCTCTGATGAACAGTAGTGCCAACAGAAAGCACTTCAGAGAGTTTGATTTGTGTATGAACCTTGTACCTAAATCTGTGTTCCAAGTTTAATCTTCAAGAGGGCCAGTAACTGCAATTTGTATTCCGAGTGTAATCCTTAGGAGTGCCTGTAACTCCAATCTGTGTACTGATTTTAATTCTTGACAGTGCCAGTAATTGCAATGTATGTTCCGAGTCTCTTCTTGGGAGTGTCTCTAACTCCAATTCCTGAATTTGGTTATTCTGCTCTGCCGTGCTGCTGATGAAAATTGTTTGTGTATGCAATTGCATGGTTATTGAGGTATCTTAGTTTACTGATAGTAACTGCCTCCTCTTGCTTTTTTGGCACCCTTTTCCAAATAGGGACCCTTCCTTCTAGTCAGGATAAGGTGGATACACTACTGAAATAACCCCTGCTCACCCCTTGGTAGTTGGGCACGAGCAGTCAGGCTTATCTCATAGACAGTGTGTGATACATTTGCACATAAGATACAGTGACACAGTGGAAATACTACTGAAAGGACAATATGCCTGTTTCAGAAAGGTAACCAATATCTATCTGTACAAACAAAATCAAAATAATAAAGGTCAAATATAAAGTAATCAAAAATATGTGCTTTGCAAGAATGACTTTAAAGTGCAGTTCCTTGGAGCCCGAACCTCCATCTGAGGTTTGCGGTGTGATGAAAACAACAGACTCCTACATTTCCAGCCGACCGCGTCAGTGTGGACCGGCGCTGGTGTCAGCAGACTCATAAACAGTACCTTTGGTGACAGTCATCCAGCGGCATCAGTGAGACCAAGGCTGCGGTGCAGAGTGAGGCAGTGCTCATTGTGGTGCTGACCGGTCAGGAGCAAGCGGCAGTGCCAGTTAATGGGAGCTGGGGTAGATCCACCCAGAATGTGGTGTGGGATGGGGCGGTGCATCATGTGGCTCTTGAGCAGTGCCCCTAAACCATGTTGCAGTCATGGGTGTCGAGGTCAGTATGCAGCGACATTGTTGGTGACACCAGAGCAGCGGAGTTAAGTGAGGCGTATGTAGTGCGCTGACCATGGGCCGCTGTGCAAGCAGCTGCCCGGTAGTGGTGGTAGTTATTGTGAGTGAAACCAGGGTTGCGGTGCAAAGTGTGGCGATGCCTTCTGTAGTGCCTTCAGGACGCAGAGCCAGCAGCGGTGTCCGTGATGGTGAAGGCTGCTTTACACCTCTGTGGCAACTGAAAACCACGGTTTCAGAGGCGGTACCCAGTGGTAAGTGCAGTCTTTGCAGTCCCTGAGACTTCGTGAACAGGAGGCAATCTCTATTCCAAGCCTTGGAGATACTCAGCAACAAGTGAAGAAAGTTCAGTCCAGTCCTATCACTGTCCAAGTCAGAAGCAGCAACTGCAGGCCAACTCAGCAAAGCAAGAAAACAGCAACGGGGCAGTACTCCTCCTGGCAACTCTTCTCCTCTGCAGGGTCCTTGACCCAAGCCAGTTCTAAAGTTCTCGGGTCTGGGCCCCAATATTTATACTCAGTTTGTATTTGTTCTTTTGGGCAGTGTCTGTGCTCAGTCCAAACCAGTTTGGTCCTGTCTGGCCCAGCTTCCTAGCAGGAGGTAGAGACAGCATTGTCCAAGGCAGGCCAGGCCCATTGAGGTGCAAGAAAATCTCCTCCCATTACTCTAAATGCAGCCCAGGTCTATTCAGCCAAACCCTGACCCATCCACGAAAGGCAGGACACATCTCAACCCCCCCAGGGGCTGTCTGAAGAGGATGCACATTCCCAGCCAATGTCACTCCAAAGACAGGCAGTCAAACAACAACCCAGCTGATGTGTTTTATCTAGGAACCCGAATCAATATTGCTATTTTATGCCCTTGTATGGCTATAATCAATAATATCCCTATAATGGCATAAGGAATCAGATCCATATTTAAGTAAATAGCCCCTTGCAGTCCACAGCATGGCAGGAGCTACTTCCTTGGATTCCTAGAAAGCACAATGAGTTCTTTCGACACACCAAACCTCCAGCAACCTGGGAAATCCCCAATTGCTTTTGTTTTGATTTGTCGTCAAACTCCTCGAACACTAAAGGAACAGTCAGTTCTTAGTGACATCTTTATTGACGTCTCATGTCCAAACCTTACGTCAAACTCGGCACCTTTCAGGTATAAATATACCAACGTTGCCTTAAGCAAACACACGGTGGTGGTTTTGGAGCCCAGCAGCCATCTACTTGCCCGAGAGCCCAGCTGATGCGAGAGCCCACGGATGCTGCCCCTCCTCCTTGACGCGCTGAGAAAGACGCTGTCTTTTTCTCCAGCCGAGAAAATCCAACTCTGGCGTTTCCAGCCTACCCTTGCGGGTTGCTGGAATATCGAGTCGTGAGGAAAGAGATACCAGACCTCCTACATTCTATTCCCAAGGTACGGTGCTGACTAAACCCTTAATGAGAATTCTTGAGTCAGATTCTTGGCAAAACCAACTTAACTTAAACTGCTACTTACTTACTCCTTCCCACGTATTAGGCTTAGGTCAGGTACATCGGGGTAGGCATATTTAGAAGCACCAGTTGAGTACGTTAGTCAATGTATATATATGTATGTATATATTTTATCCATTTTAAAGTGTCATATGGCTAAGAAACCATATCAATGCTTTTACAGTATTATTTCATAATACTCTTTTTACTGTACGCACTTTACTTTATATTAAGTATTGCAATTGTGGCAATTCATTTCTCTTGCATGAGAAGGAAGACTGCTCATTAAATTATACCTTTTATTGAAAACGCCCGTCTCTCTCTTCTCTGCACTCTGGTGAAACTAAGAACGCACAATGACTGAGTGAAACAGCCGTCTATTGTTTTCACACGACTCTAGAGATATACTCTTATTCTGGGGGAGCAAAGTTGTCATGTTATATGGTTGTCGGAATTTAATCCCTTCTTGTCTATCCAGGGAGGTTAAACTCCTCCTCGTTTATTCGAGAAAGTTTCTAGTGGTTTCTGGCTATCAGAGTGCAAAAAAACGATGGATTTAGGCCCAGATCCTTGTACTGGGGTGAATGTATGACATTGTTCTACATTCTGTCCATCAACTGTGTTTTTTGCAATTTTCACCCCGAGTGTGCTGGGTATACTCAGACGTGAGTCCCAGGCTCTCCACACCACTGGAGTCAAGCCATCTAGGCTGATGAAGGCTGATAGCCAGAAACCGGTCCTTGGATGCTTGATTCCGGTCTGGGAAAGACATGGCTTGGTAGTTCGGACTGGACTGTTCCCATGAGGCACAGGGTCAGAGCTGATTTGCATATAGCCAGTGTCTAACCCAGGGTGGTGTGGTGTGCAAAAAAACGATGGATTTAGGCCCAGATCCTTGTACTGGGGTGAATGTATGACATTGTTCTACATTCTGTCCATCAACTGTGTTTTTTGCAATTTTCACCCCGAGTGTGCTGGGTATACTCAGACGTGAGTCCCAGGCTCTCCACACCACTGGAGTCAAGCTATCCAGGCTGATGAAGGCTGATAGCCAGAAACCGGTCCTTGGATGCTTGATTCCGGGCTGGGAAAGACATGGCTTGGTAGTTCGGACTGGACTGTTCCCATGAGGCACAGGGTCAGAGCTGATTTGCATATAGCCAGTGTCTAACCCAGGGTGGTGTGGAGTGCAAAAAAACGATGGATTTAGGCCCAGATCCTTGTACTGGGGTGAATGTATGACATTGTTCTACATTCTGTCCATCAACTGTGTTTTTTTGCAGGCCCACTAATAGCATCTAATTTCCCGGCTCTGGGTATGTGGTTTAGCACTCTACAACTACACAACCTTCTGGCTGACATCCAATCAGGATTTAGAGGTAACCAAAACAAGGAAACTGCACTCATTTCAGCCACAGCTGACATACAAACCATATTTGACTGAAGAGAGACCCCTGCCCTCATCCTGATTGACCCCCCATATCCTACTACAGTCTCTCATCATTCACTCATCATAAAACTTCAAGGTATCCGCATCAAAGGACTGGCCCTCAACTGGGTAGGCTCCTTCCTCACAGGAATAAACTATAAAGTCAGACTACCATCTTACATATTTCAATCCAAGTACCTGGTCTGCAGAGTACTGTTGGGCTCATCTGTCAATAACACCTAGTTCAACATTTATGTAACTCCGCTCACTGACCTCATCAAATCCCAAAGCAAAACCATCATATCCTACGGTGATGACATCCAACTCATCCTATATCAGACTAACAAGACAACTAGGGTTGGACATAATTTGGGTAATTTTCTGTAGCTAAATTACTTGTACTGACCACAACATTGCTTGTAATTATGCATCATTATGTGAGAAGTATAATCCAGCATTTAGCTTTATGTTCGTAGTGCAAAATGCACCTTGGCATCTAAAATTAGCCCAAGGATGCAACTTGTGAAAAGAAAATATCACTACATATTACAGGTCACGAAAAGTAGTAACCAGTCGACACTCGCTCTCTCTCAGTTCATTTGTCCTTCATATGTGGTAGGATGTTTGACTCAAATTACTCTTAGATACTCAACTGGCATAATTGCACACTTTTGGCAATTTTACATAACTAATGCATAATTACTGTAATTACTCCGATTACTCTGGCATAATTACAATTTTACCCAGGCCTAAACAAAAGCACCACCAGAACCAACTTCACCAACCACATGATCAATGTAGCAGAATATATGAGAACCAAATGCATGAAACTGAACTTCGACAAGACAAAATTACTGGTCTTCTGAAGCAGGAAGGCTCCTTGGGACTCTTCTTAGTGGCCAACAGAGCTCGGACCCACACAAAACCCACCAATCACACCAGAAACCTGGGAATCCTCGAGGGAGGTAATCTCAGTATGACAACGAAAGTCAATACAGTGAACTCCTCCGGCCTTCACATCCTATGTATGCTACCCATGATCTTCAAATGGTTGCCCCCAGAACACCAGACATACCAACACACAAACACTCATTAAAAGAAGATTTGACTACTTCAACACATTCTATGCTGGGATCTCCAAAGATCTCCTTCACCATCCAGAGCACCTCAGAAAGATTTATCCTCAACCTCACACATAGTACTCACATCTTGCCACACCTCAGAGAGCTCCATTTTCTCCCCATGTTCAAGAGCAGACAATTCAAACTGCTCAGCTGTGCACATAAAGCACTGCACAACACTGGACAAATTATGCACTTTCACCAGCCAATAAGAAACCCATGCTCAGCCACACTCTCAATTGCACACACTCCCAGTAGCCACAAAAGCAGAATTGGATGTCACTCATTTTCCTACATTGTACCCAACATCTGGAACGTTGTCGATGAACACATGAGATCCTCCTCCTCGATTCCTGAATTCTGCAAGGATCCAAAGACCTGGCTCTGCCACTAATGCTGTGGGGCCTAACGACTACCCACCAGCTCTAGTGCTTGGATACCCTCAGAGGTGATTAGCGTACTGCACAAAGCGGCTTAACATAAAATATTTTGATCGCAACGTTCAATATGCCTGGTCCAAAATCCTTTGTTATAAAGTCATATGAGTATCAGTAAGCTGCTCGTACATTACCCAAAGTTGGTCCTCCAATGTTTTCTCAGCCTAATCGGGCTCTATTGGCTAACTGAGAGTTTGGCCGCAGATCACACTTTACAGAGTATCCTATATCACAATGGAGACTTGAGCACTTGTTAAAATGAATCAATTCTCTGAAACTCTCAGCTTATAAGTAATGTATATGGCATCTGATAGAACTTTCCGATCAAGTAACCACTGAGGGGGCGAAACCTCACTTGAGCTGTGGCTCAACTTAATTTATATAGTGAGAATTGAGAAGTGGTATAATCACATAGCTAACCCAAAACGTATCGATAAGTGGCTACTTATGATGTCACGCTGAGTGAAAAGTTGACCCCTACTCAGACCCCTGATAGGCCCTCCATGTGTCCAAATGACAATGTGACTCAATGACTTGTTTAATGCAGATCAATATTTTTTTTCCTCTGGCTAGCAGATTGTGATCCATATGTTGAGTCCCGAGCAGCTTTGAGTGACATATTAATAGCCCAACAGATGAAAAGTAGGTGGCATAACTGGCTTAGCTCTAGCAGTAGAAAGTAGAAAGAATTTACAATATAGAAGGATCATCCTGATAAGGAGCAGAGAGAACAAAGATGCTGAGCTGAAAATTATAATTTAAAATGTGTGCAAAATCCACCATTTTTACTTCTCCACTTTTACATTATACACACTCCAAAGATTACATTTAGCTGTTAGCGCAACACCCAGTTGTGGTCCTTTGTAGCCTTATGAGGCCAACATCACTGGTATTTGAGCTGGTTGCAAAAAAAGTACATGCAGTTTAAGTGCAGATATATAATATGTCTAACTTTAGTGGCAGATCTTATGCTATTTATATTCCAACTGAATATATGATTATCCTAGCTACCCTGTTGTGATTTGGTAGCCACTGAATAATCACATAAATGCTTCCTTCTGTGTTTCTAAGAATTTAATCAGCACATTTGAAGCTTTGCCTTCTCTATCTTATGAATCCATAACCCAGCTTAAACAACTCACCCCTTGCTAAACAAAATCCAGCAGGTGCCTTGTGAAACCCAACTCCAACCCACCAGGTCTTAGACCGTCCCTGACCTGAGTCTGTTTTCATTTTTTTAGTGAATTTGATAATTGAATATCACGTGAGTTGGCGGCAACATTCATGATTTTTTCACACATTTTCCAGTTATAAACTGACAGTATTTACTTTCATAGACCTCTAGACAGGACTCCACTTTCTCCAGCATGGGTGCTTTTCCCTTAAAAGACACTGGTATACATAGTACCCCGCATGTGCAAACCCTATTTGTAAATGATTGAATGCATCATTATAATGGATTGAGAGAATATTACATATTTTTTCACAGTGCCAGCAAGACGAACCTAAGACTATCACTGAACACACCAAGTGGAATATACGCTATATGTTATGTATTTGTTTGTAATACATCTTCCCCTGAAGAAGGGTCGAGTGTAGACCCGAAATGTATTGGGCTTTTTGTTCATTCATTTATTTTTGATATGTATACAGCATAATGAAACATTGATTTTTCATGAGTAAAGTTCTCTCATTTGTTTTTTTATTCTCAGAGAATGGAATAATTGTATATATATATATATTGGTGTTGCATAAATACTCTTTTTGCACAAACATTGGTGTTACACGTCATGTTGATAATACGAAAAAAGTTTTTATAAATCATTGATGAATTTTGTGTATAGACAAATTTAAACGTGGAAACCTAAGGGTTATAGTCGAGCGTCCCTCAGATCAGGGTGTTCCCTGGCCTCGACAGTGCATTAATAACAGGGCGTTGGGGCATTCCCCCAGTGAGACAGCTCACTTATTCATCGATTAAACACAAATAAAGTTGGTTTGAATTCAGGTCAAGGTTAGGTGTGCAGTTCTACACACACAGAGCATTAATTAAATACTAGACACACTGAAGTGGTGACCAAGGCTCTGAGGATCTTATTCGTTAAACGGGCTGTAGGTAAGTCAAGTGATACATGTGTAGTAACATGTGGTCTGATTCTTGTGATTTCAAAGGAAGAATTAAGGATTATGAATATATAAATGTGACCCTAACAGTCTGGGGCATATAGTGGATGTGATATTACCAGTTGCAAAATGGCGACTAGTGGGCAATGGCTTTTCTTTAATGAGCAAACTTGTACACAGTGTGCTGTTTGTGGAATGAACACGTATTAATGCATTTCTGAACACTGCAAATGGTTTTAATGCAATGTGTAAATTGTGTACCATGTTAAGTTATTTTCCACCTATCAATGTGAACTAACAGTCGGTATGAGTAGAGTCCTTTACAAGGTGGCACAACCTTATTATGCATCTGGCGTTTCTTTATGTTTACTATGTATTTAAAGGGGATTGGTTTAAGCGGTCAGCGTTGTGACCAAGGAGTCGAGGACACCGAATTGTGTTTTGGTGACGCTCCTCTGTGCTTTGGAGTGAATAAAGCATTGATACCAACTACACTAGAGTTCCAATGCATTATTTATCCGAATAAAGGAATTTGTTGTGAATTTTAAATTAGCACGGTTGTAGGGGTGAAATGTGAGGACTACTGGCTACATATTGCACTCAATAAATAATGCATTAACACAAGGCCTCCTTACTCATGGTGGAGGCCCTGCTCGCATTGGTTAGGCCTAGCACTCATGGTGGGTCGTTTGCAATGAGTAACTGCAGTGCGGAGGTTCTGCCATGTTTGAGGGGCCTCTGCCATGAGTGAGGTGGCCCTTTGTGAATCATGCATGATAAATATCTCATCCAACTAAGCAGCTCACAATGAACACCCTAGTTAGAAAATTAAATCTTTTTGAACTCCATGTTGACAATATGAATTGATTGATGGCCAAATGATGTTGAAAAGAATATTTCAGAACCTCGACCAGGATCATTTGAAGGCAGGAAACATAACATCAACATGCTTCCAAAACCACCACACTGTAGTGTTAGACTATTTAAAATAATATTATACTGTTTGATTACATTATTCTTTTCAAAAGTGGAAAGGCAAGATCAATACAGGAAGTTGCCCAAATAAACTGAAGTGTCTTGAATGAGACTTTGATCACTTGAAAGGAGTGAATGAGATAAGACAGAAATATACTTTGCAAGTGGTGGGAGAAAGAGCAGAGGCCACTCAGTCTTCCAAATAAGTCAAAAGGTGGATGAGTTGAAGATAATGATGGGCCAAAAGTTCTGAGAGACCCTTTCTGCCCAATAAATGAAATTTAGACATTTCTAATTATAACGTTGCAAATCTCCAGAAACAATGTGCTCCTCCGTGATTGTTGTGTGTGCCAATGTCATAGAATGTATGAACTGCCTGATCCTGTGAAATGCTTCTATAAAGAGAAACTGGTTTATGTCATAACAACATGGAATTAGCAAGATGATCCCTATCTTCATGGATACAATGAAGTTGTGAACTTCCAGGAAGAAAAACTGCAGTGGTCTTCTTGTTCTGTGGGTCTACCTATGGCTAGTAAAGCTCATTAAACACTTTCTGTCAAATGAAGGAAAGAGGCCTTATAAATGTTTTGCTTCAATAGTTCTATATTCCGGTTTGGTCAGGGGCTCATATTGAATGAACCTCCTTGAGAAATTAGTGTTTCATAAAAGTGAAACAACTGCACCCCTGTGTTGTAGGAAATCTTCTGTGAATGCTTGTTGATACATCCTTTTGGATTGATATTTTTTTCTAACTTAGTATCAGACAACTCACAAACTAGACAGAAAGGACGACAATGAAGAAAGTGTCATAAGCATCACACATATTCTGAATCCTTTACATAGCTTCCACCTCAATAGTAGTTCAAACACATCCAATAGTTGATCATTTTTTATCAGATTGCTATCAAACTTGCGTGTATGGTGACGTCAATAGAGAGGAATTATAAAGTATTCTAGTGTCTTTGTCAATGAGCCATAAGATAATTAGAAGCACTGTGCTGAACTAGAGAGCTTGAGCAGGGTGTTGTGTGTTTCAGTCTAGGCCTGTCTTGCAGCCTTACTGTCTTGCTCTCTTTGGAGACCAGTTTATTTACCTAGCCCCTTTCCTGTCCTGTTCTCTGCAGCTACAGATCTCCCCACACCAGATAACCTTTGTCTCTATGCAGGCCACTTATCACCTCATCAGAGCAGTCTGGATCATCCTGGCAAGACTGGCCAATCAGGAGAGGCTGCTAGAAAGATGGATTTTGGCTCACAGAAAATAAAATACTATAACCTATTTTCTGTACTAGTTGTGATACATTCAACAGTGGCAAGTTGTTGTATTTATCATTACTAATCTTTTAGGTCCTCGCAATATTTTTTTAGCTCATTCTTGTCAACAGTTATTCGTTATAACATGATTCCGATGATAGTTTGTTGAGCTAAAATGCTACAATGACGAAAAATGGGCATTTAAATCATCTTTAACAAAGGCCCGGCTTAGTTGTCCATTGTACCCTATCGTGGGGACACCTAGGGTAGACCTTGGAGGTGATGTGTATGTAAAAGTAATGAAGTTCCATAATTTGGAAGTACCTTTAAATCCAAAGTTGAATTTGCATTTAATTTCAGTTTAAAAGATGCTTGCAAAGCAGGGCTGACTTTTGAAATGACAACGCGCAACCCAGCAGTGCACACTTAAGAACATGAAATCTTCTGGGCCTCTCAACCTACATGCCCTACCATAATAGATTGTCGGTGCCGATTGTGATTACACCTAATTTACCACACACCTTTATAATCAGAACACTGTCCCTGGGCCTGTTTAGCAGGGTGCAGGGCACACACAGAGTTAGTTACTTTCAGTGTCAGTTAAAACATGAGGTTGATCAAGACAAAATATTATGACTTTCTCACACTTTACAATAAACAAACCTAGAAATTCACTGAAAGAAACAAAGGTTAAAGTATCATTATAGTTAGGTGAATATGTCAGTGACAACATTGGCGAAGTGTGGCTCAATGATTAGAGCGGCAGACCCTGATGCAGAGGTCTAGCCCGGGACCAAGGTTCAATTCCCCTGTCTCGGCGGGTCTTGGGCTCAAAATTCCACGGACCTGATAATTCTCGCCTCGGTGCCTATTCCAATCATGGAGTCCCACTCTTCAACTCTGGGCAATAGCTTGCTTAATCTCCACAACGGCCCCCACAACGCTAAGGATGCCTGGCCTCCACCTTGGGGGTGCCCAGGAGTGGACGCCTCACAGGGAAAGCCAGGATGGGTTCCACAGCGGTATTCGTAAGCGCCTTGAGACCCTTCCGGGTGAGTAATGCACTATACAAGTATCAATTTACATTTACAACATTAACGTTTTGAAAAGAAAAAAAGACTCAGAAATTAACAAGTTATATTTAGCATAGCTTACTATAACTTGCACCAAAACCATGCACTTCTTATGACCTCAGATATTAGATAACTCATGACATGCTCTACGAGATATTTTATGACATCAGCAATGGAATCTCAATGACATCATTACTCATATAACGGATGTTAGTTACTAGGAAAGCCTAATATCAAAGGTGTTACCATTGTCCGTTGCAGGAATATTTTCCAAGATTTACATTGTTGTAATTTACTTTGCGTGTAAGTAAATTTGTACTAATTCAAATGTGAATATTATAATTAATATTTGTTTATGGACGTATATGAGTATGTTTAAATGAATGCACAACATTACATTTAATTAAATTATTTTATAAGGTAAATATGTAATTATTTGTATTTACCCTGTCAACAATGTTTAAATTAAGTTTTAGATTGAAAATAATAGTCATTTAAAATAAAAGATGGTTTATGAAATTATGTATAGATTGTTTTACATTTTCTATAGTTAAATATGAGTGGTTTTTAATAGTTTAGTGATGGGTGCTATTTAATTTGAAATGTTTTTACAGGGTTTACTGGTGTCTCATTTATTAAGGGGTTGCAATCGTTTTTCAGTTTATCAAGAAGTAGTGATTGAGGGTAGTATGCTCAGTTCACATGGGTCAGATTTAGGCCCTAAATGTCAACAGTTTATCTATTTTTGTGTGACAAGTATTAGGATCAGCATCCGGAGCTCACAGGCGCTGAATGTAAGTTCCTGCTTAGCACTAGGCTACAACCTGCATTTTGAATTTATTTTCTATCACCTGATGTTTTCCAGCTCAAGGGCCATCTCACGACACTCAGCCCAGAGCATACAAAATGTAATCTGAATGTGAATGTGCAAACAGGTGCACCATGGTCTTGAAAATAGCTTAAAGTTGATTGTCCTTGAGAATGGATTTTTTCCGGGTGCTCTCAATAATTCACAGTTCTTACCCGCTAGTCTGAAAAAAGAGTTCATCCCTCATTGTTCAAGTAAAACAATTCAGAAATGTTATACATGAGAGAGATCGTATGTTTGCCCTAGAGAACCAGAAGAAAGTGATGTCAAGAAATATGGCTTAAGACATAAGTGATTGATGTGCTGAATGTCTCCCTGAGACTCCAAAGGCTGAGGGTCTGATGGTTTCCACAGGGTTTGGACTCTCAGACTCAACATTCCAGAGGCCTTGGAATGGTCTCCGGTGGCAGGTTGGTCTTGTGGCCTGAGGGGGTTATAAGTTTGATAGTCTTAGTGTTTGTGGCTCTGATGGTCTTCAGAGACCAATGATTCAATGATCTCCAGAGGCTATGAGTCCAATAGATTATGTAGTTGAATCCACAGCTGGACTGGGTACAGACAGTGGTCACAGTAAAGCAATGATTCAGGGCATGGGAAAGAGCTTGAGCAAAAAGACCCCAATCAGGTGAACAGAAGAAATAACTCTAACACTTAAGTCTCCTGAAGAATGTTCTATACTTTTTAAATTAAGTGGTTGCTCCTGTTACTGCATACATAACAATTATACGATTTGGGTTTTGTATCTTCTGATACATAAAAGGAACAGTTAAAAGATTTATCACCCACTAAATGTTTTCAAATCAAAGATGATGGATTCTAAAGGGAGGAGAAGGACCTGCAAAATACTGTGACATTGAGAGTTTGATAGAGTAGGTATCACAATGTGCATGTAATGTCCCATTTTAGGGGACAGTCCCATAATGCATCAACATAGTGGGGTCAATTCACCAAAGGCCTTTGTACTCATGGTAGAGGCTCTGTGGTTGTGGTGAGGGCCCCTTTCTCATGGGGGTGGCCTTGTACTCATGATGTGACCTCCAACCTCCTCAATGGGTAACTAAAGTACGGAGGTCCCGGCTGGAATGAGGAACCTCTAACATCAGCGAAGCCCACCCTCATGTCTGTGGGGCCTCACCACGAGTGGGGTGGTGATTTATGAATCAGGCCCTGTATTGTTAATTATCTGGTGTGATAATCATCACTCCTAACTGAGCAGCTCACAATGAAGAAGGCCTTATATGGAAAATTAAATCTTTTTGGATTCTATGTTGACAAACTAAATCTTATTGATGGCAAAATGATGCTGAAAACAATACATTTGAACCTATACTAGGATCTTTTGAAGATAGGAAACATTCGATCGTATAGCTTCCAAGTGCAAATGCCAAACCCATACAGGAATTTGCTCCTATAAATCATGGTCCACATGTTTCATGTGAACTAGCTACACCATTTGCTCCTTTGAGTGGGTATATAAACCACACTCAATGCTGGGGTGTGGCATGGTCTCGCTTTCTGTGGAACTTTCTTCACCATTCTCACTAACCTAAAAAATCTAGTTGGAATCAAGAAGCGCTTTAGTCTCCTTCAAGTCCAAGTTGAGGCAGTGGTTCCCGTGGGTCCAGCACCCTTGACACCTCCTTCATCTCTTCCTCCAGCACAAAAACATCTGTTCCTCTGCATCTCCCTGAGTCAAAGCCATGAGACATTCTTCAAACTCCATACAAGTGGAAAAGCAATGCTAAATACAGGTTAGTATGCACTATTCCTCCTATAGTAGAAAGCAAGATTGAGTATCTGCATCTTCAAAGACTTTTCCTCCTTGCCCTCTACGTGATATCCTCCAGCGCTTCTTGTGTGTTCATGCTCTAGACACTCCTTCCAACTGTGGTGCTTGAACTGTGATTTTGCAATAACTTAACAGTTTAGCTCTTTGTTCCTCTGATAAACAGTAGTTCCAACATAAAGCACTTCAGAGAGTGTGATATGTGTATGAACCTTGTACCAAAATGTGTGTTCCAAGTTTAATCCTCAAGAGTGCCAGTAACTCCAATTTGTGTTCCAAGTTTAATCCTTGGGAGTGCTAGTAACTCCAATCTGTGTTCTGATTTTAATAATGGGCACTACAAATAACTGCAATCTGTGTTCTGAGTCTCTTCTTGGGATTTTGGTTATTCTGCTCTGAAGCCGTGCTGCTGGTGAAACTTGTACGTGTATGCCATTGCATGACAATTGTATATAGAGGCTTGCTAGTAACTGCCTCCTCTTGTTATTTCCAATTCTAGAAATGGGTGTCTCTAGTTCGCAATGGTTTGCAAATGTATCCATATTGGAACCCTTCTTTCTAGTCAGGATAAGGAGGGTTACACTGCTGCAATAACCCCTGCTCACCCCCTTGGTAGCTGGGCACGAACAGTCAGGCTTATCTCAGAGGCAGTGTGTGATACATTTGCATATATCAAAATCAATAAGGACTAGCTATGTTTGGGGGAGGGAGACTCAATGAAGTACGTGTGCTGGCAAACCCATTGGTTTGTTCATGAAGCCCTCACCCACCAACCTAGTTGGTGGCATGCTTCATCATCGGGCCCACCGAGTGTGTCCTGGGTGTGCTTTGACGCCAGTGTTACTGCGGAGCTGGTATGTTCGCTGAGTGTGCAGTGTGGTGAGTGAGAAAGTGAAAGTTTAAAAGCTATACAGTGGGTCCCAGTACCCGAGAGAAAATAGATCAACTTTAATCACTGGGCCCCTGTTAGCAACTAAAAAGGCAGATGGACGTGTTGGAGTGAGAATTATGACCTCCTGCGTCCTGTGTGGTCTACATGTTTCAGCCAGGCCTTTTAATTTAAAACTGGCTTTCCTCAGGACCAAATGAGTATGTGAAAAAGGTGCAGATAAATAATAAAATTATAGTGATTGTGTTATTTTACTAATTTTCGCACTCCCTAAGGTGCGTTATATGTTAGAGGGGGATTCCCTCTTGCTTTACTACACATAACATATAGGACATAGACAGACGTACATGGTAGAGTCATGTTAGCATGATATGATGCTTTTCACATCCCTTGCCGACTTGTAAGGTGGGTGCTCGACCTATATTTGGCTAGGGTGTGGTCATGTCAGAGACATAACCTGCATGGGTTTTATCATAGAACCGATTGTAGTGGTGGTGAGCTAAACAGCGGATATTAGCATGGTGAGGTACAGGTAAGTAAAGTACATTATCCTCACTCAGGCTATTTGCTGTAAAATGCTTCCTTGGGTCACCTGGCAGAGAAAGAGACCCTGAAAAAAGGTTTTGAGAGTATTTGGTTACATCCGACTTGTAGGGAAAAAGATATCAACAGCTTACCCCATTTGTTGCAGTCGTGTGCTAGATTTACTCACGAAATTGCCGGTCTAGATCCTCCTTGGACCTGTCGTCCTTCTGCGGTGCCCGAATGAAAAGCGGGGGGCCGTCGGTCGTGATTAAATAGCCCCGTTTATTGCTTTCACCTGGGTAAGTGTGGAAATAGAATGAGGGATGCGCTGGTGCTAAGTGCCTCATCATGCAGCCGCGGTGCGCATGTATGAGGGAACAGTGGTTGTCGCGCATGCGCACTATGGTGTAGTACGGCCAAAGAGTGCCTCTGGGTCTGCGCATGTGCGTTGATGCATTGGAAGTCTATTGCTGGCAAGGTCGGGGGCAGAGAATACCCATTATTAAGATGTTAGCGCTATGTTGCGCCGGCAGCAAGGTGGCTTGCTCGAAAAATGTACATGACATGCAGTAGCATACCATCACTATAAAACATCTATATGTATATAATGTTTGATATAGTATGCTGTTGTTGGTATTGTACACAGAGGTGCCTACATGTATGCTAGAGCGCTGGTATTATGCACGGAGGTGCCTAACTGTATATTAGAGCACTGGTCTAGTAGTTTGGTGGTAAGCTATGCTGGGTTCCACGGTGGGTAGAGAAGAGTACGGAGGTTGGTAGGGGCACATGGCATGGTGTTCGCATTTGAGAGCTCCCGCAGGTATGACTAGTGGAAGGCTGTTTATACATGAGTGGATTGCTCAAAGAGTTAGTGAATTCCACGGAATTGAGTCGTTCAAACCCACTGTGTGGGTAGAAAGTCTGTATCTCCAGCGTTGTTCTTTTTGGAGGAGGTACTTTTCATTGGTTTCTGTTACATCAAACTGTTCAATGACAGTCCATGTGAAGCTGTTAGGGGTGTGGTTGTGGGACAAGAAGTGGTCGGTCAGTTTACTTATGTTCTTGCCGCACCGAATGGTGCTCCTGTGTTCTGTCATTCTAGTTTTGACTTTGCAGGTAGTCATCCCGATGTACCTTAGGCCACATCTGCAGGTTATCAGGTATACCAGGTTGGATGAGTTGCAGTTTATGAACTGGCGTTGCATCCATGTTTTGCCCGGTTCCAAACTGAGGGTTTTGGACGGTGATGTCAAGTGGCATACGCTGCAGTTGTTACATGGCTGGTGGCCTGTGAGTTTAGGTAGGCCCCAGGCGTTGAGGATTGTGTTATCGGCCGGGGCGGGGTTGGTCCTGGGCCTTGTCCTGACAAGCTGGTCTTTTAGGTTTTTTGCTCTTTTGTACGCAAAACGTGGTTTTTCCCAGTTTCTGGTGCCTAAGTTGATGATCTTCCAGTTTCTTTGGATAATGTTGGAAACCTGGTTTGACGCAGTATTGTATGTAGTCACACAGGTGAGAATGGGTTCCTCAGGTTGTTTGACGGTGGTTTCAAGCAGTGCCTCCCTATTTTGGTTTTGTGCTCTTTTACAGGTAGTTCTAATGATCCTGGCGGGGTACCCTCTGTCCTCCAGTTTGTGAACTAGGGCGGTGGATTGTTGCTTGTAGTCCTGGATGTTACTGCAGTTGCGCCGTAGGGAAGGTTTTCCCTCAGGGGTCTTGGGTGGAAGCTGTCAAACCTGAGGAGGGAGTTCCTTGCTGTGGGTTTGTAAAAGGTAGTGGTAGTTAAGCCGTCTTGCTCTGCTTTAATGTTGAGGTCCAAAAAAGCTAGTTCAGTTGGGCTGCTAATGCTTGTGAAGCGTTGGTAGGTATCCCGGCTGTTGATCCAGAGTAGGAAATTGTCCAGAGTATCCTGGTTGCCTTCCCAGATGATGAAGATATTGTCGATGTAGCGTTTTTATGTTGGTTGAGAACGGGTTGATAGGAGGTTGTATGTGGTTCTGTTCAGGAGTCTTGGTGTGGGCACACTGCTCAGGAGTCTTGGTGTTGTCACACTGCTCAGGAGTCTTGGTTTTGGAACACTTCTTAGGAGTCTTATATTGGACATAATCTGCTCAGAAGTCTTGGCTTGGGCTTACTGCTCAGGAGTCTTGGCTTGGACACACTGCTCAGGAGTCTTGGCTTGCACACACTGCTCAGGAGTCTTGGCTTGGACACTCTGCTCAGGAGTCTTGGCTTGGACACTCTGCTCAGGAGTCTTGGTTTGGGCACACTGCTCGGGAGTCTTGGCTTGGACACACTGCTAAGGAGTCTTGGAATGGACTAACTGCTCTGCAGTCTTGGCTTGGACACACAGCTCAGGAGCATGGGCTTGGACACACTGTTCTGGAGTCTTGGCTTGGGGACACTGCTCGGAAGTCTTGGCTTGGTCACACAGCTCAGGAGTCTTGGCGTGGGCACACTGCTCAGGAGTCTAGGCGTGGGCACACTGCTCGGGAGTCTTGGCTTGGACACACAGCTCAAGAATCTAGGCTTGGACACCCTGCTCGGGAGTCTTGGCTTGGGCACACTGCTCAGGAGTCTTGGCTTGGACACACTGCTCGGGAGTCTTGGCATGGACACAGTGCTCAGGAGTCATGGTTTGGGCACACTGCTCCGGAGTCTTGGCTTGGACACACTGCTTGGGAGTCTTGGCTTTGCACACTGCAGAGGAGTCTTGGCATGGGCACACTGGTCAGGAGTCTTGACTTGGACACACAGCTCAGGAGTCTGGGCTTGGACACACTGCTCAGGAGTCGGGGCTTGGACACACTGCTCAGGAGTCGTGGCGTGGGCACAATGCTCAGTAGCGTTGGCGTGGGAACACTGCTCATGGGTCTTGACTTGGACACACTGCTCAGTAGTCTTGGCTTGGGCTCAGTGCTCGGGAGTCTTGGCTTGGACACACTGCTCAGGAGTCTTGGCGTGGGCACTCTCCTCAGGAGTCTCGGCTTGGGCACACTGCTCAGGAGTCTTGGCTTGGACACACTGCTCAGGAGTCTTGGCTTGCACACACTGCTCAGGAGTCTTGGCTTGGACACTCTGCTCAGGAGTCTTGGCTTGGACACTCTGCTCAGGAGTCTTGGTTTGGGCACACTGCTCGGGAGTCTTGGCTTGGACACACTGCTAAGGAGTCTTGGAATGGACTAACTGCTCTGCAGTCTTGGCTTGGACACACTGTGCTGGAGTCTTGGCTTGGGGACACTGCTCGGAAGTCTTGGCTTGGTCACACAGCTCAGGAGTCTTGGCGTGGGCACACTGCTCAGGAGTCTAGGCGTGGGCACACTGCTCGGGAGTCTTGGCTTGGACACACAGCTCAAGAATCTAGGCTTGGACACCCTGCTCGGGAGTCTTGGCTTGGGCACACTGCTCAGGAGTCTTGGCTTGGACACACTGCTCGGGAGTCTTGGCATGGACACAGTGCTCAGGAGTCATGGTTTGGGCACACTGCTCCGGAGTCATGGCTTGGACACACTGCTTGGCTTTGACACACTGCAGAGGAGTCTTGGCATGGGCACACTGGTCAGGAGTCTTGACTTGGACACACAGCTCAGGAGTCTGGGCTTGGACACACTGCTCAGGAGTCGGGGCTTGGACACACTGCTCAGGAGTCGTGGCGTGGGCACAATGCTCAGTAGCGTTGGCGTGGGAACACTGCTCAGGGGTCTTGACTTGGACACACTGCTCAGTAGTCTTGGCTTGGGCTCAGTGCTCGGGAGTCTTGGCTTGGACACACTGCTCAGGAGTCTTGGCGTGGGCACTCTCCTCAGGAGTCTTGGCTTGGGCACACTGCTCGGGATTCTTGGCTTGGACATACTGCTCAGGAGTTTTGGCATCTGCACACTGCTCAGGAGTCTTGGCTTGGACACACTGCTTGGGAGTCTTGGCTTGGACACACTGCTCGGGAGTTTCGGCATCTGCACACTGCTCAGGAGTCTTGGCTTGGACACACAGCTCAAGAGTCTTGGCTTGGACACACTGCTCAGGAGTCTTGGCTTTGCCACACTGCTCTGGATTCTTGGCTTTGACACACTGCTCGGGAGTCTTTGCTTGGACACACTGCTCAGGAGTCTTGGCTTGGACACACAGCTCCGGAGTCTGGCTTGGATACACTACTCCGGAGTCTTGGCCTGGACACACTGCTCAGCCGTCTTGGCATGGACACACTGCTCAGGAGTCTTGGCTAGTGCACACTGCTTGGTAGTCTTGGCTTGGACACATTGCTTGGGAGTCTTGGCGTGGGCACACTACTCAGGAGTCTTATTTTGGACACACTGCTTGGGAGTCTTAATGTGGGCACACTCCTCTGGAGTCTTGGATTTGGGCGCAATGCTCAGGAGTCTTGGTTTGGGCATACAGCTCCGGAGTCTTGGATTGGGTACACTGCTCAGGAGTCTTAGCTTGGACACACTACTTTGGAGTCTTGGTTTGGGCACACTGCTCAGGAGTCTTGGTGTGTGCACACTGCTCAGGAGTCTTGGTGTGGGCACACTGCTCAGGAGTCTTGGTTTTGGCACACTTCTTAGGAGTCTTGGCTTGCACACACTGCTCAGGAGTCTTGGTTTGGAAACTCTGCTCAGGAGTCTTGGCTTGGACACTCTGCTCAGGAGTCTTGGTTTGGGCACACTGCTCGGGAGTCTTGGCTTGGACACACTGCTCGGGAGTCTTGGCTTGCACACACTGCTCAGGAGTCTTGGCTTGGAAACTCTGCTCAAGAGTCTTGGCTTGGACACTCCGCTCAGGAGTCTTGGTTTGGGCCCACTGCTCGGGAGTCGGCTTGGACACACTGCTCGGGAGTCTTGGCTTGCACACACTGCTCACGAGTCTTGGCTTGAAAACTCTGCTCAGGAGTCTTGGCTTGGACACTCTGCTCAGGAGTCTTGGTTTGGGCACACTGCTCGGGAGTCTTGGCTTGGACACACTAGTCAGGAGTCTTGGCATGGACACACAGCTCAGGAGTCTTGGCGTGGGCACACTGCTCAGGAGTCTTGGCGTGGGCACACTGCTCAGAGGTCTTGGCATGGGCACACTGCTCAGAGGTCTTGGCATGGGCACACTGCTCGGGAGTCTTGGCTTGGACACACAGCTCAAGAATCTAGGCTTGGACACACTGCTCGGGAGTCTTGGCTTGGGCACACTGCCCAGGAGTCTTGGCTTAGACTCACAGCTCAGGAGTCTGGACTCGGACACACTGATCGGGAGTCTTGGCTTGGGCACACTGCTCAGGAGTCTTGGCTTGGACACACTGCTCGGGAGTCTTGGCGTGGACACAGTGCTCGGGAGTCATGATTTGGGCACACTGCTCTGGAGTCTTGGCTTGGACACACTGCTTGGGAGTCTTGGCTTTGACACACTGCACAGGAGTCTTGACTTGGACACACAGCTCAGGAGTCCGGCTTGGATACTCTACTCCGGAGTCTTGGCCTGGACAAACTGCTCAGCCGTCTTGGGGTGGGCACACTGCTTAGGAGTCTTGGCTAGGACACACTGCTTGGTATTCTTGGCTTGGACACACTGCTTGGGAGTCTTGGCGTGGGCACACTGCTCAGGAGTCCTATTTTGGACACACTGCCTGGGAGTCTTGGCGTGGGCACACTGCTCAGGAGTCTTGGTGTGTGCACACTGCTCAGGAGTCTTGGCTTGCACACACTGCTCAGGAGTCTTGGTTTGGAAACTCTGCTCAGGAGTCTTGGCTTGGACACTCTGCTCAGGAGTCTTGGTTTGGGCACACTGCTCGGGAGTCTTGGCTTGGACACACTGCTCGGGAGTCTTGGCTTGCACACACTGCTCAGGAGTCTTGGCTTGGAAACTCTGCTCAAGAGTCTTGGCTTGGACACTCCGCTCAGGAGTCTTGGTTTGGGCCCACTGCTCGGGAGTCGGCTTGGACACACTGCTCGGGAGTCTTGGCTTGCACACACTGCTCACGAGTCTTGGCTTGAAAACTCTGCTCAGGAGTCTTGGCTTGGACACTCTGCTCAGGAGTCTTGGTTTGGGCACACTGCTCGGGAGTCTTGGCTTGGACACACTACTCAGGAGTCTTGGCATGGACACACAGCTCAGGAGTCTTGGCGTGGGCACACTGCTCAGGAGTCTAGGAGTGGGCACACTGCTCAGAAGTCTTGGCATGGGCACACTGCTCGGGAGTCTTGGCTTGGACACACAGCTCAAGAATCTAGGCTTGGACACACTGCTCGGGAGTCTTGGCTTGGGCACACTGCCCAGGAGTCTTGGCTTAGACACACAGCTCAGGAGTCTGGACTTGGACACACTGATCGGGAGTCTTGGCTTGGGCACACTGCTCAGGAGTCTTGGCTTGGACACACTGCTCGGGAGTCTTGGCGTGGACACAGTGCTCAGGAGTCATGGTTTGGGCACACTGCTCTGGAGTCTTGGCTTGGACACACTGCTTGGGAGTCTTGGCTTTGACACACTGCACAGGAGTCTTGACTTGGACACACAGCTCAGGAGTCCGGCTTGGATACTCTACTCCGGAGTCTTGGCCTGGACACACTGCTCAGCCGTCTTGGTGTGGGCACACTGCTTAGGAGTCTTGGCTAGGACACACTGCTCGGTATTCTTGGCTTTGGACACACTGCTTGGGAGTCTTGGCGTGGGCACACTGCTCAGGAGTCCTATTTTGGACACACTGCCTGGGAGTCTTGGCGTGGGAACACTGCTCAGGAGTTTTTGCTTGGGCACACTGCTCAGGAGTCTACGCTTGGACATACAGCTCAGGAGTCTGGGCTTGAACACACTACTGGGTAATCGGGGCTTGGACACACTGCTGGGAAAACTGGGCTTGGACACACTGCTTGGGAGTCTAGGCTTGGACACATTGCTTGGAAGTCTGG
Source organism: Lissotriton vulgaris (assembly GCF_964263255.1). NCBI lineage: Eukaryota > Metazoa > Chordata > Amphibia > Caudata > Salamandridae > Lissotriton > Lissotriton vulgaris. The sequence continues at coordinate 2,091,244,541 of NC_141691.1, forward strand.
GCTTGGACACTCTGCTCAGGTGTCTGGGCTTGGACACTCTGCTCAGGTGTCTGGGCTTGGACACACTGCTCGGGAGTCTTGGCTTGGACACACTGCTCAGAAGTTTTATTTTGGAGACACTGATCAGGAGTCTTATTTTGGGCACACTGCTCAGGAGTTTTTGCTTGGACACACTGCTTGGAAATCCTGGCTTCAGCACACTGCTCAGGAGTTTTTGCTTGGGCACACTGCTTGGGAGTGTTTGCTTGGACACACTTCTCGGGGGTCTTGGCGTGGGCACACAATGCTCAGGAGTCTTGGCTTGGACACACTACTCGGTAGTCTTGGCTTGGTCACGCTGCTTGGGAGTCTGGGCTTGGACACACTGCTTTGGAGTCTGGGCTTGGACACACTGCTTGGGAGTGTTTGCTTGGACACACTGCTCTGGGGTCTTGGCTTGGACACACTACTCTGTAGTCTTGGCTTGGACACGCTGCTTGGGAGTCTGGGCTTGGACACACTGCTTGGGAGTCTGCGCTTGAACACACTGCTTGGGAGTCTGGGCTTGGACACACTGCTTGGGAGTCTGGGCTTGGACACACTGCTGGGGAGTTTGGGCTTGGACACTCCGCTCAGGAGTCTTGGCTTGGATACACTGCTCAGGAATCTTGGCTTGGATATGCAGCTCAGGAGTCTGGGCTTGGACACACTGCGTGGGAGTCTGGGCTAGGACACACTGTTCCGGAGTCAACATCCTGAAGGAGCATCACATGAAGCTCAGCACATACACAAGGAAGAGCAAACACAGCAGGATGTGACTGTGGAAACAGGTTTAGTCACGTAAACCAATGGGGAATTTGTTTTAGAAGGGAAAATGGAGAGCCCTGTGCATACATTGCCCAGGGCAAGATGCTAGCGTGTGAACTCCTCCACATATTTCAGGCACAGGTTTCTGGCTGAACAGTCTAAGTGCACATAGCACAGACAGAAGGTTGCCGAAGGCTGAGCCTGAGAAACGGACTCTGCTATGGACCTGAAGACATTCCACAACATGTATTCTCACGGCCGAAAGTTCAACGAAGAATACTTCAGCCAGTCATCCCCCTTTTTTAAGGGTGCTATTGATCTATTGTTTTCTCATTGCAACAAAAGCTTGTCATCAGGTATGTACTGGCCCCGGCGGCTGCCCCCAGAGTCAGCTCCTTGGTTATATTGTTGTTCTGAACTTTTTCACATGCTTCCGGCACTTGTGTTCATGCTTCTCTGGGCCCGAGTCATGGGTCCTCCATCTTGACGGTCCCTGACTCGCCTGTCGGACCTTTTCCCACTATTTCCTCCCCCTAGGTCCCCTTCACCCCTTCTCATTGTGTTCCATACTCCCCCCCCCCCCCCCCTCACCCCCACCTCCTTTTCCTCTTTTTTCTCCTTGGATTTGTTCTTTGTGTTTTGCTACTAATGTACTTGATGTAACTGGGACATTTTCTTGCTATGTTCCTCGTGTACAGCGCTCTGATACCTCCGGGTCTAGCCAGCGCTATATAAAAGTAAATAATACAAATGCATGTCCCTGCTCACCAGCTGAGAGTAGCTTTGTCTGTCATTCTGTTTGCAGCAGATACACTCTGGAGGAGTATCCAAATGTCCTCGAACAGTAATATTGTCTCCAAATCATTTTCAGTGAAAGGCGGGGTCTAATTGTTATGATAGAATTAATATGAAATAACCCTGGACATTGGTCGAGTGTCTCTATTTCAGATACAGGTGTTGCAGACACCACAGAGGAGGAGTACATGCCGCCCCATCAGCACACTAGTGCAAGTTCTTTTCAATATAAAGAGCAGTTATTTGGCCTGGTCACTCATAGCCATGGGTTTCAAAGAGCTTTACTGACTTCTCACACAGCGAGAATATCTGCCCTTCATCCTTCCTCTGGATTAAGAAGTGAAATGTTGCCTATGGCCCGTGTTAGGAGATCACCTCCCTGTGTATCAGGTGTATTGTGCTCAGAAATGCAAGAGAGCTCTTTAAAGATGCTTTTCTGATAGCTGAAGGATTGGACATGCATATTTAGAGCCTGAAAGGGATCTCCTGAGTTGCATCAGCACACATGACTGACCTCATGCAACTGTTAAGATTAGGCCTCGTTTTAACTGAGAGCCATTGAGCTAGATAGTCATTTAGGTAACATTAATTTGCATTGTAATGAATAAGTTCAATAACCATGAGATAATATCTCAAACGCAGCAGCTCCAAAATTAAAATTATAAAAGCAAAGGTCACACAGTCAAGTGACAATTACATTGAATTAGAATAAATTAAATGTATGCATTCATTACAGCAACACCCCCCCCCCCCCCCCGGCCACCCCCCAAAAAAATAATTGTTCTTTGGAGGAAGAACACAGAAGCTGCTTCATTACATTTGCACTCCTCCGATTCCCAGTCCAATAAGTGTTGGCTTTAGATGTGCAATGAATGCGAGGCAGAGAGAAGCAATCTGCTGTTGAGAGAGATGCTCCAATGTGGCAGCCAGGTGAAGTATCTTCATTAATACATTCAGGATACAATGTGGTTCTTGAAATGAAGTTTAATCCAGGAATATAAGATCCCATCCATATGCAAGACAAACAAGCATCAACTGACTAACATTAGAATCTTCTCATGTTTGCCTATTGCATGAGATACTAAATGACAGCCTTAATATTCTATATTAAAACATTTAAAGATACAGTGCTAAATATCGCACCAGGGTGTGTCCCAAGGAGTCAGAGCAGCAGGCCCTGCATGCAGGGAAGCCAGAACTGCACATGCAATACCTGCTCTCTCTGGAGCAAAGGAGCTATGAAGGAGCAGCTGGAGTTTATGACTCACTGCCCATCTATGGCAAGGACTGGAAAGGCAGCAGCAGGCTGGGTTGAAGACACATACAGCCCACAGCCACTGACAGCCACCAGAGTTCAGAAGACAAAGCAGGATTGGTAACACCTTGGAAAGTGTCACTAGCATCAGTGAGCATCACAAAAGAACAGCACAGCTCCCTCATTATCATCCCATCCTGGGTCTCACTGACATCACCCCAAAAGGCAGAAAAAGAAGCTGAGGATATGGCTGTTGATTTAAAGTAATTATTTACTGTATTCCTTTCTCAGATCAACAAATGTTACTGTTGATGACTTGCTCATTGGCGTTACATTTTTAATGTTATGTGTGTTTCACTTTTACATATCTCGTTCTTTCAAAAGTGATTTCTAAAGATAGCACTTCTTATGGCAGTCACATTCCTATTGTGTGGAAGCCTCTGGTTTGCCGATGGTGGTTCACTCCCAGGCAGCAGAAACCTTTGCTTGAATCATAGACAGAACCAACAACTGGACATAAACTGGGTGGGTCTTTGCCTGACTGGTGTACCTGGGCAACACTACAAAGATATGCTCTGATAAAGTAGTCTCCCCACTGAAGATAATGAAATCGCTGAAGTTGCACTGGACACTGGCATTGTCTTTTACTGGTTGATGCATTGGTCACAATCAACAAGATACTGACCCTGAACTTGGCAAACTGCTCCTCAGCTTTCTTCTTCCGCTGATCAATATCCGGATCTTGGCATGCAAATCACACATATGCCACTCCCCTTCACGGTTTGTTGCTGGACTTTGTTATCCTTTTATGACTAGTGAGATCAATTTGATATAGGATGCACCCTATGTTTCAGCAAACACTGGTGCTTAGGTTGTTGCAAGTACTACTTGTGTCTAATAACATGGAATGACAGATCGGAGCACCCTGATGCTTCCAAATAATTCTCTGAACTCTTGCATAGAAAGAGAACAATGCCATCAATGTCCCTTCCTGCACAAAAAGTATCATCCCTGCCATCCAGACACCCTTGCAAAATGGCGCATGACAGCCAATGATGTGCTAGCGATGGGGAAAGCACAGGGATGCGTCATATTTTTGTCAATATGATGCATCCCTGTGCTTTGGGAATGACACTGCATGGCACAGCTAAATGGCTGACAGCACTGAACCATTTTCTTGTAGATGAAGCCCTCAGTCTTGAGAAATGCAGATTCTGCCAGACTGCACTTAACCTATCGCCAGAATATGGGGCTGAGCCCACACATATCATCAGAGTATGTTTGCCTAATTCCTAGCTAGCTCACAGTGAACCATCCAAACCAAAAACCTTCCAGGGTACCAGATGGTATCTTCAACCTCAGAAATGACCACTCTCATTGCCCAAGGAAATTTCAGAACAGATCTACCCTTTCGTTGTCTACATTTGCATATACAAGAGACACACAAGAAAGATACAAACTGGCTTTTCAAACATTTATAGACACAATTGTATTTTTGTGTAAAAAGCGTGAGCTGCAATTATAAGTAGGATAAAATAAAGCATTGAAACAAGCATCACAAGAATGGCTTGAGAGTAGTGTGGCTCACTGGTTAGAGGCGGCAGACCCGAGAGCAGAGGACGGCCCGGGACCAGGGTTCGATTCCCGGCGCGGCAGGTTTCTGGACCAGGGTCAGCGGACTCGATAATTCTCTCGCCTCGGTGCCCACTCTGATCAGCGATCACACTCGGCAACTCTGGGCATTAGCTTGCCTCATCTTCACTAACGGCCCCACCAGACCGCCGGGGATGCCTGGTCTCACCCTGGAGATACCCATTAAGGGACCATCTCTCAGGGAAGCCAGGAAGGGTTTCGCAGCGGTCGAAGCGCCTTGGGACCCTACGGGTAAGTAGTGCGCTATATAAATGCCTATACATTTACATACATCAGGCAATAAGTTGTTATCAATATGACATGCAGCTGTGCTGGATGTGATGTAATGCCATGAGGTTGCTATGGCCAGGTCTGGGAAAATCATTAAAATGCTTCTAGGCCCACAGGTCTAGTACCTTGAAGGATCTGTTCGACCTGACTGTAATACTCCTGACTCATAAGCCTGTCTAAAATTGTGTGATCCTAGGCAAATATTTTATTTCACTGAGCCTTTCTTAGTCATTACATATAGGAGCATCTTCACAAAACAATTACAGTTATTTGATTTAATAAACTGAACGTTTGGCCCAAGGAGAATAAGACTCGATCCCACATACAGTGTACACATGACCCCCCACCTGTGTCGTAGTTAAGTAATAGCATTGCCATCAGGGCGGTGACCTGAATGCTTTTCAGTTTATTTTTGAAAACTCTCGATATAATATTGGTCTCAATACAATGATTTAATCTGAAGTGCTGAGAGGATACACTTTTGCATGTTAAATAAATACAATTTTGGGAATGCTGAAGGCCCTCTGTCATATTCTAAGATCATCTTTGGTGTGTAATTTAGATGTCAGTTCTTCTTTAAGGTTTAAGCTTGTGGACTCCGATGCAGATCTCTCTCTCTCTCTCTCTCTCTTACTCTCTCCTTTGCCACCTCTACAGTGCGGAAGGTGTGTTGGATGCAATAAAATACCAGCATCAGGGGTTGAAAAAACGCAGTTAATAGGAATTTATGGGTAGCCAAAAACAACTACATTGAGTATTTATGGGGCTGATGTATCAAGATTCTATTTTCTGATTTCTAAATAGCGATTTTTAAGGAATCACTATTTAGAAATCGCAAAATGGAATGTATGTAGAAAATCGTTATTTTTTTGCGATTTCTTAGTCTTCCTTATTTGCGAATTTGCAATTTGCGAATTCGCAATTAAGGAATCATTTCTCATGCATGGGCCAGAAGGCCAATAGGAATGATTGTGAAATATTTCTTAATTTGCGAATCTCAATTTGCGAATTCACAAATTGAGAATAATTTCAAGGGTGCAGGGGTGTCTCAAAGACACCCTGATGCACCCCTGAAATGTACATGGGTGTGCATATGGCGCACATACATGCCCTATGGGCATGTGTGTGCGTCACATGCCACCTTCAAAAATGCCAAATTGTGCGCCTTTTAAAAGAATTTGCAAATTAACATCAACTACAAGTTGGTGGTAATTTGCGATTTCTTAACCAAAATTCGCAATTGAAAAATGCTACATACATAGCATTTAAGGAATCGCAAAATTGCGATTCCTTAAATGCTATGGCAAAATAAGGAATCGCAAATTCTTGCGATTCCTTAATTTGCGAATTTTTGATGCATGCCAAAACATGCAAATAGACCGTTTGCGATTCGCAAAGGCCGAAATTCGCAGAATTTCGGCCTTTGAGAATCGCAAACGACTTGATACATCTAGGAATAAGACACATAATAGTTGTGCATCGTTATGTCACTCCATATAATAGATATTAATTTCTCTTACCCTAAACAGAGCCATGCATTGTATCCACTTCAGACGGATGAGTGGCTGTTCAGGCCACACAATATTCAGACTTGTGACTTGAAATTCGAATACTTGTCTAAAGTCTCCAGCCAGTTGTTTAACTGTAGCAGAAGGCCCTGGACACCTGTCATGTACATGCACTTTGTGTCACACCCAACATTAGAAATGTACCTAATTCTTGGGGGATGACCACAGTCAGCTCGATAGTTTTAGGACTTCACCTGCATGATTGCACTAGAGTATCCATCGCTACTCTTAGCCAGGACATACCTGTCCTGTTATTTATGTGCTATAAAAGATATTAATCTGGACCTGGCCTGGGTTCGAAGGCACAGCCATACCACTCTTATCCCCCAGGGTCTTTTATGTTCTCTTTCCCTCACTGGTGGGAGCAGAGGACGACACTCCTGGCTTGTGGCTGGACCCCCAATTCTACTCACTGTTATTCATACACAATGATGTTTCTAGTTCTCCTCCCTACTCAGCCCTTGTTGAATCACCTGTTACTGGCTACGGAGTTGTTACCATTAGTTGTTGTTTACATTTTGGTTTTGTTGGCTACCTGTATGAACGCATGGGAGAACATGCCCCGAATCACTGGACTGGGCGAGGCAGAATCTCCCATATCACATAGGGGGGGGGCTCGAAGAGGGGTGTGCACACTCTCTCTACAAACCCTCCCCTGTGTGAATGCATGGGAGAACTTGCACCCAATCACTGGACTGGGCGAGGGCAGCTTCGCCCATATCACAAAGTTAAGGGCTCGAAGAGGGACGTACACACTCTCTCTACAAACCCTCCCCTGTATAATTGCATGGAGAACATGCACACAATAACTGGGCGAGGGCAGGTTCACCCATATCACAAAGGGGGGGGGGGCTCGAAGAGGGATGTGCACACTCTCTTTACAAACCCTCTACTTTATGAATGCATGGGAGAACATGCACCCATTCACTGGACTGGGGGAGGGCAGCTTCACCAATATCACAAGGGGGGGGGGGGCTCGAAGAGGGGTGTGCACACTCTCTTTACAAACCCTCTACTTTATGAATGCATGGGAGAACATGCACCCATTCACTGGACTGGGGGAGGGCAGCTTCACCAATATCACAAAGGGGGGGGGGCTCGAAGAGGGGTGTGCACACTCTCTTTACAAACCCTCTACTTTATGAATGCATGGGAGAACATGCACCCATTCACTGGACTGGGGGAGGGCAGCTTCACCAATATCACAAAGGGGGGGGGGCTCGAAGAGGGGTGTGCACACTTTCCCCACAAACCCTCCAATGTATGAACGCAAGGTAGAACATGCTCCCAATATTTGGACTGGGCGAGGCAGCTTCACCCATATCACAAAAGGGGGGGTCAAAGAGGGGTGTGATCACTCTCTACACAAACCCTCCCGTGTATGAAAGCATGGGAGAATATGCACCCAATCATTGGACTGGGAGAGGGCAGCTTCACCCATATCACAAAAGGGAGGGGGCTTGAGGAGAGATGTGCACAGTCTCTCTACAAACCCTCCCCTGTATGAATGCATGGCAGAAAATATCCCCAATCACTTGACTGGGCGAGGCCGGCTTCACCCATATCAAAAAGGGAAGGGCTAAAAGAGGGGTTTGCACACTCTCTCTACAGACCATCCCCTGTATGAATGCATGGGAGAACATGCACCCAATCATTGGACTGAGCGAGGGCTACTTCACCCATATCACAAAGGGGGGGCTCGAAGAGGGGTGTGCACACTCTCTCTACAAACCCTCCCCTTTATGAATGCATGGGAGAAAATGCACCCAAGCACTGGACTGGGCGAGGGCAGCTTCACCCATTTCACACAGGGTAGCACACTCTCTCTACAAAACTTCTCCTGTATGAATGCATGGGAGAAAATATGCCCAATCACTTGACTGTGTGAGGCCAGCTTCACCCATATCACAAAGGGGAGCGGGCTCGAAGAGGGGTGTGCACACTCTCTGTACAAACCCTCCTCTGTATGAATGCATGGGAGAACATGCACCCAATAACTGGACTGGCCAAGGGCAGCTTCGCCCATATGTCAAAGGGAAGGGCTCGAAGAGGGGCGTACACACTCTCTCTCCAAACCCTACCCTGTTTGAATGCATGGGAGAACGTGCACCCAATCACTGGACAGGGCAAGGGCAGCTACACCGATATCACACAAGGGGAGGGCTTGAAGAGGGATGTGCACACTCTCTCTACAAACCCCACCTGTATGAATTCATCGGAGAACATGCGCCCAATCACTGGACTGTGCGAGGCCAGCTTCACCCATATCACAAAGAAGAAGGGCTCAAAGAGGTGTGTGTACACTCTGTCTATAAACCATCCAATGTATGAATGCATGGGATAACATGCACCCAATCATTGGACCGGGCAAGGGCAGCTTCACCCCTACCACAAAGGGGGAGAACAAAGAGGGGTGTGATCACTCTCTACACAAACCCTCTCCCGTATGAATGCATGGGAGAATATTCAACCTATCATTGGACTGGGCGAGGGCAGCTTCACCCATATCACAAAGGAAAGGGCTCAAAGAAGGGTGTGCACACTCTCTCTACAAACCCTCCCCTGTATGAATGTATGGGAGAACATGCACAAAATAACTGGGCGAGGGCAGGTTTGCCCATATCACAAAGGGAAGGGCTAGAAGAGGGGTGTGCACACTCTCTCTACAAACCCTGCCAGTATGAATGCAAGGGAGAACGTGCGCCAGATCATTGGACTGGGCGAGGGCAGCTTCATCCATATCACAAAGGTGGGGGCTTGAAGAGGGATATGCACACCCTCTCTACAAATCATCCTCTTTATGAATGCATGGGTGAAAATGCACCCAATCACTGGACTGGGCGAGGGTAGCTTCACCCATATCACAAAGGTGGGGGCTCGAAGAGAGGTGTGCACACTCTCTCTACAAACCCTCCCCTGTATGATTGCATGGGAGAACTTGCACCCAATCACTGGACTGGGGGAGGGCAGCTTCGCCCATATCACAAAGGGGAGGGATCGAAGAGGGATATGCACACCGTCTCTACAAACCATCCTCTTTATGAATGCATGGGAGAAAATGCACCCAATCACTGGACTGGGCGAGGGTAGCTTCACCCATATCACAAAGGTGGGGGCTCGAAGAGAGGTGTGCACACTCTCTCTACAAACCCTCTCCTGTATGAATACATGGGAGAACTTGCACCCAATCACTGGACTGGGCAAGGGCAGCTTCGCCCATATCAAAAAGGGGACGGATCGAAGAGGGGGGTGCACACTCTCTTTACAAACCCTCTCCTGTATGATTGCATGGGAGAACTTGCACAAAATTACTGGACTGGATAAGGGCAGCTTCACCCATACCACAAAGGGGTGGGATTGAAGAGGGATATGCGCATTCTCTCTACAAACCATCCCCTTTATGAATGCCTGGGAGAAAAGGCACCCAATCACTGGACTGGGCGAGGGCAGCTTCACCCATATCACAAAGGTGGGGGCTCAAACAGGGGTGTGCACACTCTCTCTACAAACCCTCCCCTGTATGAATGCATGGGAGAACATGCACCCAATAACTGGACAGGGCGAGGGCAGCTTCACCATTATCAAAAAGGGGAGGGATCGAAGAGGGGCGTGAACACTCTCTTTACAAACCCTCCCCTGTATGATTGCATGGGAGAACTTGCACCCAATCACTGGACTGGGCGAGGGCAGCTTCGCCCATATCACAAAGGGGAGGGATCGAAGAGGGGCGTGCACACTCTCTTTACAAACCCTCCCCTGTATGATTGCATGGGAGAACTTGCACCCAATCACTGGACTGGGCGAGGGCAGCTTCGCCCATATCAAAAAGGGGAGGGATCGTAGAGGGGTGTGCACACTCTCTTTACAAACCCTCCCCTGTATGAATCCATGAGAGAACATGCACCCAATCAATGGACTGGGGGAAGCCAGCTTAACCCATATCACAAAGGAAAGGGATCGAAGAGGGGTGTGCACACTCTCTCTACAAACCATCCCCTGTATGAATGCATGGGAGAACATGCACCCAATCATTGGACTGGGCGAGGGCTGCTTCACCCATGTCACAAAGGGTAGAGCTCGAAGATGGGTGTGCACACTCTCTCTACAAACCTTCCCATGTATGAATGCATGGGAGAAAATATGCCCAATCACTTGACTGTGGGAGGCCAGCTTCACCCATATCACAAAGGGGGCGGGCTCGAAGAGGGGTGTGCACACTCGCTCTACAAACCCTCCCCTGTATGAATGCATGGGAGAACATGCTCCCAATATTTCGACTGGTTGAGGGCAGCTCCACCCATATCACAAAGGGGGGGCTCAAAGAGGGGGGTGCACACTATGTACAAACCCTCCCGTGTATGATTGCATGGGAGAACTGTTAGACGGGAAACCTTAGGGTCTGCCGAGCAAGGGGGAGAGGCCTCCTGGCGAGGGTCCTCTCCTCAGATCGTACGGACGAGCAACCACCCCCCCCCCCCACAGATGGACACCACATAAAGATAGGTTCGTAACACTTTTATCTGTATTCTTTAGGCAGGTTATCTTCACGATACAGAAGGAACAGGATACTGGGATCCCTTCAATTCTAGTCTCTGGGGGAAGGGGGTAACGGGACAGTCTTAGTACCGGTCTGGTACAGGGATGCCTGACGCACAGCTCTCAATCCTCGAGCTGGAGGGTTCTCTGGTAGGGGCCGCGGCAGCGCCAGCAGGCCTTCAAGGATAGTTCACGAAGATGAGCCGCGGCAGCGCCAGCAGGACTCCAAGGATGGTTCACGAAGATGGGCCGCGGCAGCGCCAGCAGGACCCCAAGGATGGTTCACGAAGATGGGCCGCGGCAGCGCCAGCAGGCCTTCAAGGATGGTTCACGAAGGTGGGCCGCGGCAGCGCCAGCAGGACCCCAAGGATGGATCACGAAGATGAGCCGCGGCAGCGCCAGCAGGACTCCAAGGATTGTTCACGAAGATGAGCCGCGGCAGCGCCAGCAGGACTCCAAGGATGGTTCACGAAGATGAGCCGCGGCAGCTCCAGCAGGGCTCCAAGGATGGTTCACGAAGATGAGCCGCGGCAGCGCCAGCAGGGCTCCAAGGATGAGTTTGTCTCGGTGTCTCTCGACTCCAGGATACAACTGCCTTCCTGCTCTGGAGCTGCCCCAGTTATAGGTCTGGTGCCCTTTGATGTCCGGACCCTCGCACTTGGAGGTCGGGGGTCCGGGATGAGTGAGTCCAGACACCCAGCAGGGGGGTGGAGCCAGCGCCCAGGGAGGCCGAGGGCGATCAAAACCAGGCGGATGGGGGACCATCGAAACTCCTTCTCCCATTGACTTGCCAAGTGGTCTCTTTATCCCCTGGGTGGATGGTGGTGCCTCGATGTCGGGGCTTGGCTGGGCCTGAGGCTGAGGTCGACCCGAGGCCACGAGGCCTGGTCGTGGAGGGTCCAAGATGGCGGCTGGGCCGGGGACGATGGTCCGGGAAAGGGTCTGGGCCAGCCGAGTGGGTTAAGGAGATGAGGTCGAGTTCCGTCGGGGGAGAGCTGGGGGCGGCCCGGAGAGGCGGCACTCGTGGAAGGTGGAAGGTGCCGCTCTTGGCCGGGTAACAGGGGTCGAGGTAGTCCGGGACCCGCCATGCGGGAGGAGTGGGGCCACGCCACGAGGCCAGGTCCAACATGCGTCCCCCCCCAGCTGAAGGCAGGGAGAGTCACCCACCTTCTTGGGTATTCTCCTCGCCGAGGCGGAAGAAGCGAGACAGGCCGTCTGCGTTGGCGTGGTCGTTGCCTGGGCGATGCTCCACAGTGAAGTCCATCCCATGCAGGGAGATGGACCAACGCAACAGCTTCGGATTCTCTCCTCGCATCTGCATCAGCCATTGCAGAGGTCGGTAGTCCGTTTGCACCCGGAAGTGGGTACCGAAGAGATAGGGTCGGAGCTTCTTGAGGGCCCACACCACGGCGAAGGCCTCTCGCTCTATGGTGCTCCAGCGCTGTTCTCGGGCCAGCAGATGTCGGCTGATGAAGGCTACTGGCTGGTCAACTCCCTCTGCATTGATTTGGGAGAGAACGGCTCAGACGCCGTGATCGGAGGTATCAGTCTGTACTATGAATTCCTGGCTGTAGTCAGGGGCTTGGAGCACAGGGCGGTGCACATTGCTGTCTTGAGGGTCTCAAAGGCGGCCTGACACTCAGGGGTCCAGTGTACCTTCGGTGGGTGATTCTTTGACGTGAGTTCTGTGAGGGGGCCCACAATGCTGCCATAGTCTTTCACGAAGCGCCAGTAGTATCCAGTGAGCCCCAGGAAGGCCCGGACCTCTGTTTGGGTGACCGGAGGCTCCCAGGCCCGGATGGCGGTGATCTTGGGTTGGAGGGGGGCCACTTGGCCACTTCCCACCTGGTGCCCCAGGTAGGTCACGGACCCTTGGCCGATTTGGAACTTGCTGGCCTTGATTGTCAGTCCGGCCCACCGGAGGGCGGCCAAGACCTCCCGGAGATGTTGGAGGTGTTCGGCCCAGTGGAGACTGTACACGGCAATATCGTCCAGATAGGCGGCACTGAACTCCTCGAGCCCCGCCAGCACCTTGTTCATGAGTCTCTGGAACGTGGCGGGGGCGTTTTTCATCCCGAAGGGCATCACCTTGAAGTGGTAGTGGCCATCCGGGGTGGAGAAGGCAGATCGCTCCTGGGCACGCGGGGTGAGGCCGATCTGCCAGTAGCCCGTAGTCAGGTCAAAGGTGCTCAGGTAACGATCAGCTCATCAGCCCGAGGGATGGGGTGAGCGTCTGTTCGGGTGACGGCGTTCAAGCCCCGGTAGTCCACACAAAATCTGAGTTCTGGGGCGACGCCAGGGGCGGCGGCCTTAGGGACCAGCATGACCGTGCTGGCCCAGGGGCTGTTGGAGGGCTCGATCACTCCTAGAGCCATCATCTTGGACACCTCCGACTGGATGCAGGCGCGTACCCAATCGGGAACTCTGTAGGCCCGGTGCCGGATAGGGGGGCTATCCCCGGTGTCGACATCGTGGAGGCACCAGGGAGTGACCCCAGGGGTGAGGGAGAATAGATCGGCAAATTGCTGTAACAAGTCTTAGCAGCTTTGGCGTTGTGCCGGGGTCAGGGCGGAAGAGAGGTTGACTCCTTCCACGGAGCCGTCCTTTTCGAGGGTCTTCAGGAGGTCGGGGAGGGGCTCGGAGTCCTCTTCAGCCCCACTGTCGGTAGCCATCAGGAGGCTAAGTTCTAAGCGCACAAAGTGAGGCTTAAGTCGGTTGGCATGGAGGACCCTGAGGGGGTTCCTGGGGGACTCCAGGTCCACCAGGTAGGTGACGGGGCCCTTGCGCTCCACCACCTTGAAGGGTCCTGTCCATTTGTCCTGGAGGGCGCAAGGTTCGACCGGGGACATGACCTAGACCTGTTGTCCCGGCTTGAACTCAATGGACGAGGCGTTTTGATCGTACCAACGTTTCATGTCCTCTTGGCTGGCTTCGAGGTTGGCCTTGGCAAGTTCCCCGAACCGCCGAGTCTGGTTCCGGAGGGTCAAGAGGTACCTGTACACATCAGGAGGGGCCTTCTGGGGGGTCACCTCCCATCCCTCTTTGACTAGGCTTAGGGGACCCCGGACGGGGTGCCCATACAACAGTTCGAAGGGGCTGAATCCCAGGGACTTCTGTGGGACCTCCCGGTAGGCAAATAGGAGGCAGGGCAGCAACACGTCCCATTGGCGTCGTAAGGGCTCCTCCAGGCCCATTATCATACCCTTGAGGGTGCGATTGAAGCGTTCCACTAGTCCGTTTCCTTGCGGGTGATAGGGGGTCGTAAATTTGTAGGTGACCCCGCACTGTTGCCATAGGGACTTCATGTATCGGGAGATGAAGTTCGTGCCCGATCACTGACGACTTCTCGGGGGAAGCCCACCCGCGAGATGATCCCATTCAGGGCTCGGCCCACCACGGGCACTGTCACGGTCCGGAGAGGTATGGCTTCGGGATAGCGGGTGGCATGGTCCACCAGGACGAGTATGAACCGGTGACCTTGCGATGTCCGGGGCTCCAGGGGCCCCACAATGTCAATCCCCACCCGTTCAAAGGGAGTGTTGACGATTGGAAAGGGTTGCAGGGGGACCTTTAGTTTTTGGCCGCTCTTCCCGCTGGCCTGGCAGGTGGGGCAGGCTCGGCAGTGGTTGATCACATCGTTCCTCATCTTGGGCCAGTAGAAATGGGTCACCAGGCGGCTGTAAGTTTTGTCCTGCCCCAGGTGCCCAGCGAGAGGTACGTCATGAGCCAGGTTCAGGAGGAAGTCTCTGAATCGGAGGGGGACTACCAGCATCCGGCTGGCCCCTAGCTCGGCAATCTTCTGTTCGCTGTAGAGAAGCTCATTGTCCCAATAGACCCAGTGAGCTCCCGAGGCATCCCCTGCGCTCTGGGCTGCGGCTTGCTGTCGGATCCCCTCGAGGGAGGGGCAAGTTTTTTGTTCTGGTCACCCACACGCTCCTGGGCCTCCCGCCACCCCAGCCACCGAGGGCCGGCGAGCCCCCTGCCTCTCGCCACCCCAGCCACCGAGGGCCGCCGAGCCCCCTGCCTCCCGCCACCCCAGCCACCCGAGGACCGCGCCAGATTTTCCCGCCGCCCCAGCCCGAGGCCCCGCCCCCCCGCCAGCCGATTGGCTCCCGCTCCCGCCCCCCCCGCAGACCCTCCCTCCCGGCTCCCTCTTATGACGTCCCCAGAGCGACCGCGCAGCAGACGCGCGCAGCGGGAGCACCGACTGAGCGCCGAAGGTGCGCCAAAGGTAAGCCCGTCTGCGCCCATCCGCGCCTGGACTGCGCCCAGCGCCAGGACCCCTTGCCCCCGCAGACCCCAGCCCACCCGCCGAACGTACGCCGCCGCCACCCTCAACGCACTCAATGCCGGCCGAGTCCCGGGCTGCTACCGAGCCACCCCGAGACGCACCCACGGACCCTTCTGCTGCAACTCCTGCAAGTTCACCTGCATCCGGACCTGCACTACAACTACACCAACCAAGACGAGCAACAGCAGCAGCCACCTGAAATGCATCCTGCTCAACACCCGCTCCATTCACAGGCACGCCATCGAGGTCTGGAACCTGCTCAACACCACAGCCCCAGACGTCGCCTTCTTCACGGAAATCTGGATGAACGCCTCCTCAGCGCCTGACATCGCCATCGCCATCCCAGACGGCTACAAGATCATCCGAAGGGACGCATCAACCACACCGGAGGAGGCATCGCCATTGTCCACAGGAACACCATCCGCATCACGACCAACACCGATGACACCCTCGCAACCGCCGAGCACCTGCACTTCCAAGTCCACATCAACCCCAAGACCACCCTCAGAGGCACCCTCATCTACAGACCCCCTGGACAACGCACACAATTCAGCGAAGACATCGCCGACTTCATCAGCCCACACGCCCTCTGCTCCGCTGACTACATCCTCCTAGGGGACCTCAACTTCCACCTGGAGAACAACAACGACCGCAACACCACCACCCTGCTGGACAACCTCGCCAACCTGGGATTCAAGCAACTGGTGACCACCCCCACCCACTACGCCGGACACACACTCGACCCCGTCTTCTCATCCAGCAAGGACATCGCCTTCAGCCACGCCACCGGACTCCACTGGACGGACCACAGCTGCGTCCACTTCAGCTTCGCAAGGACCACGATCCACCACCACCAGCAACAGGCTGCACGCAGGAACTGGAACAAGATCACAGCCGACCAGCTCGCGTCCTCCCTGAGCATGAACCCTCCCACCAGCACAATGAACCCTAGCCAGGCGGCCACCAACCTCACGAAGTGGATCAGCGACTGCGCAGATGAGCTCGCCCCCCTGAGGACCCCGCCCAGCAGACCCGGCAGCAAGAAAGCCCCATGGTTAACTGACGAACTCAAGAGCTCCAAGAAGAACTGCCGAGCCCTCGAGAGAACCTGGCACAGAGACCCAACACCGGACAACATGACTGCCCTCAAGCTCGCCACCAGAAAACACCACCAACTCATCCGCGCCACCAAGAAAACTGCATTCAAGGAACGACTGGACAACAACGCACACAACAGCAAAGAACTCTTCAACATAGTCAAAGAGCTCTCCAACCCCAACGCCGGAAACAACGACATCACCCCTTTGCAAGACCTCTGCAACTCCCTCACCTCCTACTTCCACAACAAGATCGCGGACATACACAACAGCTTCAGCACTCAACCGACGAACACCACGACCGAACCACCGCCCCCCACCACCAACCTCCGCGCCTGGACTCCGATCAGCACCAAAGACACTGTCTGCACGATGAACTCCATCCACTCCGGATCTCCGACCGACCCCTGCCCTCACCACGTCTTCAACAAGGCCGACGCTGTCATCGCATCCCACCTGCGGGACATCATCAACACCTCCTTCGACACCGCCACCTTCCTGGAGAGCTGGAAGCACGCCGAACTCAGCGCTCTACTCAAGAAGCCATCGGCTGACCCCACCAACCTCAAAAACTACCGCCCCATCTCGCTGCTCCAGTTTCCTGCTAAAGTCATCGAGAAGACCGTCAACAAGCAGCTGGCCGCCTTCCTCGACACAAACGGATCCCTCGACCCCTCGCAGTCTGGCTTCCGGACCAACCACAGCACCGAGACCGCCCTGATCGCAGTCACCGATGACATCCGAGCGCTGCTGGACAACGGAGAAACAGCGGCCCTCATCCTCCTCGACCTCTCCGTGGCCTTCGACACTGTCTGCCATCGTACCCTAGTACAACGCCTCAGCAACGTCCAGGAGAAGGCACTGGAGTGGATCATCTCCTTCCTCGCCGGAAGGACACAGAGAGTCCGCCTCCCTCCGTTCAGATCTGAAGCCACCGAAGTCATCTGCGGCGTCCCTCAAGGCTCCTCGCTCAGTCCAACCCTCTTCAACATCTACATGAGCCCCCTCGCAGACATCGCACGCCAGCACCACCTCAACATCATCTCCTACGCCGACGACACCCAGCTGATCCTCTCCCTTACCAACGACCCCGCCACCGCCAGAGCCAACCTTCACGAAGGGATGAAAGAGGTAGCCGAATGGATGAAGAACAGCCGCCTGAAACTGAACTCAGATAAGACGGAAGTCCTCATCCTGGGATCCTCACCCGCCGCTTGGGACGACTCCTGGTGGCCCCCCGCCCTAGGCAGCGCACCCAAACCAACAGACCACGCACGCAACCTGGGCTTCATCCTGGACTCCTCCCTCTCCATGACCAGACAAGTCAACGCCGTCTCCTCGTCGTGCTTCAACATCCTGCGCATGCTACGTAAGATCTTCCGGTGGATCCCCACCGAGACCAGGAAGACGGTCACCCAGGCCCTCGTCACCAGCTGTCTGGACTACGGCAACACCCTCTACGCCGGAACCACCGCCAAACTCCAGAAGAGACTCCAGCGGATCCAGAATGCCACAGCACGACTCATCCTGGACATCCCCCGTCGCAGCCACATCTCCGGACACCTGAGAGATCTGCATTGGCTCCCGGTCAACAAGAGAATCACCTTCCGTCTCCTCACCCACGCACACAAAGCCCTACACAGCCAAGGCCCAGGATACCTCAACAGCCGCCTCAACTTCTACGCTCACAAACGCCAGCTTCGATCGACCAGCCACGCCCTCGCCGCTGTCCCCCGCATCCGTAGAGCCCCCACAGGGGGACGGTCCTTCACCTACCTCGCCACCAAGACATGGAACTCCCTCCCCACCCACCTCCGCCTGACCCAGGACCACCTCGCCTTCAGGAAGCAACTCAAGACCTGGTTGTTCGAGCAGTAGCAGATCCCCCCCCCCTAGCGCCTTGAGACCCTCTGGGTAAGTAGTGCGCTATATAAATGCAATGATTGATTGATTGATTGATTGAACTGTTCTTGAGTGGGGCCACCTTCCTGGTGCCACTGGGCCAGCTCCGGGAGGTCGCGGAGTGGCTCAGATGCTTAGTCGTTGGGCCCCGGTGGACCGGCCTCGGGGGTGGTGTCTTCAGTGATGACGGGCGGTGGAGGTTCGGGCCACTCGGGTTCTTCAGTGGAGGGGATGGCATGGGCGGCCATGGATCGGGTCATCGCACAGACCCATTCAGGAAGGCCAAGCATCCCCAGGTGCTCCCTTCGTTCAACGGCCGCCCAGGGGGAGCTCTCGAGGTCGTTCCCCAGGAGGCAGTCTACGGGGGCATCGTCTCGGACGGTCACTTTCAGCATGCCCGACACTCCCCCCCATTCGAAGGGGACGCGGGCCACCTGGCACAGGCTCTCAGAGTTGTCCGTAGACCGTACTGGGCATAGTACGTTGGGCAAGATTTGATCTGGGGTCACCAGATGGCAACGGACGGCCATCACACTGGCTCCCGTGTCGCGGAGGGCTTCGGCCCGGTGTCCATTAATGGTGACCCACTGGCTGTACTTCTGCGTGTTGGCCGGGATGGGGGCCCGTGGGACTATGTCTCTCTCCCCTAGACATACCAGGGACATGGCTGCGGGTTCCCACTCTGTCTGGTATTGTTCACAATCTTCGGCTTCTTCTTCGCCTTGTTCTTCTCCGAGGGCGACGGCGGTGATCTGGCGGTTCAGCGGACTCGGGGTATTGGCTGGCTGGTTTCTTGGACAGTTGGGGTCATTGGCGTAATGACCAGGTTGCTGGCATTTGTGGCAGACAACGTTGGAGCGGAATCCTGGCTGTGTCGGATGGCTTCCTCTTCCGGCCGGGGACGGGGGGTTGCTGGTGGGGGGCACCGTGGCGGTGTCCCTGCCCCGACCCTGGCCTCCTCCTCCTCCTCGTGGACGGTGGGACCTCTGGGAGGCTCGGCCTTGGTCGCCCGCCCAGTTCCGGGGGACCCGGGTGCTCTCCCATCGATCCGCTTCAATGGCGAGTTTCCGGGGCTCGGTCAGTTTGCTGTCGAGGAGATGCTGCCTTAGTTCCACGAAACAGTTATTGGAGAGGTGTTCCCACACAATGAGATCGACCAATTGTTCGTAGGTGGTGACCTGGCTGCCCTTGATCCACCCCTCTAAGGCTCTGCTAAAAAAGTTCACATATTCCACCCAGGTGGTACCGGGGATCCTTTTACAGTCTCGGAATCGCTGCCGGTACATCTCGGGGGTGAGCCCATAGCGAGTGAGAAGGGCGGCTTTCATATGCTCGTAGGAGGTCATCTCAGCATCGGGGAGCTGTAGCAGGGCATCTCTTCCTTCATTGACGAATCTCCCCCACAACCCGGCCCCCCAGTCTTTTCGCGGGACACAGTGGCAGGTCATGGCTACCTCGTAGGCCTTGAACCATTGCTGGATGTCGTCGTTCCGGTAGTACTCTCGGACGACATCTTTGGGAATGTGGACCTTGGTGTCCGTAGAGGGAGTGGAGCTCTGGTTCTCGGAGATATCAAAGTCCCTGTTTTGTTTCCTAATTTCTAGTTCTTTTAAACCGCACTCGTGTTCGTACGCGAGCTTCTTCTCCTCCAGCTCCCTCTGGCTTTTTTTTTCTTCCCATTCTCCCTGTAATCGTAAGTGTTCAAGGGCTATCTTCTTTTCCGCTAGTTTCAGTTCCCCATGTAAGCGGAGTCTAGCCAGTTCCAACTCGTGGAGCCGGCTCCTTTCTCGTTTTCGGGCCTCCTCGGGAGAGAGGCCTGCGCTTCTCTCCTCCTCAGGGGTTGCAATTGTTTCCGTGGTCGCGATGTTTTCGTTTTGGGGTGGTGACGCTCCCGTCTCCACCCAAGTCTGCAAAGCGTGTTTGAGATCGTCTTTGGTGCTTAGTCCCGTGGTAGCGATACCTAAGTCTATGCAGAATTGCTTCAATTCCTTGTGACTGTAATCTTCCAGCCGTTCCATCTGGAATTTCGCGGTTGTTCCGGTTTCTTTCGTCGACATGGTCGCTGTGTGTTTTTTCGTTTGTAGTGGGGTGAGTTACTCTCCGTACGATTTACGTCGGCTCGAATCGCGCCGCTGGCCACCAATGTTAGACGGGAAACCTGAGGGTCGGCCGAGCAAGGGGGAGAGGCCTCCTGGCGAGGGTCCTCTCCTCAGATCGTACGGACGAGCAACCACCCCCCCCACAGATGGACACCACACAAAGATAGGTTCGTAACACTTTTATCGGTATTCTTTAGGCAGGTTATCTTCACGATACAGAAGGAACAGGATACTGGGATCCCTTCAATTCTAGTCTCTGGGGGAAGGGGGTAGCGGGACAGTCTTAGTACCGGTCTGGTACAGGGATGCCTGACGCACAGCTCTCAATCCTCGAGCTGGAGGGTTCTCTGGTAGGGGCCGCGGCAGCGCCAGCAGGCCTTCAAGGACAGTTCACGAAGATGAGCCGCGGCAGCGCCAGCAGGACCCCAAGGATGGTTCACGAAGATGGGCCGCGGCAGCGCCAGCAGGCCTTCAAGGATGGTTCACGAAGGTTGGCCGCGGCAGCGCCAGCAGGACCCCAAGGATGGTTCACGAAGATGAGCCACGGCAGCGCCAGCAGGACCCCAAGGATGGTTCACGAAGATGAGCCGCGGCAGCGCCAGCAGGACTCCAAGGATGGTTCACAAAGATGAGCCGCGGCAGCGCCAGCAGGGCTACAAGGATGGTTCACGAAGATGAGCCGCGTCAGCGCCAGCAGGGCTCCAAGGATGAGTTTGTCTCGGTGTCTCTCGACTCCAGGATACAACTGCCTTCCTGCTCTGGAGCTGCCCCAGTTATAGGTCTGGTGCCCTTTGATGTCCGGACCCTCACACTTGGAGGTCGGGGGGTCCGGGATGAGTGAGTCCAGACACCCAGCAGGGGGGTGGAGCCAGCGCCCAGGGAGGCCGGGGGCGATCAAAACCAGGCGGATGGGGGACCATCGAAACTCCTTCTCCCATTGACTCGCCAAGTGGACTCTTTATCCACTGGGTGGATGGTGGTGCCTCGATGTCGGGGCTTGGCTGGGCCTGAGGCTGAGGTCGACCTGAGGCCACGAGGCCTGGTCATGGAGGGTCCAAGATGGCGGCTGGGCCGGGGACGATGGTCTGGGAAAGGGTCAGGGCCAGCCGAGTGGGTTGAGATGAGGTCGAGTTCCGTCGGGGGAGAGCTGGGGCCAGCCCGGAGGGGCGGCACTCGTGGAAGGTGGAAGGTGCCGCTCTTGGCCGGGGAACAGGGGTCGAGGTAGTCCGGGACCCACCATGCGGGAGGAGTGGGGCCACGCCACGAGGCCAGGTCCAACAAAAACATGCGCCCAATCACCGGACTGTGCGAGTCCAGCTTCACCCATATCACAAAGAAGAAGGGCTTAAAGAGGTGTGTGTACACTCTGTCTATAAACCATCCAATGTATGAATGCATGGGAGAACATGCACCCAATCATTGGACCGGGCAAGGGCAGCTTCACCCCTACCACAAAGGGGGAGAACAAAGAGGGGTGTGATCACTCTCTACACAAACCCTCTCCCGTATGAATGCATGGGAGAATATTCAACCTATCATTGGACTGGGCGAGGGCAGCTTCACCCATATCACAAAGGGAAGGGCTCAAAGAGGGGTGTGCACACTCTCTCTACAAACCCTCCCCTGTATGAATGCATGGGAGAACATGAAGACAATAACTGGGCGAGGGCAGGTTCGACCATATCACCAAGGGAAGGGCTAGAAGTGGGGTGTGCACACTCTCTCTACAAACCCTCCCCTGTATGAATGCATGGGAGAAAATGCACCCAATCACTGGACTTGGCGAGGGCAGCTTCATCCATATCACAAAGGTGGGGGCTCAAACAGGGGTGTGCACACTCTCTCTAGAAACCCTCCCTTGTATGGATGCATGGGAGAACATGCACCCAATCACTGGACTGGGCGAGGGTAGCTTCACCTATATCACAAAGGGTTGGGCTCGAAGAGGGGTGTGCACACTCTCTCTACAAACCCTCCTCTGTATGAATACATGGGAGAACATGCACCCAGTCAGTGGACTGGGCGATTGCAGCTTCACCCATATCACAAAGGGGGGGGGGCTTGAGGAGGGATGTGCACACTCTCTCTACAAACCCTCCCCTGTATGATTGCATGGGAGAACTTGCACCCAATCACTGGACTGGGCGAAGGCAGCTTCGCCCATATCACACAGGGGAGGGGTGTGCACACTCTCTTTACAAACCCTCCCCTGTATGATTGCATGGGAGAACTTGCACCCAATCACTGGACTAGATAAGGGCAGCTTCACCCATACCACAAAGGGGTGGGATCCAAGAGGGGTGTGCACACATTCTCTACAAACCATCCCCTGTATGAATGCATGGGAGAAAATGCACCCAATCACTGGACTGGGCGGAGGCTGCTTCACCCATATTACAAATGTGAGGGCTCGAAGAGGGGTGTGCACACTCTCTATATCAATCAATTAATCAATGCATTTATATAGCGCACTACTCACTCGTAGGGTCTCAAGGCGCTTGGGGAAGGTTGGTCTGCTACTGCTCGAACAGCCAGGTCTTGAGCTGCTTCCTGAAGGCGAGGTGGTCTTGGGTCCGGCGAAATTGGGTCGGGATGGAGTTCCATGTCTTGGTGGCCAGGTAGGAGAAGGACCTCCCTCCTGTGGTGGCTCTTCGGATGCGGGGGACGGCGGCGAAGGCGTGGCTGGTAGATCGAAGCTGGCGGTTGGGAGTGTAGAAGTTGAGGCGATCGTTGAGGTATGTTGGTCCTTGGTTGTGTAGGGCTTTGTGTAAATGGGTGAGGAGACGGAAGGTGATTCTCTTGTTGAGCGGGAGCCAGTGCAGGTCTCCCAGGTGTCCGGAGATGTGGCCATGTCGGGGATGTCGAGGATGAGTCTTGCTGAGGCGTTCTGGATCCGCTGGAGTCTCTTTTGGAGTTTGGCCATGGTTCCGGCGTAGAGGGAGTTGCCTTAGTCCAGTCGGCTGGTGACGAGAGCCTGGGTGACCGTCTTTCTGGTCTCGGTGGGGATCGACCAGAAGATCTTACGTAGCATGCACAGGATGTTGAAGCAGGACGAGGAGACGGCGTTGACTTGTCTGGTCATGGAGAGGGAGGAGTCCGGGATGAAGCCCAGGTTGCGTGCGTGGTCTGTTGGTTTGGGGGCGCTGCCCAGGGCGGGGGACCACCAGGAGTCGTCCCAGGCGGAGGGCGAGGAGCCCAGGATGAGTACTTCCGTCTTGTCTGAGTTCAGTTTCAGGAGGCTGTTCTTCATCCACTCGGCTACTTCTTTCATCCCTTCGTGTAGGTTGGCTCTGGCGGTGGCGGGGTCGTTGGTGAGGGAGAGGATCAGCTGGGTGTCGTCGGAGTAGGAGATGATGTTGAGGTTGTGCTGGCGTGCGATGGCCGCAAGGGGGCTCATGTAGACATTGAAGAGGGTGGGGCTGAGCGAGGAGCCTTGAGGGACGCCGCAGATGACTTCGGTGGCTTCTGATCTGAACGGGGGGAGGCGGACTCTCTGTGTCCTCCCGGCGAGGAAGGAGATGGTCCATTCCAGTGCCTTCTCCTGGATTCCGACGTTGCTGAGGCGCTGCACTACGGTGCGGTGGCAGACAGTGTCGAATGCCGCGGAGACGTCCAGGAGGATGAGGGCCACTGTTTCCCCGTTGTCGAGCAGGGCTCAGATGTCGTCAGTGGCTGCGATGAGCGCGGTCTCTGTGCTGTGGTTGTCCCGTAAGCCAGACTGCGAGAGGTCGAGGGATCCGTTGGTCTCGAGGAAGGCGGCCAGTTGCTTGTTGACGGTCTTCTCGATGACTTTGGCCGGAAACGGGAGGAGCGAGATGGGGCGGCAGTTTTTGAGTTCGGTGGGGTCCGCTGATGGTTTTTTCAGTAGAGAGCTGAGTTCGGCGTGCTTCCTGCTCTCCGGGAAGGTAGCGGTGTCAAAGGAGGTGTTGATGATGTCCCGCAGGTGGGGTGCGATGACAGCGTCGGCCTTGTTGAAGACGTGGTGAGGGCAAGGGTCGGTAGGAGATCCGGAGTGGATGGAGTTCATCGTGCGGATGGTGTCCTCGGTGCTGATCGGGGTCCAGGCGCGGAGGGTGGTGGTGGGGGGCGTTGGTGCGGTCCTGGGGTGCGTTGGTTGTGGGCTGAAGCTGTTGTGTATGTCAGCGATCTTGTTGTGGAAGTAGGAGGCAAGGGAGTTGCAGAGGTCTTGTGATGGGGTGATGTTGTTGTTTCTCTACAAACCCTCCCCTGTATGAATGCATGGGAGAACATGCTGCTAATATTTGGACTGGGCGAGGG
The DNA here is from genome assembly GCF_964263255.1 of Lissotriton vulgaris. NCBI lineage: Eukaryota > Metazoa > Chordata > Amphibia > Caudata > Salamandridae > Lissotriton > Lissotriton vulgaris. Next base: position 2,091,269,071 of record NC_141691.1, read on the forward strand.
CACCTTCACCCATATCACAAAGGGGGGTGCACACTCTCTCTACAAACCCTCCCCTGTATGAATGCATGGGAGAACATGCACCCAGTCACTGGACTTGACTGTGCGAGGCCAGCTACACCCATATCACAAAGGGGGGGTGGCTCGAGGAGGGATGTGCACACTCTTTCTACATACCCTCCCCTGTATGATTGCATGGGAGAAATTGCACCCAATCACTGGACTGGGCAAGGGCAGCTTCGCCCATATCAAAAAGGGGACGGATCGAAGAGGGGGGTGCACACTCTCTTTACAAACCCTCCCCTGTATGATTGCATGGGAGAACTTGCACAAAATTACTGGACTGGATAAGGGCAGCTTCACCCATACCACAAAGGGGTGGGATCGAAGAGGGATATGCGCATCCTCTCTACAAACCCTCCCCTGTATGAATGCATGGGAGAACATGCACCCAATCACTGGACTGGGCGAGGGTAGCTTCACCTATATCACAAAGGGTTGGGCTCGAAGAGGGGTGTGCACACTCTCTCTACAAACCCTCCTCTGTATGAATACATGGGAGAACATGCACCCAGTCACTGGACTGGGCGATTGCAGCTTCACCCATATCACAAAGGGGGGGTGGGCTTGAGGAGGGATGTGCACACTCTCTCTACAAACCCTCCCCTGTATGATTGCATGGGAGAACTTGCACCCAATCACTGGACTGGGCGAAGGCAGCTTCGCCCATATCACACAGGGGAGGGGTGTGCACACTCTCTTTACAAACCCTCCCCTGTATGATTGCATGGGAGAACTTGCACCCAATCACTGGACTAGATAAGGGCAGCTTCACCCATACCACAAAGGGGTGGGATCCAAGAGGGGTTTGCACACTCTCTCTACAAACCATCCTCTGTATGAATGCATGGGAGAAAATATGCCCAATCAATTGACTGGGCGAGGTCAGCTTCACCCATATCACAAAGGGGGGGGGGCTCAAAGAGGGGTGTGCACACTCTCTCTACAAACCATCCCCTGTATAAATGCATGGGATAAAAAATGCACCCAATCATTGGACTGGGCGAGGGCTGCTTCACCCATATCACAAAGTGGGGGCTTGAAGAGGGGTGTGCACACTCTCTCTACAAACCCTCCCCTTTATGAATGCATGCGAGAAAATGCACCCAATCACTGGACTGGGTGAGGATAGCTTCACCCATATCACAAAGGTTAGCGCTCTAAGAGGGGTTTGCACACTTTCTCTACAAACCCTTCCCTGTATGAATGCATGGGAGAAATAATGCCCAATCACTGGACTGGGCGAGGGCGGCTTCGCCAATATCACAAAGGGGAGGGATCGAAGAGGGGTGTGCACACTCTCTTTACAAACCCTCCCCTGTATGATTGCATGGGAGAACTTGCACCCAATCACTGGACTGGGCGAGGGCAGCTCCGCCCATATCACAAAGGGAAGGGATCGAAGAGGGGTGTGCACACTCTCTCTACAAACCATCCCCTGTATGAATGCATGGGAGAACATGCACAGAATCATTGGACTGGGCGAGGGCTGCTTCACCCATATCACAAAGGGTAGCTCTCGAAGATGGGTGTGCACACTTTCTCTACAAACCCTTCCCTGTATGAATGCATGGGAGAAAATATGCCCAATCACTTGACTGTGCGAGGCCAGCTTCACCTATATCACAAAGTGGGGCGGGCTCGAAGAGAGGTCCTCCTCTGTATGATTGCATAGGAGAACATTCACCCAATCACTGGACTGGGCGAGGGCAGCTTCATCCATATCACAAAGGTGGGACCTCAAACAGGGGTGTGCACACTCTCTCTATAAACCCTCCGCTGTATGAATGCATTAGAGAACATGCCGCCAATCACTGGACTGGGCGCGTGCAGCTTTACCAAAATCGCAAAGGGGAGGCTCAAAGAGGGATGTGCACACTCTCTCTACAAACCCTCCCCTATATGAATGCATGGGAGAACATGCACCCAATCACTGGACTCGGCGATGGCAGCTTGTTGCTTGTTGAGGGTCTTCTCGATGACTTTGGCCGGAAACGGGAGGAGCGAGATGGGGCGGCAGTTTTTGAGTTCGGTGGTGTCCGCTGATGGGTTTTTCAGTAGAGCGCTGAGTTCGGCGTGCTTCCTGCTCTCCGGGAAGGTAGCGGTGTCAAAGGAGGTGTTGATGATGTCCCGCAGGTGGGGTGCGATGACAGCGTCGGCCTTGTTGAAGACGTGGTGAGGGCAAGAGTCGGTAGGAGATCCGTGCGGATGGTGTCCTCGGTGCTGATCGGGGTCCAGGCGCGGAGGGTGGTGGTGGGGGGCGTTGGTGCGGTCCTGGGGTGCGTTGGTTGTGGGCTGAAGCTGTTGTGTATGTCAGCGATCTTGTTGTGGAAGTAGGAGGCAAGGGAGTTGCAGAGGTCTTGTGATGGGGTGATGTTGTTGTTTCTCTACAAACCCTCCCCTGTATGAATGCATGGGAGAACATGCTCCTAATATTTGGACTGGGCGAGGGCACCTTTACCCATATCACAAAGGGGGGTGCACACTATCTCTACAAACCCTCCCCTGTATGAATGCATGGGAGAACATGCACCCAGTCACTGGACTGGGCGAGGGCAGCTACACCCATATCACAAAGGGGGGGGGGGGCTCGAGGAGGGATGTGCACACTCTCTCTACATACCCGCCCCTGTATGATTGCATGGGAGAACTTGCACCCAATCACTGGACTGGGCGAGGGCAGCTTTGCCCATATCACAAAAGGGAGGGGTGTGCACACTCTCTTTACAAACCCTCCCCTGTATGATTGCATGGGAGAACTTTCACCCAATCACTGGACTAGATAAGGGCAGCTTCACCCATACCACAAAGGGGTGGGATCGAAGGGGGATGTGCACATTCTCTCTACAAATCCTCCCCTGTATGAATGCATGGGAGAACATGCACCCAATCACTGGACTGCGGTAAGGCAGCTTAACCCATATCACAAAGGGAAGAGATCGAAGAGGGGTGTGCACACTCTCTCTACAAACCATCCCCTGTATGAATGCATGGGAGAAAATATGCCCAATCAATTGACTGGGCGAGGTCAGCTTCACCCGTATCACAAAGGGGAGGGCTCGAAGAGGGGTGTGCACACTCTCTCTACAAACCCTCCCCGGTATAATTGCATGGGAGAACATGCACACAATAACTGGGCGAGGGCAGGTTCGCCCATATCACAAAGGGAAGGGCTAGAAGAGGGGTGTGCACACTCTCTCTACAAACCCTCTACTTTATGAATGCATGGGAGAACATGCACCCATTCACTGGACTGGGGGAGGGCAGCTTCACCCATATCACAAAGGGGGGGCTCAAAGAGGGGTGTGCACACTCTCTCTACAAACAATCCCTGTATGAATGCATTGGAGAACGTGCACCCAATCATTGGACTGGGCGAGGGCAGCTTCACCCTTATCACAAAGTGGGGGTCAAAGAGGGGTGTGATCACTCTCTACACAAACCCTCCCGTGTATGAATGCATGGGAGAATATGCACCCAATCATTGGAATGGGAGAGGGCAGCTTCACCCATATCACAAAAGGAAGGGGGGGCTCGAAGAGGGGTATGCACACTCTCTCTACAAACCCTCCCCTGTATAATTGCATGGGAGAATATGCACCCAATCATTAGACTGGGCAAGGGCAGCTTCACCCCTACCACAAAGGGGGGGGCACAAAGAGGGGTGTGCACACTTTCCCTACAAACCCTCCCCAGTATGAATGCATGGGAGAACATGCACCCAATCATTGGACTGGGAGAGGGCAGGTTCATCCATATAGCCAAGAGGGGGGCTCGAAGAGGGGTGCTCATACTCTCTCTACAAACCCTCCCCTGTATAATTGCATGGGAGAACACACACCCAATAATTGGACTGGGCGAGGGCAGCTTCACCCATATCACAAAGGGTTGGGCTCAAAGAGGGGTGTGCACACTTTCCCTACAAACCCTCCCCAGTATGAATGTATGGGAGAACATGCACCCAATCACTGGACTGGGGGAGGGCAGCTTCGAACATATCACAAAGGGTAGGGCTCAAGAGGGGTGTGCACACTATCTCTACAAACCCTCCCCTGTATGAATGCATGGGAGAACATGCACCCAATCACTGGACTGGGCGAGGGTAGCTTCACCCATATCACAAAGGGTTGGGCTCAAAGAGGGGTGTGCACACTCTCTCAACAAACCCTCCCCTGTATGAATGCATGGGAGAACATGCACCCAATCACTGGACTGGGCGAGGGCAGCTTCACCCATACCACAAAGGGGTGGGATCGAAGAGGGATGTGCACATTCTCTCTACAAACCCTCCCCTGTATGAATGCATGGGAGAACATGCACCCAATCACTGGACTGGGCGAGGGCAGCTTCACCCATACCACAAAGGGATGGGATCGAAGAGGGATGTGCACATTCTCTCTACAAACCCTCCCCTGTATGAATGCATGGGAGAACATGCACCCAATCACTGGACTGGGCGAGGGCAGCTTCACCCATATCACAAAGGGGGGGGCTTGAGGAGAGATGTGCACACTCTCTTTACAAACCCTCCCCTGTATGATTGCATGGGAGAACTTGCACCCAATCACTGGACTGGATAAGGGCAGCTTCACCCATACCACAAAGGGGTGGGATCGAAGAGGGATGTGCACATTCTCTCTACAAACCCTCCCCTGTATGAATGCATGGGAGAACATGCACCCAATCAATGGACTGGGGGAAGGCAGCTTAACCCATATCACAAAGGGGGGATCGAAGAGGGGTTTGCACACTCTCTCTACAGACCATCCCCTATATGAATGCATTGGAGAACATGCCCCCAATCAATGGAGTGGGGGAAGGCAGCTTCACACATATCACAAAGGGAAGGGATCGAAGAGGGGTGTGCACACTCTCTCTACAAACCCTCCCCTGTATGAATGGATGGGAGAAAATATGCCCAATCACTTGACTGGGCGAGGCCGGCTTCACCCATATCACAAAGGGGGGGCTCAAAGAGGGGTGTGCACACTCTCTCTACAAACCCTCCCCTTTATGAATGCATGGGAGATAATGCACCCAAGCACTGGACTGGGCGAGGGCAGCTTCACCCATTTCACACAGGGTAGCACGCGATGACGGATGTGCACACTATCTCTACAAAACTTCTCCTGTATGAATGCATGGGAGAAAATATACCCAATCACTTGACTGTGCGAGGCCAGCTTCACCCATATCACAAAGGGGAGCGGGCTCGAAGAGGGGTGTGCACACTCTCTGTAAAAAACCCTCCTCTGTATGATTGCATGGGAGAACATGCCCGCAATCATTGAACTGGGCGAGGGCAACTTCACCCATATCACAAAGGGGGAGGGCTCGAAGAGGGGTGTGCACACTCTCTCTACAAACCCTCCAATGTATGAATGCATGGGAGAACATGCACCCAATCATTGGACTGGGCGAGGGCAGCTTCGCCTATATCACAAAGGGGGGGCCTCGAAAAGGGGTGTGCACACTTTCCCTACAAACCTTCCCCTGTATGAATGCATGGGAGAACATGCACCCAATAACTGGACTGGCCAAGGGCAGCTTCGCCCATATCTCAAAGGGAAGGGCTCGAAGAGGGGCGTACACACTCTCTCTACAAACCCTCCCCTGTATGAATGCATGGGAGAACATGCACCCAATCAATGGACTCGGAGAGGGCAGCTTCACCCATATCACAAAGGGGGGGGCTCAAAGAGGGGGGTGCACATTCTCTGTACAAACACTCTCCTGTATGATTGCATGGGAGAACATGCGCCCAATCACAGGACTGTGCGAGGCCAGCTTCACCCAGATCACAAAGAAGAAGGGCTCAAAGAGGTGTGTGTACACTCTGTCTATAAACCATCCAATGTATGAATGCATGGGAGAACATGCACAAAATAACTGGGCGAGGGCAGGTTCGCCCATATCACAAAGGGAAGAGCTAGAAGAGGGGTGTGCACACTCTCTCTACAAACCCTGCCAGTATGAATGCATGGGAGAAAGTGCGCCAGATCACAGGACTGGGCGAGGGCAGCTTCATCCATATCACAAAGGGAAGGGCTGGAAGAGGTATGTGCACACTCTCTCTACAAACCCTCCCCTGTATGAATGCATGGGAGAACATGCCCTCAATCACTGAACTGGGCGAGGGTAGCTTCACCCATATCACAAAGGGGGGGGAGCTCGAGGAGGGATGTGCACACTCTCTCTACAAACCCTCCCCTGTATGAATACATGGGAGAACATGCACCCAATCAATGGACTGGGCGAGGGTAGCTTTACCCATATCCCAAAGGGTTGGGCTCGAAGAAGGGTGTGCACACTCTCTCTACCAACCCTCCCCTGTATGAATGCATGGGAGAACATGCACCCAATCACTGGACAGGGCGAGGGCAGCTTCACCCATATCACAAAGGGGGGGCTCGAGGAGGGATGTGCACACTCTCTCTACAAACCCTCCCCTGTATGATTGCATGGGAGAACTTGCACCCAATCACTGGACTGGGCGAGGGCAGCTTCGCCAATATCACAAAGGGGAGGGATCGAAGAGGGGCGTGCACACTCTCTTTACAAACCCTCCCCTGCATGATTGCATGGGAGAACTTGCACCCAATCACTGGACTGGGCGAGGGCAGCTTCGCCCATATCACAAAGGGGAGGGATCATAGAGGGGGATGTGCACAATCTCTTTACAAACCATCCCCTGTATGAATGCATGGGAGAACATGCACCCAATCACTTGACTGGGCGAGGCCAGTTTCACCCATATCACAAAGGAAAGGGATCGAAGAGGGGTGTGCACACTTCTCTCTACAAACCATCCCCTGTATGAATGCATGGGAGAACATGCACCCAATCATTGGACTGGGCGAGGGCTGCTTCACACATATCACAAAGGGTAGCGCTCGAAGTGGGGTGTGCACACTCTCTCTACAAACCTTCCCATATATGAATGCATGGGAGAAAATATGCCCAATCACTTGACTGTTGGAGGCCAGCTTCACCCATATCACAAAGGGGGGCGGGCTGGAAGAGGGGCGTGCACACTCTCTCTACAAACCCTCCTCTGTATGATTGCATGGGAGAACATTCACCCTATCACTGGACTAGGCGAGGGCAGCTTTGTCCATATCACAAAGGGGGCGGGGGGGGCTTGAAGAGGGGTGTGCACACTCTCTCTACAAACCATCCGCTGTATGAATGCATGGGAGATCATGCCCCCAATCATTGGATTGGGCGAGGGCAGCTTCGCCCGAAGAGGGGTGTGCACACTCCATCTATAAAACCTCCCCTTTATGAATGCATGCGAGAACATGCACCCAATAATTGGACTGGGCGAGGACAGCTTCACCCATATCACAAAGGGGGGGGGGCTCGAAGAGGGGTGTGCACACTCTCTCTAAAAACCCTCCCCTTTATGAATGCATAGGAGAACAAACCCTCCCCTGTGCCAGGCTCAAGATATTGGAGGCTTGTTGATGGAGGACAACAAGGAGGAAACAGGAGGCTCCTCTAACGATAGTTTCCTTGAATGGCCAAGGTTTGAACTCCCCGATCAAGCCCAGACCCATCCTTTAATGGCTCAAAAGCAAAGAGAAGGCAGGACACTCTGGGCCATATTATCAAGAAAGGGCGATACATTATCGACGCTTTTATCGGCAGGAATTTGCCAGTAAAGCGGCGGTAATGGGCTTGATAATAGGCCATTGTGAATTCCCATAGAAGCCCAGGTTCTGGTGTTAACCTGGGCTGCTATAGGAATTCTCAAGGGTCTATTATCAAGCCCATTATTGCCACTTTAGCTGCAGTTTTCTGCTGATAAAAGCGAAGATAATGTATCGTCCTTTCTTGATAATATGGCCGTCTGTTCATACCGGTTTCCTAACCAGTTACGTGCATCCTACAGGACTAAGACCAGAGGGGTCGCCATCCTTCTTTTAAAAAGCCTGGATTTCTTTATTAAATAGCCAATATATAGACCACGAGGGGCCTTTAGTGGGGCTGAAGTATAGAATAAGTCAAAACCCAATCATCCTGAACTTTGTGCATGCCTTAAATGAGCGTGAGGAAAGATTTGTTTCATTTTTTACTAGCAACATGTTCTAGGCCTTAATAAATTGGGAAGATTTTAATAAGCTCTTAAAGGTGTGCACATTCCTCTAAAGACCATTCCCTGCCTCCGCCATCCCTGCCCCAGGTCAGCCACAATGTAAACCTTCTAGACATGTGGTGACGTCATTGTATAGTATGGTCCATGAATCATATACGAAATGGATATTTCCTTTAGCTGTTTAAAAGAATCCTGACTCCCTCCCCTGGTGGCCCTGAGAGCTCTCACCTCAGAGAGCGTGTTAGTGAAGCGCTAGAATGAGACTGCTCGACGGTATAGGGAGGGAGATGGGGGTGATCTGCCATACTACACACCAGCTACATTCGAAAAGAGCACCTTCACCCAGAAGGGCATCTTGGTGCTAAACAACAGATGCTTATTGTTATCCAAATCAATGGTACTCATTGTATTGACTTTTGAAGAATGAAAGTCTGAGTGGGCCCACCAGGATTTGAACCGTGACCATGAGGTCAAAGACATTCCCCTACAATAGGTGCATTACTCCCATAAGCCACCAGACCGGACCCGCATGGATTCCTTCCCCTGCATCAGAAAGCGGATCTGGAAAAACAGCTTAATACAGAGGGGTACAGGGAGGTCCCCTAGGTAACCAAAGAGACACAGCAGCCATTCCTCTATCTGCATACATGTAAATGTAAATGTAGTAGTATTTGTATAGCGCACCGTAAATCGACCCCCGAAGGGGTATCTCAGGCACTTGTACGCATACCGCTGTGGAACCCTTCCTGGATTTTCCCTGTGAAGTGCCCACTCCTGGGCACCCCCAAGGTGAAGCCAGGCATCCAAGCACTGTTGGGACTTGCTGTGCTCTCACTGCCTAGAGACACCAATTATATAATCAACATTCAGAGCAACCAACGCTGTTCTACAATGTTAAGCACCAGCCTGAAGAGGTTGTTGCAACCCCCTTGTCCTGAAAAAGGGCCTTGGTGACAAAGATGACGGATTTCTGCTCATATGCAGCTGTCCTACCCTCAAGGTATGATACTGTTAGGTGTATCTATACCCACTGTGAGACGTTGGCCTGGTATGTGATGCTCACTAATTCTAGTGATCACCCTGTACCATGCCAAGGAACCCTTATGATGATCGGTTGTAAGTCAACCTTATAGACCAGTTATCCTAGTGGTAACGTGGACAAAGCAGTCTTAGGCTAAACTCTGAAAGGCATGTAAAGCCAGCTGTATTACCATACACAACCCCCTTGAATACCAAATGAAAGGACATCACACAGATATATATTGAAAATATATATATATTTATTAACTACAAATATCCCCTGAACTCCTTATGAGCGCAGAAGCACAAGAGTTAAACAAAACACAGTTTAAAATACACAAAAGTTGCACAATATGGATGAGTCCTAGGGGCCACCTAAACCATATACTAAGAAAGTGGTATAAGAGATACCAATCGATAGAGAAACAGGCCTAGGGCCTTGGGAATCGCTGGAGCTGATCGGGACTAGCAGTGACTAAGTCGGGAAAGGCCCGCGGGACTCGGGTGCAGTGTTTAAAGTGCACGCACTCACCAATGTTAAGTTCATGGTGCGTAAAAGTTAGAAGGTTAGTTAGTTCGGAACCTTCCGAGTGACCTAGAAAGCTGAAACTTGAGACACAGGCCCTAGAGGTGTGTACCAGTGTAGGAACACCGGCGTTGCTGATTTACCTCACCCACAGGAAGCGGGTGCACAGGGTCGAAGTAGTGTTGTGTTTCGTCACGCTGGTCGATGGGGCTTGGAGCAGAAGATGCTGCAGGTGCTCGATGTGAAGAGTTCCGGTGGATCCAAGGGTGGATCTGAAGATGTGAAGACCTGAAAGCAGAGAGGACAATGTTCAAAGTCACTAGCCAGTGACTACCGTGGAACCAGATTGGAACCAGGCAATGTCGGGTACAAACAGGCGTTGAGGTGTAGCTTCTCTCTGCAGCCAAGTAGACACCGGGGGTTGAGGACATCCAGGAGTCAGCCACGAGCTGTCCCACGCAGGTTTCTCGCTGTTGGCGGTGTCGGCAACTTGATTGAAGCAAACAGGCCTTAGCTAATGCAAGCCATGCAGGAGTCAAAAGAGGCTTGTTACTCAGACCAGCAAGGACAGAGCGGGTGCTCCTTTTTACAGGAGCTAGGGCAAGTCTGGAGCAACCAGACCTGCAGTGCAGTTCTTCGGTTTCGTCACCAAGATGGCCGCCGACCACGTGGCTATTGGCCGGGATGCCGCGTCGATTGGCACAATGCAAAAGGGCCCCACGCAGATCGTGGAGATGCTGGGGGGCTGATCTTCGGTGCAAGGGCTGCTCGGGGGTGGGGGTTCTCAGTCCCCAAAGCACAACGTCGAGGATGCCTCTGATGCTGCGCAGTCAGATCTTCGGGTGTCTTCCAAGATGTCCGGTCCCACGTCTCTCGGTACCGACACGGGTCCCTTCTTTGCAAGGACTGTGGATCGGGCAGTGAGAAGTCTGGGAGTCTGGGTCTTGTCAGGCTCTGGGCTCAGGCTCCGGCGGGAGGCGGCAGCAAAGCAGACATCGATTCGCTGGTTGGTGCCTGTGTTCACAGGGTGGCCACTCCTAGGCCACAAGGGAGATTCTCTTCAGTCTTCTGTGCAGCAGAATGTCGAAGTCCAGTCGTCTTCTTCGTTTAAAGTTGATTCAGGATGATCTCAGGTGCTCTGGCACTGCTCCCACTCTTATTCCCAATCTGAGGGGTGGATCACCTGCTAGGTCCCTCCTCTGGGTGGGACCAGGAAGGGGGGCGGTTACACCCCCTTTCCTTTGTCCAGCTCCTCGCCAGGCCTGGGTCTGGAAAGTACCAGGACCGGTTTGGACTGGCTTATGCACGGGGACACCTTGTGTGCCCCGGGCATGTCTCAATCTATTCAGCCCTGTCCTACCCAATACACAAAATCCTGTCTGGGGTGGTGCTCGCACCTCCCAAGGCAGGAAACCCTTTGTCCAAGCCTCCCTCGCTGGAAGGACTCCCAGCAGCAGGAGGTCAGACTTGTGTCTGTGGTGGCAGCATCCATTTTGTGATGCTGAGGCTCTGGTTAACTTTAACCGGGGTTAAGGCTACACACATGTCGTGTCCCTCTAGAAGGGTGGAATGCTATCCCCGTCGACAGAACTGTTGAGGGGATAGTATTCCAAATCGTATGACACCTTACTCGACATGTTTTGATAAAGCCAAACCAAAGTTAGCATATAACCGTGAGGATTATAATGCACTTAAGAGTATATGGTATGGCAATATCCCGGAACAGCTAAGGGAGTGGTTCCCGACAGCTGCAGACAGGCTCAGCTCATGCTAGAGCACCATCTCACATATTTCCAAGCACTATGCCTCCAGGATTGAAGAGGCCTTCCATAGGAGTGGCTGATAGGAACATATGTGTCCAGTTTAGGGTTAGATATAGGGATACTATATCTAAGTAAGATGTGATTACACCAACTTACCCCAGCTGAGTGATCAGCCAGTTGTGTCAAATATGGAGGCCAGGCCAGGGGTGGCACAATACATGCTGCAGCCCCTGGTAGGCCATGGAAACACCTATGCCCTGGGTACCTAGGGTACACTGTTACAGGGGCCAATAAGGTGAACCAGTTCCAATTGCATATGCACCTAAGGTACATGGTGTCCATTTTAAGGAGAGAGCAATTAGCCTGGGGCCCTGAATAGCAGGATCCCAGGCCAACTATGTCAAAAACCAGCTAACCACCAGGCAAAAAGTTTGGGGGTAACCATAGTTAGATATCTACCTTCCTACATAACCTCCCCCCCCTCCAAACGAAAGGAGAAAAGGCTATCCTTGACCAGGTAAGTCTATATTGCCTAAGTGGTCATATAAGAAAGTACCAGCTCTGGCTTGGTTACCCCCTGTCTCATGGTCCACTAAGCAATCCCTCACCCTAAGGGTATCTGAGGGTCTCCACCATAGGGAATCTCTACCTGTGGTGTGTATTTGCAAAGTCAAAGGCTGGTGTTGAGATGGAGTACTGAAGGGAGTTTCCTCTGTAGGGCTCAGCTTCCTCCAATCACTCTCCACCATATGTGCCTTTCTTTCCTTGACTGAGTTGCACTGTGCTCTCAGGGTCAACCTCTGGATACCTACAGCTGGAGGCTGGGTCCCTTTGTTTGGCTTACTGGAGGGACAGTTCAGGTTTGGGCCCTTAGGGTCCCAGGTTTGGCTGTGCCCAACAATATCCATCTGGGGGAGGTCCCCAACTACTTTTACGGGGGATCCCTCAGGAGTTTTTAAAGTTTCCACCTCACTAGGGCTACTAGTTTTGGTGCCCCTAATCTGTTGATGGGGGTGCTTTATTTGACAGGGGGCCCTTTGGGGCTCCCTGTCCTTCTTGTCCTCTGCAGCCCTGGGCTGACTAAGGCAAGGTGGAGAGGGGCAGGTTACCTGCTCCAGACTGGGTCCCACCTGAGAAGGGTCCACTGCCATCAGAGGCTCTGTCAGGCCAGGCCTAACAACCTCTGGGACAGTTCCTTCATCAGGGTTAAGATCAGTTCCCTGAGGAGGCTGATCATTTCCTAAAGTCTGGTGGGGGGGAGATTTCTCTTCCTCCTCAATGCTCTCAGTTTGGGTGGAGTGATCCATCATCTCAGGCTTCACTACCCATGTATCAGTTTGAGTTTGGGCTGTGGCCATCACAGCCCCACCAACCTTTTCAGGAGGAGACTCAGTTTGGGTATGGGCTGTTACCATCACAGCCCTGCTACTCTTTTCAGGAGGGAAGTTAGCTAAAGATGGGGCTGAGGTTTGCTCAGCCCTCCAAACCTTTTCAGGAAGGACATCTTGGATTGGGTCTGTAGCCATTACAGCCCCACTTACCTTTCCATTGAGATTTACCATTCTAGAATGGGCTTGCTGTTCAACCTCAGCCCAGGCTGAGATTTCCAAATCATTACCAAGTAGGCAATCTACAGGCAAGTTTGCTGACACTGCCACTCTCTTTGGGCCAGTGAGACCTCCCCAGCTAAGATTGACTACTGCCATGGGATGATTGGTTTCTATGCCATCAATGTTTGTCACCTGATATGTGGCATCTGGTAAAAGTTGCCTTGAGGGGACTAGACATTCAGCCACCATGGTGATGCTAGCCCCTGTGTCTCTGAAGGCCTCAACTTTCAAACCATTGATGAGGGGCTCCTGTCTATACTTGCTCAAAGTGTTAGGGCAAGCAGTGAAATTGGCAAACTCCATGCCAGTCTCATAGACAAGAGAATCTGAGTTAGGGGACCTGGATAGGCCAGAGTCCACCTGTCCTTCAAAAGTAAACCCACCCAAATTCTTGGGGGTGCTCCCACCACCTGGGGGACCACTGCTAACAGTGACAGGAGGTGTTGGAGCCTTACCTGGAGGTATATTCTCTTTATTGCCATTCTTGGGACAACAGCGTCTGTTTTGTAATGCCCAACCTGTTTACAGGCATGACAATAAAGCTTTTTCTGGGTTGAAGAAGTATCTTGGGACCCACTCCCATTCTTGGAGTTTTGGGGCCCTGGGGAAGTCTTTTCCTTACATTTATCACCCCCCTTTTCTTGAGGCTTGGTAGTCTCTTTCTTTTGGTCACCACCCTGGTTCTTAGGCCTGATCCTGGTTCTGACCCATTTGTCTGCCCTCCTACCCAATTCTTGTGGGGAGGTCAGATCAGAGTCAACCAGGTGCTGATGTAGAAGCTGATTTTGACAATTACTTAAGATTTGCTCTCTCATAATTAAATTATACAATCCTGTATAGTCAGTAACCTTACTTCCCAGCAACCAGCCCTCCAGAGCCTTGGTGGCACATTCAACAAATTCAGACCTGTCCTGAGTCTGTGTCTTCTGGGTGTCTCTGAACATTAACCTGTATTGTTCAGTGGTTAAGCCTAACCCATCAATCAGAGCACTCTTCAGGACCATGTAGTTTCTAGAATCCCCATCACTAACTGTGAGGAGTCTGTCTCGGCCTCTACCTTCAAAGGAGAGCCACACGATTGCTGCCCACTGCTCCTCAGGGATCTGCTGTACCTTGCAGGCTCTCTCAAGTGCAGTCATCCATTTGTGGATATCATCCCCAGCTTTGTAGGGGGGCACAATCTTACTCAGGTTTCTGGTATCAAAAGACCTGTCTTTATCCTCAGGGATAGTGCTGCCACCAGTGGATCCCAATCCACTCTCTCTAGGCTGTCTTGCTCTGGCAAGTTTCTCTTGGGCCAGGGCAACCTCTAATTCTTTTCTCTGGATCCTCAATTCAGCCTCTCTCATTTTGGCATCATGTTCCCTTCTCTGAGGGCTAGTCATCTCCCTTCTGGAGTGACCATGAGAACCTCTAGAAGCCTGGGAGGTATTGTATTCACCTGAGTGATTCCTCCTCCTCCTATGCCCCTGGTTAAGTCCACTTGGGTGCCTGGGCAAGGTCATCCTTGCTTCAGTCCCAAATATACTTAAGTTAGCCTGGTTAAGCCTACTGACTAGCACCTGGCTATTTCTACCATCATCAGAATCACTGCTCCCCCCTTCTGTTTCTTCTTCCTCTTCCTCCTCTGGATCTACCTGAGAAGCTCCGGTGATGGGGACTTCCTCATCTACAAGGACTATAGGGAGAGGGGCATCAGCATTGTCATCCTCAGAAGGAGAGCCTCCTTCAGCATTCCCTGTGGGGTCTGCTTTAGAGGTCTTTATAGTCTCAGATTGATCCAAGATCTCTCTAAGGTGGTCTGTAGTAGGGGAAGGCCCTGTCTTCAGACCCCTTAAGGCACAAAGCCGCCTTAATTCCTTAAAGGAAAAGATAGCAAATTTGGATGGTGCCCTTGGAGGTCACTCTCAACAGGAGTAAGTCCATTGGACCCCTCTGCTCCAGACATTGCTCTAGTGTGGTGGATGTGTTGCAATCTACCTACACTGGTGTTTACCTACTAAACCTATCTAGTAGTTGTAGTCAGGGTGTGCTACTCCCTATCCTCTACAACAACTAAGTTCAGTAGAACTTATGTATACTAGTCTTGTTTTATATGTACCTAACAGGTACCTGTATGATCTTTCAAATGATACTCTCAAAGATTGTAATGGTAAAACAACAGCAAGCTCAGATCCCAATCCGCTGCTCACCAATGTGAGAAGTTGGCCTGGTATGTGATGCTCACTAATTCTAGTGATCACCCTGTACCATGCCAAACAACCCTTATGATGATCGGTTGTAAGTCAACCTTATAGACCAGTTATCCTAGTGGTAACGTGGACAAAACAGTCTTAGGCTAAACTCTGAAAGGCATGTGAAGCCAGCTCTATTACCATACACAACCCCCTTGAATACCAAATGAAAGGACACCACACAGATATATATTGAAAATATATATATATTTATTAACTACAAATATCCCCTGAACTCTTTATGAGCGCAGAAGCACAAGCGTTAAACAAAACACAGTTTAAAATACACAAAAGTTGCACAATATGGATGAGCCCTAGGGGCCACCTAAACCATATACTAAGAAAGTGGTATAAGAGATACGAATAGATAGGGAAACAGGCCTAGGGCCTTGGGAATTGCTGGAGCTGATCGGGACTAGCAGTGACTAAGTCGGGAAAGGCCCGCCGGACTCGGGTGCAGTGTTTAAAGTGCACACACTCACCAATGTTAAGTCTATGGTGCGTAAAAGTTAGAAAGTTAGTTAGTTCGGAACCTTCCGAGTGACCTAAAAAGCTGAAACTTGAGACACAGGCCCTAGAGGTGTGTACCAGTGTAGGAACACCGGCGTTGCTGATTTACCTCACCCACAGGAAGCGGGTGCACAGGGTCGAAGTAGTGTCGTGTTTCGTCACGCTGGTCGATGGGGCTTGGAGCTGAAGATGCTGCAGGCGGCTCGATGTGAAGAGTTCCGGTGGATCCAAGGGTGGATCTGAAGATGTGAAGACCTGAAAGCAGAGGGGACAATGTTCAAAGTCACTAGCCAGTGACTACCGTGGAACCAGATTGGAACCAGGCGATGTTGGGTGCAAACAGGCGTTGAGGTGTAGCTTCTCTCTGCAGCCACATGGACACCGGGGGTTGAAGACATCCAGGAGTCGGTCACGAGCTGTCCCACGCAGGCTTCTCGCTGTTGCCGGTGTCGGCAACTTGATGAAAGCAAACAGGCCTTGGTTAATGCAAGCCACGCAGTAGTGGAAAAAGGCTTGTTACTCAGACCAGCAAGGTCAGAGCGGGTGCTCCTTTTTACAGGAGCTAGGGCAAGTCTGGAGCAACCAGACCCGCAGTGTAGTTCTTCGGTTTCATTGCCAAGATGGCCGCTGACCACATGGCTAGTGGCCAGGATGGCGTGTTGAGTGGCACAATGCAAAAGGGCCCCACGCAGATCGTGGAGATGCTGGGGGGCTGATCTTCGGTGCAAGGGCTGCTCGGGGGTGGGGGTTCTCAGTCCCCAAAGCACAACGTCAAGAATGCCTCTGATGCTGCGCAGTCAGCTCTTCGGGTGTCTTCCAAGATGTCCGGTCCCACGTCTCTCGGTGCCTCCATGGGTCCCTTCTTTGCAGGGACTGTGGATCGGGCTGTGCGAAGTTTGAGAGTCTGGGTCTTGTCAGGCTCTGGGCTCGGGCTCCGGCGGGAGGCGGCAGCAAAGCAGATGTCGATTCGCTGGTTGGTGCCTGTGTTCACAGGGTGGCCACTCCTAGGCCACAAGGGAGATTCTCTCCAGTCTTCTGTGCAGCAGAATGTCGAAGTCCAGTCGTCTTCTTCGTTTAAAGTTGATTCAGGATGATCTCAGGTGCTCTGGCACTGCTCCCACTCTTATTCCCAATCTGAGGGGTGGATCACCTGCTAGGTCCCTCCTCTGGGTGGGACCAGGAAGGGCGGCGGTTACACCCTCTTTCCTTTGTCCAGCTCCTCGCCAGGCCTGGGTCTGGAAAGTCCCAGGACCGGTTTGGACTGGCTTATGCACGGGTACACCTTGTGTGCCCCGGGCATGTCTCAATCTATTCAGCCCTGTCCTACCCAATACACAAAATCCTGCCAGGGGTGGTGCTCGCACCTCCCAAGGCAGGAAACCCTTTGTCCAAGCCTCCCTCGCTGGAAGGACTCCCAGCAGCAGGAGGTCAGACTTGTGTCTGTGGTGGCAGCATCCATTTTGTGATGCTGAGGCTCTGGTTAACTTTAACCGGGGTTAAGGCTACACACATGTCGTGTCCCTCTAGAAGGGTGGAATGCTATCCCCGTCGACAGAACTGTCGAGGGGATAGTATTCCAAATCGTATGACACCTTACTCGACATGTTTTGATAAAGCCAAACCAAAGTTAGCATATAACCGCGAGGATTATAATGCACTTAAGAGTATATGGTATGGCAATATCCCGGAACAGCTAAGGGAGTGGTTCCCGACAGCTGCAGACAGGCTCAGCTCATGCTAGAGCACCATCTCACATATTTCCAAGCACTCTGCCTCCAGGATTGAAGAGGCCTTCCATAGCGGTGGCTGATAGGAACATATGTGTCCAGTTTAGGGTTAGATATAGGGACACTATATCTAAGTAGGAGGTGATTACACCAACTTACCCCAGCTGAGTGATCAGCCAGTTGTGTCAAATATGGAGGCCAGGCCAGGGGTGGCACAATACATGCTGCAGCCCCTGGTAGGCCTTGGAAAGACCTATGCCCTGGGTACCTAGGGTACACTGCTACAGGGGCCAATAAGGTGAACCAGTTCCAATTGCATATGCACCATTGTCCTATAACAGCCACCTCTCGCCAATACTCTCAGGCAGGGCTCCTTGGGTTGGCGTCGGCCTGCAAATCTTTTCATTCTTGCCATCTTACATCTTAAAGATGAAGGCCAGCAGAGAGATGTGTCTTTATCTTTAGTGCTACATTGTGCACTGACTGGGGAAGGGGCAGAGGCAAGAGACCTTTGTCTCCCAGGTTCCGCTGCCCAGTTCCTCTCTGAAGGCCTCCATCCCAAAAGAAAGTCTATGGGTCAGATGTAAGAAACGTTTTTCCCGTTCCCAAATGGGCCGATTCTCAAAATTTGCCCATTTGCGAACACAAAATGTGCAATTCCCTATTTTGCGGATGCATTTAAGTAATCGCAAATTGCCATTCCTTAAATGGAATTCTGGAAGCACCCAAGTTGTGCGATTTTGCCTTAAGAAATCGCAAATTACCACCAACTGTTGCGATTTCATTGAAAAATTCACTTTTTTGCATTTTTCAAAGTGCATGTGCACCTCATGCGCAGACACATGTTTATTTCAGGGGTGCAACAGGATGTCCTTCCGGCACCCTTGCACCCTTGAAATTGCATTCACAGTTTGCGAATACCTATTGGGTACTCAGAAATTGTGAATGTCTTCCCATTAGGCCCATAGGAATGAATGGGTAGGTACTCCTTAATTGCGAATAGCAATTTACGATTCACAATTAAGGAATATGTAGGAATCAAAATTATTAGTGCGAATCCTACATACATTGCATTTTGGGAGTCCTTAATAGCGAATTGCTAACATTCGCTATTAAGGACTCGCAAACTGCAAAGATGATACATCTGCCCCTATATTCTGTGTAGTTAGCACGTAGGTCCATTGGCACTGGATTCAGAGGCCATAATGCACTGTAATGGACCTGTCAAACTGATTTCATGGCCAACATGGATGGATCTAAAGAGGGCAAAAAAGGTGAACAGACATTGAGACTCCCAGGAGCTGAAGCCTATTCATCATTTTTATGGCGAGCTCACTCCACACCAATGTGGCCTTCTTTTCAAAGGTAGTCACCCCCATTATTTCCACATCACACCAATGGTAAATGTGTTGACCGCGTGCTGCAGCTGGAAGCAATGTTCAGGGCCTCTTGCTGGAAGAGTGGTGGGGAGAGGTGCATTTTGAACAGCAAGAGATTAATTTATGAGACAGTATTGTTCCACTTTCTTCAGTGGCTGATAAAAAGAAGATATTACTGACAACTGCCATTTGAGAGAGAGAGAGAGAGAGAGAGAGAGAGAGAACGAAATTAAGAGAGATTAAGAGAGAGGAGAGAGAGAAGAAGAGAAAGAGAGAGGGAAAGAGAGAGAGATTGAGAGAGAGCTGGGGAAGAAAGAGAGTCAGAGAGAGAAAGAAAGCTAGTAAGAAATTAAGAGAGGAGAGAGAGAGAGAGGACGAGAGAGAGAGGGAAAGAGGGAGAGAGTTTGAGAGAGAGAGAGAGAGGGAAAGAGAAAGAGAGAGTGAGACAGAGAGTGAGTCAGAGAGTGAGTGTGAGAGAGAGAGAGAGAGAGAGAGAGAGAGAGAGAGGGGGGGGGGAAGAGAGAGAGAAATATGGATGCCTCCAGCCAGCAGTTTGGATACTAGAAGATTTTCTTGCACTGAATATAGACCTACGGCAGGCAGTGAGATAGTCGGATGTAACCTAAGTATCTGTTAAAACATAGGGGGAAAGAGGAGAAGGTCTTTATCAGGTTTGAAGAAAAGCAATGCCACTCTAACCCTATAGGAGGTAGAGGTTTACGGTGACTTGCTGAGTCTCCCTGTAATTAGCCCCCAGGCAGACCAAGAAACTTGCCTGAGAACCGAAGATGGGTGAACTCCACAGGACTGCAATATGAACAGGTCCAAGCATTCAAGACAAGGCGCAGGAGCAAAGGCAATTGCACAGTGAACATTGCAGACAACAGGTGAGGAAATACCAGAGCACAGTAAGGGAGGCTCTTACCAATATTTTGCCTGGATAAATACAGCTGGCTCCTAGGATTTATCCCATACATCACCGGATTTCTAAGAGATCAATTACAGTAGTTCACCTCTATGTACTGAGCATCCAAAATGTCTCACATCTTATAATCCATTGTTCCTTGTACAGGAGTATATTGAGTTGTAACAGGAGTGGAAGACACACTGTTTTCTACCCTAGAACCATAAAATAGATCATGTATTCTCCAGTGACAAGGCAGATCTAGCTTTAGTGCTGATTGCTCCATCAATCTAGTGATTTGAAATGAGTCAAGGAATAGGAAAAACACTGGATGTGACCCTGGTAGAAACAGATAATCTGTGGACAATCAGACATTATTTCCCATCTCTGTCTGTGACCTTAGCAGAGTGTAAGTGTGCAA
The DNA here is from genome assembly GCF_964263255.1 of Lissotriton vulgaris. Lineage (NCBI taxonomy): Eukaryota > Metazoa > Chordata > Amphibia > Caudata > Salamandridae > Lissotriton > Lissotriton vulgaris. Next base: position 2,091,289,320 of record NC_141691.1, read on the forward strand.
GAGCTGACTCTTGAAGTATATGGATGTCTTTAGTACTGCTGGAACAGAAGGAACTGATGTGAGAGAAATCTGTGGGTGACAGATAGTGGAAATATTTGTATACCTGCTGCCCACTTTTAAATAGGAGAAGGTTTGCAGGTTTCCACCCCCAGAGGTGCTTGGAAAAGACCACAAAAGACTAGTGTCCAGCTGTTAGTGAGTGTTCTCAGGCAGAGGCTTTGTAATGTGCAAGTGTAGTAGGTGACAGCTCCTTCCCCTCCTCTAGTCAGAGGTGGCCCATCCTCCTGCCAATACCTATTCTCCATTTGTCTCACTGTCTGGGAGCAACAACAAAAGCCATGTGCCAGCAACACCTTGTCTAGTGACCAAGGATACAGGCTGGAGGCATTAAATGGTTGCAAATTGGTCGCCATCAGTGTTTTATTGAATGAACAGAGTAATCCCAGAAAGCTAAATAGGGCACCGTTCAATTTTGTGATCTTGACAAAGGGGAGCCCAAGCTTTACAAAAATAAAGGAGGATAAAGCCCCCCAGGACACAAATACTGTGTTTATAATCCCATATGATGGGGCTTGGGAAGGCCTCTGTACGTTCCTCAATGTAAAAGCTGAAATATTTACTGAATGATGTTCAACCCTGTGAACACATTATATGTTTTCCACTAAAAATTGAAAAATAGAAAATAACCGTCCCTGGTACTTTGATCCAAAGGAGAAGGCTGATGGTTTGAATGTTTATCCCACTGAATGGTTTTAAAAATATTTTGTGAATTTGTATGGGCGATTGTATAATTTTTTTTCTTGTCTGGAAGAAGGTGGCACCAGACCATAAATACCACCGAAATGCATCAACATATTTTTTTATACTCAGGATCCATTTGAAACTGTTTTATGTTAGATGATTATCCTTGAGAAGCATTACATATTACTTTTAATGATGTTAGCAGACCTGCACCATTTTTAAATTTTCTCCCTTTTTTGAATTATTTCTGTGATATTTTATTGCTATAAAAACAGTTTCTTCCACCGTAAGGGGAGAGGGTTAAATCATGCACAGCTGAGATCTTGTACATGTGAAGCCGCTTCTGTATGAGCATATAAAAAAATGTTTTAATACTGTCCGGAATTATGATTGTATAATAATGACTATGAGCAGTTTTCAACAATTGATTTCTGTGTGGTCATTAGTATAACATTAAAACTCTGTGCAAACTTAATATTGATGTGCTACAACTGTATGACTGTATACCTCTGTGGTATGATAGGTGGTTTATGATTGAATGTTGGAAGATCTAAAGGTAATTAATTTATTTCCCCAAGGGGAGAATTCATTTTACTACTATAGGACAGCTTTTGTTTGCTGTAACAGCTTTCTAAAGGTGGCATGTTCACAATTGTGACCTAAATTCCAACTTTGGCATTAAAGAGATGTGAGAAATTGGGCTGTTGGATGACTGGGGTGGAAGCCCTGGTCAAGCAACAGCCAACATTTCTACAGAAAGTCACTAAATTAACCTGTGCTTAACCCAGGGTAGCGTTGCACAAAAGGCAGTCAGGCTTAAAATAAAGGCAACGTTTAAAGTACTTATGCAGTACATAAACAGTCAATAAAGTGATAAAACAACACAAGTAACATCCCAAACCAATGTAAAAAATAAAGTAGGTTTTACAAAATTATTTGACACCAAAATAACAACAATCCAACCAGTAGAACTGTAGTTATGAATGCTTAACGTTTAGGGGTCAAAATAGCCCCTAAAAGATCAAAGCACTAACCACGAACATCAGGTCACACAAGACCTGGTCAAAGTCAACGGTTAAGGCCGACAGTGATGGAGAGAAGTTCGGCCTGGTCAGCGCTGCCTTTTGACTTCGAAAAAATTCTGCAGAAAAATGATTGAGAGGGTAAAGTTCAGTGGGTCAAGGCTAAAGGAGGTGTCAGAGGAGAGAGTGTGTTGTCAGACACTTGTGGGTCGAAACCGCTGTTAAGCAGAGGGCTGTAGCCAACGTCAGTACCACAAGGTCTGACACCTTTTTGACGAAGCACCGCTGAAACCGAGTTGCTGCTGCGGAGAAGAATGTAGCAGGAGAAGACACAATGTCAATCTGACTGGCGGTGCCCCTCAGGCAGATAGGGGAGCAGGTCGTAGTCTCCTCTTGGTTCTCAGAGAACTTTTTTGCCCAAATTTTAAGTCCTCAGTTTTGAACATTTGCCATCTGGCTACCTTAGGCACCACAACCAATGGTCCAGGACTGAAGAAACACCTCTTGGGGGAATCAGTTCTCAGTTAGGCTTGGCCCCGGTGTAGGTTCAAGATGGTGGGAGTCTGTTATGTCTCTGTGGCTATGAACAGGAGGCTAGCAAGGAAACCCTTGGGGCCATTTCTACCAGTCCTGGGTGCAGGTGTAGATGCAAGTCTCAACAGCAGGGCTGGTGGCTGAGTGTTTAAGACAGGCTTCAGGTCAGCAGAGCAGTCCTTCGCAGTACAGCACAAGTGTAGATTAGTTCAAAGAAGATCACAGCAGCAGCTGGTCCTCTGAGTGTCCTTCTGCAGTTTCAGTAGTGAACCTAAGAGTGGTTTCGGAGATCCTATTTTTATACCCTGGAGTATTTCTTATGGAAGGTGGGAGAAGCTTCTGGAAAGGTTCTTTGAGATGCATGGAATTTGCCGACTCCATTTCTGTGGCTCCAAGCTGGCTGCAGTAACAAGACAGGGTCTTAAGGCCTTTTGTATGAAGGCAGAGAACAGGCTATTTGGGCTATATTATGAGGCACACGTAGAAAGAGTAAAATGCCTCTGATGATTATTTTTTGGGCAGGAAGGTGTCCCTTCCTACACGAAAATATTCCTGCCTGCAATGCAGACACCATTGCACCATGGCATAGGGAGCCTGCATTGGTGTTAGGAAGCCAAAAGTGTGCCAGTGCAATGAAAGGACAGGAATGCTCAATATAAAGTTAAATGCGGCACATTCCTGCTGTTTCCCGTTCATGCAGTGCAGCAGGCGGGCTTGCTGTGTTGTGCTACATTTTTCTGAGTGAAAGTAGGATAAATATGGACTTTAGTTTTTCACTATTAGAACATGTAAAACTTAAAAGTACATGTCCAACTTTTTAACTGCATTGCACCCTGCTCTCTAGGCTGTTTATGGCTTACCCTAGGGCTGACTTATATTCATTGAAAATTAAGGTTTAAGCCAGGCAAAAGGTTTATTTGCAATTTTGAAATGGCAGATTAAAACTGCACATAATGGGCCAATTTACAAGCCCCTATCGCCACCACAACATCACTTTTAGTGATGTTGTGATGGTTATAGGGGCTTAGCCTTATTTACAAGACAGTTTTAGGCCACTTAATGTGAAAGGGTAGGGCAATGGGTGTTATGGTGGGCATTCCACCGCAACACCCATTGACTGGCATTTAGGTTCTGAGAGACTGGATTTGGTTCAAGCTGTCTCTGAAATGGAATATCCACCTAGAGGCCCTTAGGACTAGGGCTATCGCCTCCGTGAGCAGGCTGGAAAAGTCCATTGGAGATATGTCATGCAGACAAGGTCCTTACTATCACCAACAGAGCTTTCCATCATCAGGGCCCATTGTACCTGCGCAGGCATTTTACAGAACATCACCCGACACGGGAACTTAGATCTTCTACAGCGAATCCGCCCCTTGTCCCCAGATTTAGACTGACTACCAAAGGAGGCAAATCCCTAGCAGTTATCGGCGCGAAAGCTTGAAATAAACTACCCCACTACCTTCGGGAAGCCACCACGGAGCAAAAGTTCAGAAAAATGCTGAAAACATGGATTTACACACTGTCAGACACAGGCTGCAAAGCCCTGCTATGATTCCCTCTCTCCAACATTGGCAGTCCAGCTGTGGTTATCTGCTGGCAATCAGGAGTCGCAGCGCCAAGATGCTCCTTGGAGTGGTAGCGCGCTATAAAAATGTCCCATCACATCACCTGTGCTAAAAGCCTATGAAGCAATGATCCCCTGTAAAATCCCTATATGGCACTGAATTGCTATGTATTAGTGGAGAAGACAGGTGGGATGCTGAAGAGGGAAAATGTTTAAAGTATTTACTGTCACTCCCCAGTTCTGCTATGATCCAGGCAATAAGATTGGACACTGATATGATCTCATGGAATATGTTGGCTGCAAAAGCCCTAATAAGATTCTGTGGGAAACTGAATGGGGAAGATGGACAAACAATTTCTAGGTTGTGAAAGAATTAAATTGTGCACAGTGAATTAAAATGGGCAAAATGGGCTGTGGCTTACCTGGCCGCCGTCTGCACAGCTATGAAAGCTCAGCAGCTTCCGCTGTCATTACATATTGATATTTCCAAGAGTGAGTTGAAAGCGTTAGGCAAAGATTTGTCCTATGAAAAGGACTTCCAATATCTAAGAGAGAAAAAATCTGTAGATTTTATGTTAAATGAGGGGCGCTATAAAGTGAGTTACCCATACGTGAACACTTTACCAAGTTCGTTGTTGAGAAACGAAGTGCTGAGAGTAAGAATTGGTCTCAACCCTTGTAAGCTAAATAGCACAGCAAAAGTAAAAATGATTGACATAGGAGGGAATTGTTTCTGTGGATTGAACACCAAATGTGATATGTTGCATATTTTGTTGGATTGCCTAAAACTCAAACAACAGTGGAGACAATGGTTATGCCCAATATTCTTGAAATATGGAATTATGACTCGAGGGCATACCACAGAGATTTTAACTGAGATGCGTTTCTTAGATATAGCCTGTGCTATTGTTAGATTTATGAGAGCAGTTAATGCAGTGTTTATTGAAAACAAGTAGAGGTGTGGTGTATTTTTAAGAATTGTATATTAATTTTATTGAAATATAGGTTTTATCTGAACAACTTATTTATGGTTTTACCAGATGGAAATTACTATTATATATGTATTTGTTACCATATTTTAATGCTGTACTGTTTAAAGGCCAATCGTCTGAATAAACAAATCTTTGATTGATTGACACCCATTGATTTTGACGCTGCAACCTATTTATAAGGGTGCTGTAAATAGGGGGCAGCACCAGAATTAAGACTAAGGAAAATCTGGTCTGAAACAGGTGAAACAAGGAGAAATGCTTTATTTATCCTAATTTTTGCTGTTTCCATGTGTGCTGCTTTTTGCAGAGCACATAGAAACAGCACAATGCCAATGATTATTTATGTGCAGGAAGGTCTCCTTTCCTACACATAAACAATCATAAAAAATGAAATTTTGTAACCTCTATGTGTGCTGCATTTAGCAGCAAACATAAAAGTTACAAAACACCATTTAAAGATTGTTTATGTGCAGGAAGGGAGACCTTCTTGCACATAAACAATCATCCCCTCAACGCAGACACACTTTCACTATGGTGCAAGAGTGCCTGCATTGGCGCTAGGAAGCTAAATTTAGCGGCATCACGGGGGGTAATGCAAGGCTGCTAATATGGTGCATCACTGCGTTTCTAAGGCGACGTAGTGTGTCGTTAGCCTTCTTGGCTTAACGACATGCTTTGCCACTTTGCTGTAAACATGCCCCAATGTCTGCAATGGGAGGCCTGATACATGTTTAAAGGGCTACTTAAGAGGGTGGAACAATCAGTACTGCAGGCCCACCAGTATCATTTGACTTACTTACAGGGCCTTGGTGCAAGGATTGCCTTTTTACTATGGAAGTATAAGTAAATTAAATGTGTCAATTTGGTGTAAGCCAATGTTACCAGTTTTAAAAGAGGTGGTACAAGCACAGTGTAGAGTTCTAAGGCCAGCAAACATTAAGTCCCTAAAAATAGGACACCTTAAGGTAAAAAGTTGCGGGAAAACCACACCAAGGATATCATTCCAACAGCCTCCTTGACCTAATATATAGTTAATTTGTCCAAACCTCTCATGTATCATCACTCTTGAATAACTTTCCATCAACTCAAGCTGAACAGTCAGCAGACTTTCTTTTACACGCCTTTACTGCACTGCACTGCACCACTGCTGTACAACATAAGTAATCTGCCTTGTCCTACTTTGCTGCAAATCGTCCACTGCTGAGAATGTAAAATCATTGGATTTACTGCTTGATGAAACCTTACGCTACACACTCACAATAACACAGTAACTAAGTTTTTTTTTAATAAACAAATGTTATCGTGTCACTAGTCACATATAGTACGGAACACCTTATTGTAGGAGGCGACCGCCACACCGTACACCACATAATATTGATGTTGCCAATTCGTTTACATTTATCATTAGTAAGAATCAAATAAAACTTAACAACATGAACATTTTGAACACAAGCCCTCCTTGCTGTGCACTACCAAATCTCTTCTCACAAAAATTACCTCGCCACCCTAATTGAGTCATATGCAGTCCATCTACCCCCTCTGCTACCTGGTATCCCCCAGTTTCAAGGGTAATGTATGTATTCCCGTCTGAGGCATCGGCTCCAGGTATAGGCCCTGGCAATCGGCCCATCTCTTCCAGATTTTAGGGTGCTTTTGCGGGCAACCCCTAGCCTTGACTATCGGTATTTCCAAGCCCACAGAGAAATCTAGCCCGTTTTTCCAGACTTTCAACGATAGTGGGGCAGGTGCCTTCCAAAGTCTAGCGATATTTCTTTTGGCCATGGTAAGCCCCAGCAACAGTAAATGCTGTTTATAGATGTTGCCCCCAATACCCTCTGTAATGTGTAAAATTGCCAGTCTTGGTGAAACAGGGACATCCCACCCCAGGACTGCCGCGAGGCACGCCTTGACCCTCCGCCAAAACTTTGCGAGCGTCGTACAGTGCCATATTGTGAATAAGAGACCCTTCCTCATGTTTACACTGCAAGCAATCAGGAGATGATACTAAGCCCGCCCTCCAAAGTCGTTACCCGGTGTAAATATTTATATTAGATAAGGCGTAACCAAGTTCCTGTTTTCGCACCCCGTGGGGATGATAGTTCCTCTGCCCAGTCATCCCCATCCAAATGGCCCAGATAGAGCACTCACGCCTCCCTAAATTTGTCTAGTGTGATGGAGCTATTGGTCACAAGGGATTGATATAGTTTTGCAATTTTGTGCTCGTTCAGGTCACCCATAAACACCTTGGCTTCAATGGGGTTGAATTCTGGGAGGACCTCCAGTTCCAAGACGCTAGGGAAGATGGCATGTCTAAGTTGGAGATACTAGTAAAATTGGGTCTGAGGCATGTTATATACTTTTTGAAGATCTTGGAAAGATTTCACCGTTGAACCCCACATAACATCCCCTAATGTAAATATGCCAATGTTATCCCACCCAAGAAAGACAGCTAGTGTAGTCAGTTGCGGTAGTCTTCCATTGTGCCACAATAGAGTTTCCCCCGTCAGTCTGCCCCACCACCCCATCTTGCGGAGGGATTGTTTCCAAAGTTGGAATACCACCTGCATCACAGACGGCAAGGAACGGCGTTGTAGTGTAGTTCCTATATTCCCAATAGTCTCTGTGCATTGGAATAATATATCCTATAGATTTGATGTAGGACTGAGGTCGACTAGGTCTCTATTGATTATATTAAACTTAATAGTGAGTGCCAGCTAGCTCAGAGGTCACTAGAAACTTTCTCAAATTCACAAGAAGGGATTAGTTTCTGACAACCCCATAAACATGACAGCTTTGTTTCCCAAGAATAAGAAAATATATCTCTAGAGTTGTGGAAACAATAGATAAGTATTTCACTCAGTCAATCATGCATGTTTTGTTTCTAAAGAGTTGCAGAGAAATAGAGAGACGTGCGTTTTCAATAAAAAGGGTTTATTGAACAGTCTTCTTTCTCATGCAAGAGAGGTGAACTGCTACAATCGTAATGCAGACTGCAAAGTATAATGCGTACAGTGAGAACAATATTATAAAATAATACTGTAAGAGCATTGTATGGTCTCTAAGCCATATAAAAATTCCTACATAAATAACAATGACTAAAATACTCAACTGGTGCTTCTAAAATACGCATACCCCAATGTACCTAACCTAAGTCTAGTACGTGGGAAGAAGTAAGTATTGTGTAGCCTAGGTTTGGTTTTCTTTGCCAAGAATCTATCCAAGATTTCTCTTAGGTTCTAATCAGCTCCATACCTTAGTTAGAATGAAGGAGGTCTGGTGTCTCTGTCTCGGGGCTCGATTTCTCAACACCCTGCAAGGCGAGCTTGGAAACACTGCAGCTGGATTCTCAGCAGGAGAAGAGACAGCTTCCTGATCAGTGCATCAGCTGAGGGTCGTCTTCCTTCGGCACTTGCTGTAGCGAGCTGCGTCGGGCAAGTAGATAGTCGAACTGCTCCGAACCACCGTGTCTTGCTAGAGCAAGTGAAGGTATATTTATACCTTGAAGGTGTCTAGGAATACCATAGTTTGACATAAAGTCGGGCATAACAATGTCAGGAAAGAACGCCAAGGGAATAGCTGTTTTTTGCAAAGAACATGAATTCTTGGACACATCAATATTCGAGCAAAGGGAAGTTCCCTAACTGCTTAAGCCGATTTTCCAAGAAATCGTTGTGACGTTTGATACGGGTGGAAGTAGCCATGCCTGTATTTGGTCTGCATGGGCTATGTCTAGTAAGGGCTTGATTTATATGCCTATATTAGGGCAAGGTGAATTGTACCTATATAAGGGTATGAATCGGGAAAATTCACTCGGAACCCAAAACGCCACACATCAGCGTAGGGATGTTGAATATAAGATAGTGTGAAGGGTTGCACTTCACAGCGTATGCGGGGTCTTGCCTATTCTCATACTGCCATTCGTTCAGCAGTAGCATTTGCCAGGCCACATACAAAGGTTGAATATCTGCTGTGGCGAGTCCCCCGCAAAACGTAGACTAAAAGCAGGTTTGCAAAACGACCCGGGGTCAGTTAGGAAAATCAATACATCATCCGTATATAGTGCGATGCGATCTGAGAGTCCGTGTGACTATTCAAAGCTCCGTACCTGTGCGTCAATACACACCGATACAGCAAGCTCAGTTCTGCGGAGAGTTTTGCCCTGATGACCTTGAATAGTTCTTAAAGGGAATGTTTTAAAAACCATTTCACTTTAATACATTTTTTATGTGGATGATCAGTGAGAGTCTATTAGAGACTGTTTTTAGAGAAAATGTATGTTTATGTTTCATGCAACATCCGTAAAATAGTTTCTTTTAGGACAAAACAGGACCTCACATATGAGAAATGGGAAAGTGTCACAGAATTTTTCGGAGAAGAAATATTAGTGAGCTGCTTCTGTGTTACAATATTGAAAATTCACTATCCCTGAATATTGGATGTAAACCCAATTAGACAAGGGTGCAAATGCCAAAGAGGATATGAAAGAGCTGGAATTTGATCACATATTCAAACCTGTTCCGAACAGAGCCCCCAAATACGTTTGCCCCCCAAAATCCTTTAGATGTCCCTGCCCAGACTATAACTAGCACCTTTGGGGCTAGAAGATTTGGTGATGACATTACACTAATTCTGATTAAAGTTAATTGGCTTCCATGGATGTCAGTAGAATTTCAAAACTGGATTTCATAATTCACAAGGCCATGTAGATTAGATTAGATAAAAAATGTATAAAGTGTGCGATTGCCCAAAGGTGTCTTGCTGCTGGGTCCGATGGGCAAAGGATTCCTGGATATATTAGTGAGGTGCCTTAACAGGTGAAAAACACATTTTTGCGGCTTTTCTAAACAGCAAAAGTGAAGGACTGCTTTTTATCGCAATCAGGAGGAGATTGCAGTTGTTGGCAGTCCGGAACAGAAAGCTTCTCCCTCCCCACCTCACCTGCTTAAACCCAGGGACTTGTAGAAGTTTTGTGTGGGCCGATCTAGTCAGCACATACCATTTCAGGTGTAATCTCAAGAACTTTGGTCCTGACCCATGCAAGTCCTCAAAGGGCCAGGCACAGAGATTTAAACATAATCCTTTTTTCCATGGGAAACCAAAGAAGGGCCCTCAGTCTATGTCCAACTGATTCAGATCTGGGAATGTTGAGGACCAGCCTTGCAGCAGCATTCTGCAGACGCTGGAGTTTTGAAAGATGTTGGGCTGGGATCTCTGCATACAAGGCGTTGCCATAAACCAATCTGGACAAGGCCAAAGCTGTGACCAGCGTTTTACGTGACTCGAGGGGAATGGCGGCTCATTCCAAATTAAAGGCACCCAATTTAATCTTCTCAGGAGGTGCCTGCACACTCCTATACAGACTCTCTATACCTAGCTATTTAAACAGTCAGAAAAAAAAACTAAAGCAAGCTTTCTCGGGACGTGTTACCCAAATATGGAAGGACCACCATAGCACCTGCAATTAGGACCAATGCATCTCATGAATCATTGAAGAGTGTTACAAATCCTTTTCACACCATCATCTCCTTTGCATAATAGATTCATGCCACTATTCAGATGCTTGTGGCACAGATGTTGTTCTTAGCTACAGCAGAGGATGACAGGAGATGAAAGTAATGGTGCGAAGTAGATAAATAACCATTTGATAACAATCCAACCTGGTCAATTCACAAACATTGGTTATTAAGATAGTTCTAGCACAAGTACAAGCTAAGAGTCATGCAGGGACTGGTGGAAAGTAGCCTGGAGAGCAGTCAGACACATCTTCTGCCAGGAATACAGACTAGAAGAGATCTCAGAAGTGCTTCATAGACATGAAGTAACTTGCAGGTGAGTGGAGACAGCCCAAAAGAGAGCTGCCTATTGTCTGAAGTGAGAGACAGTCAGCCATCTGTTGTGATGTCAGTACTGAGAAATGAGGATGTGTGGATTGAGGCCATAGACAAAGGGAGTGTATGTGACCTGACATTGGTGTAAGCAATGTGAGGGGCAGATGCAAGACTCACTCATAATGTTTTCTAGTCTGAAGTCCTGGAGTAAAACTATTACCTATAACCCTAAAAATAAATGCATCCAAGGGAAAAAAGCACACTCCAGAAACTCTCATGGTCAACAAGGGAGGTGAAGGGCCCAACGAGACAAGAACGAAAACTAACCCTTCCCCACCAAAGAATGAAGAAGAAAGACATAGATGGAAGGGATAGCGTTCCAACTTCCCAGATACCACAGCTGCACCCCAAATAAGAGGCTGTAGGGCATTGACTCCAACATAGGTCTGGGAGGTTATGAGGTTCAGAGGAGAGCCCTAGAGGGGATGTGGTATACTCTTGTGTGGCGAGGAAATCACAAAATGTAATATATAATTGATAATGATGGGCCTACTGGACATGTCTATTCTTATTTGCTGATATGGAAGACATGTAACATGTTGTTGGATTTTCACTTCACTCAAGTATGATCTTTTTTCTAAACAGGTGATGTTAAAGGAGACTCCCTCATTGGACTTTCCTTTGGCCCCTTTCTCTTTTACACAATCCCCTTTTGTGACTATTTCAACGAGATCACCTTTGCTTGCCCATATGACAAATCCATACAGGACACACAGAAATGGCTGAAGAACGAACCTGATGCCATGGACTTCAGTGATGTTACAAAAATTATCTGTGAGCATCAGGGCTGTAGGTAAGGATTCTGATATGCACTGTAACTCCACTGCATTGTTTTCCTATTCAGATAATCTTTGTTTAGCTCTAATAAAGAATATACATGCTTAAAGGGAAGAGTAAAGATGTTGGTTGGAGAGGTAACAAAATGAAAGTTTAAATGTCACTTCTAAACGTGTTAAAGAAGATATAATCCTCGATGCACTATAATTGAGCTTCAACGATACATCGACTCAGTTACTCACAACCACAGTTAACCTTGATTCTACTTTGTCATAACTTCCCTCATATAAAAGCTTAAATACCATATCAATTTAATTCCAGGTTCTGATTTTGAAAGTTCTGATGTAGTCCACCACATACATACATATGTATATGTACTGATACATTCATGTTCTCAGGTTGTGTGATGTTGGATACATTTGAGAAAAAAAGTGACAGGATATTGTGGATTGTTTACGTTCTCAATAGTTTTTAGAGAACATACAAGTACAACTCCCCTCTTGGTTGCTGAATCTTTATGGGATTCCCATCTTATGACAGGCATCTCTTTGGTTAAGGAACTCGTACTTACATAGTGTGGTATGCTTCATCACTAGGTTAGACATCTAGCACTTGGAAGGATTCTATGACTGAACAACTCATGCTTTTAACATGCACCCATTACCACAAAATGCCTTTACCATGCATTGCCTTTTCAAAGCAAGCCTTCACCATTCATCAATCAATCAATCAGGGGCTTTTAAAGCACGCTACTCACCCGCGAGGGTCTCAAGGCCTTAGGGGGTGCATCTGCGGGTCTGCTGAAAAGCCACATTTTGAGGCTCTCCCTGAAGGTATACAGGGTAGTGGAGCATCTGATGTTGACTGGGAGCTCCTTCCAGGCCTTGGCTACAACATAGGAGAAGGATATTCCACCTGCTCTGGCTCTGTGGGTGCATAGGCTCACTGCTAGGGCGAGGTAGGCGGAGCGGAGGTTTCCTTTGGGTGAGTGGAAAGAGATTCTTTTGTTGAGGTATTTGGGTCAGATGCTGGGCCTCTGTCTCCTTCCAGTTGAGCTTTAGACAGCTGTTGCTCATCCAGGCTGTGCCGTCTTTAATTCCTTCCTGGAACCTGAGTCTTGTGTCTTCGGGGTTCTTTATCAGGGAGAGAGTGAGCTGGCTGTTGTCGGCATATGATACTATGCTGAGCCCATGATGTCTGATGATGTTGGTGAGGGGGGCAATGTAGATGTTGAAGAGCATGGGGCTGAGCGATGATCCTTGGGGTACTCTGCAGCTGATCTCTGTGGGTTCGTAGAAAAAGGGTGGGAGTCTGATCCTTTGGGTTCTGTCGGGAGGAAGGAGCAAATCCAGTCTAGGGCGGTTCCCTGTATGCCAGCGTTGTGGAGTCTAGCTGCCAGAGTGCAGTGGGAGACGGTGTCAAAGGCTGCAGAGAGGACCAGCTGGATAAGGGATGCGGTGTGGCCTTGGTCGACTAGCACATGGAATGTCGTCGGAGGCAGTGAGGAGGGCGGTCTCAGTGTTGCATTTGCTGCAGAATCTGGACTGGGAGGAGTCGAGGATGGATTTCTCTTCGATGAAGGTGATCAACTGGGTGTTGACAAGTGACTTTGGCTGCAAAGGGAAGGAGAGAGATGGGCCGGTAGTTTTTCAGGTCTGCCAGGTCAGCTGTGGGTTTCTTGAGGAGGGGCTTGACCTCAGCCTGCTTCCAGTCATCGGGAAAGATGCCGGATTCAAAGGTGACGTTGATGGTGCGGAGTAGTTCAGGCGCAATGGTGGCAGCAGCTCTGTGGAAGATATGGGGAAGGCACGGGTCCATGGGTACTTTTTGTGGTTGTGGTGGTGTCTTTGGTGGTGATCGACGTGTGTGAGAAAGTGCACTCTTTCTGCATGGTCGCCCCCACTTTTTGCTAAATTGCTGATGTGATTTGACTGAGTGTGTCCTGGACTCCTGCTAATCAGGTACCCAGGGCCTATGTTCTTTCCCTAAAACTTCATTGAAGCCTAAACCCAATTGACATTTCTGGCCACATGTCAGCCCCTTATAAATGGTTGCACAGGTACCCAGGGCACTGAAAAGGCCCCTAAGGGCTGCAGTTATTATGCCACACTTAGAGGTGATGTACCATTACACTCACACACTGCCTTTGCAGGCTGTGAGATTTGGTGCAGAACAAAGTAAAGAGTCCACATGACACACAACTCTGTGTGTCATGCCTACAACCCACTGCCCTGACATAGATCAATCACCCCTCTAGCTGGATGCACTATACCAGTGGTGAATGTACAGGCGCATGAGCCATGTACCCCTACAGTGTCTAAGGCCATTCTTAGACATTGTAAGTGCATTGCTGCCATTAAGAGTATATGGTGCTGGTAGATTGTCATTACGAACTCCACAGCACCATAATGGCTACACAAAATCAAACTTCTCAGCACATTAAACCCAACCGGATGCCAGTGTGGGATTTAATGAACAATGTACACATAGGGTATCTTAGAGATGCCCCCTGAAATCTAACCTACCACTAGTGTACAGGCTGAGTGGCTGCCTTCAGATGCCACCACCAGACATAATTCTGGACCCCTGGCGTGAGCTTGATGCTCTCTGGGGCCTGAAACAATTCACATACTGGTACGAGGTGCCAAGCCTCCTCCACCAGCAATGGGCAGGGTTCATGAAGGGGAATCTTCATAGGCTTGCCGCCTTTGTGAGCTTCCCCAGGCCACTTACTGCTTTCAGCAACTGGTCCCCACTGGTGCTGACCTCCGCCTTTGGTGGAAGATTTGGCAGGAAAAACAAGTGAGAAAGAGAGGTGTGCCCACCTCTGCCAACTCCACCCTTCAGGTGGGGGAGGCGAGTTGAAGCACAATGCTCAGTCCCCGCCATCTTGCATATGGGGGACTCTATGAACCAAAGACAAGCTCATGCCCCCCTTCCATTGGAGGGTGGCATAATACGGGGCGTACCCACCCATGGGAAAGGTCCCATTGGTTCCTGCCTTTTACCTACCTGTAACACCCATAAATCTAGTATTTAGTGGCACCCCTGAACCTTGCTTCCTCAGAAATGAACCTGCAACAAGAAAAGAAGATGGACCAAACAGCCATGCCAAAGCTAACAATAGGAAGACACCCACTGACTTGGTCACTTGGCTTCTCAGTGGAAGAACCTGGAAAGTTCCTCTGCATTGGCATGGCAGTGCCAGGTCTGTGTTTCACTACAAAGTCCATTCACGATAGGGAGATGGACCAGCTCAACAGTTTAGGATTTTCACCTTTCATTTGCATTAGCCATCTGAGAGGTCTGTGGAAAGTTTGAACTAGGTAGTGAGTACCAAACAGTATGGTCTCAGCTTCTTCAGGGACCAAACAAAAGCTAAGGCATCGCTCTCAATGTCACTCCAACACTGCTCTCTGGGGAGAAGCCTTCTGCTTATAAAAGCTACATGTTGGCCTTGGCCTTCATCATTGGTCTGGGATACGAGCCCTCCTATCCCTAGCTCAGAGACATCAGTCTGCACAATGAACTGCTTGGCATAGTCTGGACCCCAAAAGGCACCCCTGCACCCGAGGCCACACGGCCTTGTGTGGCCAAACCATCAGTGCGTAACCAACCCCTAACTTTCTATCTTACCTCTCTAAGTGGTGGTAGCACCCAGAAGGCATTGGTCCCCAAGCCTACAGTGCCTTTGTAAACCTGAGGTTTCCTATTGTGAACAACAGGGCGCCCAATGCGAAACAGCACCCTGGACCCGGCCGCCCTAGTGCGGCTGAGGGTGCACCTTTGGTGCTACTTTGTTTCCCCATTTGCCCTGAGCTAAAGTACAGGAGTTTTGCTCCCACAACCAAATGGCCTGCACGTCAGCAGCCACTAACCGGAGGGCCCATGTCCGTCATGTGATAACATTGGGACTCAGCACTCTGCCACCCTAGTGCTCCTGAGGGTGTAACTAGAGTGTATCCTTGTCCCTGGGGGACCCCTGAGTATATCCCCAGAACCTCAACTCCCATTAACAAATACTTACCTCCAGATCGATAACACTATTTTCCTCCATAGGATAACATTACCTGTTTTTCTGTGAAAAGTTTCTAAGTGTGGAGTTTGAAAACCTAAAAAAATTCTTACCTGTTTACATGAAATGTCCCAGAGTGGTATCCAGGAATACTACTCTGTGTGAGAAAGGTAATCTCAAAAGTAACTTACTGAAAATCCCATTCAAAGTATATGTAGTGTATTCTGAAAAGCATTGCATTATCACTACTGTACATTTACAATTGCAATTTAAACTGTGTTACAATTTGTATATTTACTGCAAAGTACTTATCACTTACCGATATTGACTTGCTTGGTTCCAGGAAATAAAATAACTAAAGGAGTATTGTTATACAAAAACAATTGGTCTGAAGTTCAGTCTTTGAGTGTGTTTATTCATTTGTGTGTAGAACAAATGCTTAACACTGTCCTCTGATACTGCCTTACTTCTCGACCACACTACCACAAATAGAGAGTGAGCTACTTTCTAGCTTTACTTCTGCCTACCTTTGGGGTTCCACTGGACTCTGTGCACACTATACCTCACTTTTAGTATATACAGAGCCAGCTTTCTATAATATCCAAGTGGTGATGGTGGGCTGGCTGTCATTGTTGGAGGGGAGTGGTGTTCCTACAGTCTGTTTTCTAAAGCTGTCGTAGCGGGCTTTGAGTTTCAGGTGGAAGTAGGAGCTGAGCTTGTCGCAGAGGTCCTGTATGGTGTGATGTCCGTGGCTTCAATAGGGGGTTTTGTAAACTGCTGAATGATGTCGAAGAGTTCCTTTGAGTTGCTGGCGTTAGTGAGGCTTTTGTTGCGGATGAAGGTCTTCTTGGTAGCTTTTATGAGTTGGTGGTATTTGGTTTTGGCGTGTTTGTAGGTGGTCTGGTCTTCGGTAGTTGTGCTGTTTCTCCGTTGTTTTTTGAGCCGTCTGCAGGAGCGTCTGGCTTCTTGGAGGTTGATGGTGAACCAGGCGGCCTGCAGGGGGTGATGCCTGTCAGGATGGTGGAGGGGTGCGAGCTTGTCTGCTCAGCTGGCTACCCAGAGGTGTAGTTCTGTGGTTGCAGAGTTGAAGTTGGTCATGGCAGTGCGGGGGTCGTGGATGAGGGTAGAGTTGAGAAGCTCCTTTCTGGGCTTGCCAATTCCTTCATGGCTGGTGCGGGGGACTTTTATGCGGTGATGGTGCTGAAAGAGAAGTGTACACAGTGGTGGTCTGTCCAGAGGGTCTACGAGGTGTGCCTGAAGAGGATGTTTGTCCCTTCTGCGAAGATGGGATCCAGGATGTGTCCATCCGTGTGGGTAAGGGACGTGATGAGCTGCTTCAGTCCGAGGTTGGCGAGGTTGTCCAGGTGGGCGGTGGATGCGGGGTCGCTGCTCTTGTCAAGGTGGAAGTTCAGTTGTCTGATGAGTATGTAGTCTGTAGAGGCGATGGCGTGGGGTGCGATGAGGTTCTCAATCGGGGTGGTGAAAGGCGTGCAAGGCCCAGGGGGTCTGTATGCAAGGGTGCCGCGTAACATGGTTCTGAGACTGGTCTGAAAGTGGAGGTGTTCGGTGTTGGAGTTGGTCGCCCTGTAGGTGGAGAGCCAGAGGGAGCTCTTGTGTGCGATGGCGTGTCCTCCTCTTGGGTGGAGGGGGCAGTCCTTCCTCTGGATCTTGTAGCCATCTGGAATGACGGTGGTGATGTCAGGTGCAGAGGCGGTGTTTGTCCCGGTTTCCGTGAAGAAGGCGACATCTGGCAAGAGGATGTCAAGGAGGTCTTTATGGTGTGTCTGTGCAGGGAGCGCACGTTGAGGAGGAAGCATTACAGGGCTTCTTTGGTGCTGGGGTACGACGTTGGTGCAGAGGTTTTGGGGGTGCTGTGGATGGTGAAGGAATATCGGCAGTGTCGGCAGGAGAACAGGCCTGAGTGGTATTTGGCTTTGACAGTGGGCAGTTGTTGTTCCTTCCGGGGACGAGTTCAAGGAGGGCAGCTGAGTTGTAGTGTGGGTAGCGGACGGTAGCAGACAGACTTGCCTTCAGTGTGCCCCACAGCGGCCTCCAATAAATAGTGGAGGATAGTGCATCAGGGAGATGGGAGCAGGAAGCATCAGAGGGGAGAGGCCACAGGGGCAGCAGCTGCAGTAAAGGGAAAACGGGCAGAAAACAGGATAGACAGGTAAAAAATAATAAAAAAGACAGGAAAACAGGCACAATTATGACAACAGAAACACGGAGCAAAAGACACAAAACAGGCGCAATACAGCACAGACAGAAGTGGAACCAGCAGAAGAGTAAGGCTCTCCCACTGGACCACCAGGGATGAGAAGCAGGCAGGAGCCTGCGGGTGGTGGAGTGCCTCAAACACCTACCAGTCCAAAGTAGTGAACAGGGCAATGGCACTTAACAGCTGAGTTGTGGGGGAGAGAGCGGGTCCCTGACGAGAGGTCAGAGGTTTTGCTCGTGCTCCCTCTCAACGGTCATCATTAAATAGGAAAAAAGGGAGGGAATCGCAGCTGGGAGGCAGGACCGGGAAGCAGCAGGGGGGAGGGTCCGCGGTGACAGCAGCGGCGGAAAGGGGAAAATGAGTGAAAAACAGAGGAAGAAAAGGAAAAAAGAATAAAAAGACAGGAAACAGGCAAAATTATAAAAACAGAAAAACAGAGCAAAAGAGAGAAATATGACTGAAAAAGGGCACAATACAGCTCAGACAGGAGTGGAACCAGCAGAAGAGCAAGGCTCTCCCACTGGACCACCAGGGATGAGGCACAGGCAGGAGCCTGGGGGCAGAGGAGGGCCTTGAACGCCTAACAGTCCAAAGCAGTGCACAGGGCAGCGGTACTTAACAGCAGAGCTGCCAGAGAGAGAGCGGGTCCCTGATCAGGAGGTCAGAGGTCTTGCTTGTGCTCCCTCGCAGTGGCTGCCATTAAATAGGGAGGGGGAGGGAAGGGCAGCTGGAAGGCGGGAGCGGGAAGCAGCAGGGGGGAAGGGTCATGGGAAAGCAGTGGCGAGAATGGGAAAACAGGTAGAAAACAGAGAGAGATAAGGCACAAATATTAAAACAGAAAAACAGAGTAGAAGACAGAAAAATTACTGAAAATGGGCACAATTCAGCACAGACAGCAGTGGAACCAGCAGAAGAGCAAGACTGTCCCACTGGACCACCAGGGATGAGGCGCAGGCAGGAGCCTGCGGGTAAAGAAGGGTCTCGAACACCTACCTGCACAGGGCAGTGGCACAACAGCAGAGCTGCTGGGGGGAGAGGGCAGGTCTCTGACCAGGAGGTCAGAGGTCTGGCTCGCACTCCCTTGCAGCGGTCACAAATAAATAGGGAAGGGGGGAGCGCAGCTGGGAGGGGAAGTGGGAAACAGCAGGGGCTGGGCAGCAGCGGTTGGAAATGGCAGACTGGCACAAAACAGAGAGAGACATGCAGCAAAGAATAAAACCATGGAAAACAGGTATAAAAACAGAAAAACAGACCGAAAGACAGAAAACTGGCACAATTGAGCACAGACAGCAATGGAACCAGCCGTAGAGCAAGGCTCTCCCACTGGACGACCAGGAGTGAGGCGCAAGCAGGAGACTGCAGTTGGAGGAGGACCTCAAACACCTACAAGTCCAAATCAGTGCACAGGGCAGCGGCACTTAGCAGCAGAGCTGCTGGAGAGAGAGAGGGTCTCTGAACAGGTCAGAGGTGTTTACACGCATGGATCGAAAATGCAATGTAAATATATATAAGGTAAATTAAATCTCTACACATTGCAGATGGATGGAAGTGAGAGCCGCAAATGAAGCAGGTAACAGGATAGGTGCACTCCTGTAAAAACAGGGGTTTCCCTATCACATAGTGCTAAATTTGAGCTGTCAAGTTTTACATGAAGTTCACTTTGTTGGTTACTGCAAACTAATATATGTTAAAATGAGCCCACGCTCGATGTTGAGCGATAATGAAAAAAGATGGACATTGTTTATTTCCCTGATATTGTTTGTTAAAACAAGTCCAAGCTCAATGTTCTCAATGTAATGAAGAAAAGATCGGCACTGTTCATGTTGCTACGGATGGATATTCTTCGTTGAGACAATCTTGCACTTTATGCTCTATGTCTAATGAAAGAAAGATCAACATGGTGTGACAAATGTGCTGTATTGGGTTTAGTGCCATTTGCTCCTCAACCCTGATGTGAAAAGTGCCCGTAGGCTTTGGTGAACGCCAGTGGACTTTGGTCACTATGCAAATGCCATGTGTAAAACAGTTGAAGCACCTTCATAGGGCCTTGGTAACCTGCCAGTGTTTCTTAAATCAATCAATTAATCATGGAATTGTAAGCACGCTACTCACCCGTGAGGGTCTCAAGGCGCTGTGGGGGTCTGCAGATGTGTTTAGCCAAAGAGCCAGGTCTTGAGGGTCTTCCTGCAGGTATTCAGGGAGGAGACGCGTCTGATGTCTGCTGGTAGCTCATTCCAGGTCTTGGCTGCAATGTGAGAGAAGGATCTTCCGCCTGCTCTGGCTCTGTGGATGCATGGGGCTTAGGCCAGTGCGAGGTTGGAAGATCGGAGGTTTCTTTTGGGTCTGTGGAAGTTGATTCTGTCGTTGAAGTATTTGGGTCCGTTGTTGTGTAGGCATATGTAGCCATGAGGGAGGATTTTTTTTAAAGTGACTCTTTTCTCCACAGGTAGCAAGTGGAGACTTCGTAGGTGTTGGCTGCTGTGTGCATCTCAGGGGATGCCGAGGACGTGTCTGGTGGTGGTGTTCTTTATTGTCTGGAGTTTGCAAAGCAGGGACTTGTTGATGCCGGTGTCGAGTGCGTTTCCATAGTCCAGTCTGTTGGTGATGAGTGCGTGGGTGACTGTCTTCCTTGACTCAGGGGGGATCCACTGGAAGGTCTTGCGGAGGATACGTAGGGGGTTGAAGCAGCTGGAGGTGACGGCATTGACCTGGCGGTTCATGGTGAATGATGAGTCAAGTACGATGCCAAGGTTTTTAGCGTGGTCTGAGGGGGTAGGTGGGCTTCCAAGGGCAGTTGACCACCAGGTGCTGTCCCATGCAGAAGGGGTGGTACCGAGGACAAGGACTTCTGTCTTCTCTGGGTTGAGCTTCAGGCAGCTGTTGGTCATCTAGACTACGACGTCTTGCATTCCTTTCTGGAAGTTGAGTTTGGCAGTGTAGGCATTTAGGAGGGTGGGGCTCAGCCCTGTGGGACTCCGCAGGTGATTTCGTGGGGTCGGGGAGGAAGGGTGGGAGTCTAATCCTTTGGCTTCTTCCAGTGAGGAATGATCGGATTCAGTCCAGGGCTGTTCCTTGTATGCCTTCGTCGTGTAGTCTGGCGACTAGTGTGCAGTGGGAGACCGTGTCAAAGGCTGCTGATAGGTCAAGTAGGATGAGGGCTGCGGAGTGGCTTTGGTCCAGAAGGGTGCGGATGTCGTCTGTGCCGGCGAGTAGGGCGGTCTCTGTGCTGTGGTTGCTTCGGAATCTGGATTAGGATGGGTCAAGGACGGCGTTCTCTTCAATGAATTGTGTCAGTTTCCTGTTGACTGTTTTCTCTGCAACTTTGGCTGCGAAGGGGAGGAGCATGATGGCCCGATAGCTTTTTAGGTCGGTGGGGTCAGATGTGTGCTTCTTGAGCAGTGCTCCGACTTCTGTGTGATTTCTTGATATCGTAATATTGTGTGCGGATGATATCCCCATGTTTCCGGCTAAGGTAAAGCTCTGTGAATATGTGTTACAAATTGTGAGTTAAATGTTAATCAAGACGCCATTATTGGTGTCAGAAACACATCTGTGTGTATTCCTAGAAAATACATGTAATGAGAAGTTAGGCTAACAACTCATGTAAACTGTGATGAAGGTAGTCATTAAATAAATAATTGTATAAGTAAGCATAGGATATGAGAATAGTCGTGAGGGTCCCATACTTTAAAAAAATTCTTAGCAATTCATAGATATATTGAGGCAAATTTCGTTAAAAGTAGCAAGGTTCGATAATTATGTCTGCAAGGTAAATACATTTGGTAAATACGTTATACAGACGGTAATCGCAGAATCAATGACTCTCTAGTCGGCCAGTAAAGCTGCATGAAATAGCTCTATTGTAGTTCAATATAGTCGCCATATTGGAATGCTTTAAATACCCTGCCTCTATGTCCATGGAAATCTCTGGCCCTTGACATTGTTAAGAGCAAAGTATCCAACGAGGTGGCTGTGCTGTTGAATCTCTCTAATGAAGATAGGCTAGAGAAAATGCATTTGTTGCATGAGGGACTTCATATGCAGATTATAGAAACCTTGGCCCAACCCAAAAAGGTGAGGGAAAACTGTTCAAATCGAGCAGCATGGTATGACCTGGAATGTAGGAAGGCTAAGGGTGAGCTCCTCTAAGAAGCAAAATCCAAGCCACATCATGATTTGGTGGGGCGAAGGACCATGGACAGACAGAAATTGAACCATGCCAAGAGGCAATGGGAATGCTTGTTATGGTCTTCAATGCATAGTGCCCAGGTAGCCAAGGATAGTAAGCTTTTTGAAAGAAAGCTTCACTTTGTTTGAATAGTACCAAAACTGCCCTGGAATTTGCTGTCCAGCCTGATGAGTGGGTGTCCCACTTCGGGAGTGTGTATGCTTGTGGAAATGTTAATGAAGAGGAGGATAGCAGCCTTTTTGGATAAGCTTCAATTCAGTAAAGCTGAAACTCTTGTAATTTCCCTCAAGGAAACTCAAGATGCAATTGGCTCTTATATTCTAGCCAGATCCCCCGGTCCCGACAGAATCCCGAATGATTTATTCAGGAACGATCCATTAGTGTGGGGTACCTATATTAATTTGTTATCTAATATTATCCTCTCGGGTGAGAAGATTCCAACATCTTGGAAATCAGCTGAGATTAAACATATCTACCAGAAGAGAGATAGGGCAAAGCCGAGTAGCTATAGACCAATTTGTTTATTAGGATTCCCTGCAGAAAATATTCTGCAAATGAAGCCCCTTCTCCAGACTTTGTCTTAATTTGTATTATTAAAAGGGTGCAAGCTGTACATAGCGTTTGAGGAGCTTTTGATCTGCTCCCATAGGGCAAGCTTTGGAAGGTG
The DNA here is from genome assembly GCF_964263255.1 of Lissotriton vulgaris. Taxonomy (NCBI): domain Eukaryota; kingdom Metazoa; phylum Chordata; class Amphibia; order Caudata; family Salamandridae; genus Lissotriton; species Lissotriton vulgaris. Next base: position 2,091,311,927 of record NC_141691.1, read on the forward strand.
TTGGCCAAGATGGGGGATCCCAGTACTTATGGGATATTCTGATGTGTTTACACAGAGCCAATAAGGCTCAGGTTAGGTGGGGTAAGGAGGGGTAGCTAAAATAACCCTTCCCAAATAGGTGTGGAGTTAGAAAGGGGTGTGTTGAAGCACCCACCCTATTTTCACTTTTCATAACTGGAGTAGTAAGGCACTTGGACGGGGATGTGTACATTGCCCCTACAGTCGGAGAATGAAGGCCCATGGTCCTTCTCTTTGCCGATGATATGCTATTGTTATCTAAGTCTCCCCAAGGTTTCCAGCAGCTATTAATTGATTTTACCACTTTTGTGATGAGCAAGGATTAGTTAAGCGATTCAAAAACAAAGCACATGGTTTTTTCCAATGGTACTCAGAAGACATCCAAGAGATGTATATCTGTCGGGGATCGCCAATTGAATTAGTTTCCACTATTGAATATTTAGGAATATGCTTAACCCCAAGCTTGAGCTGGACACCACTCCTTGAGAAAGTCCATCCTTGCTCATCCAGCAAACCACCCACATAATTAAGATTCACAAAAGACTGTATCAGGTAAAGTGTGTCCAGTAGTAGACATTTATAACACTAAAGCCGTAGGCCCAGTCATCTGTGGATTAGGATTGTGGGGTAGTGGGAATATTGATTGCCTTTCTGTGACAGTACACCATTTTGTAAAATCTATCCTCAACCTTCTAGAAAGTTCCCCCGATTCCAATTTTTCTCAACCTGGCTCAAAGTAAGATTGCCAACAAAATGGAGTGTAGGCTTCTAATGTTTCAGCATTGACCGTAGTCCAATGAAGTGCCTGCCCCCTATTGAGTGGACCAATTGGACCTCATGGTATCCCAAAGGGTTCACAAGATCTCTTGGTTTTGTTCACTTAGGGCACTCTTGAGGAAATTGGGATAACAATCTTATTGGACTGATCGAGAGAAGATGCTCTAGATTCTCAGAGATTCTGATGAGGCAGTTTACTGGGAATTTACTATGGTGGATAATGTCTCTAATGTTAGGGGATCGCTTACTCAGTAGTTTGTTGCTTTTAAAGATTTCCCCCAATCTCAGATACAATATTAAGATACAATCGAAGAGATTGCCCCACCTTTGGCTTGGGAATTGTTTCTACAATTTAAGTATACATCTCTCCTACTAAGGTGTTCTTTTGCAGATGGCAGAGCCAGGCTCTCCTTGGTGACACGTGCCCAGCATGCAAAGAAGGTCCCGAAACACCTGGTCCATATTAAGGTCTCGTGTTTGGCAGCGCACGCAATGCGCTGGCTCAGCGAGACCTAAAGTAATCTCTATGTGGGCTTAAACTTCATGTAATCTGTTTATTTGCTTGCTATTGGCTTACTTGTAGTATTGTTGTTGTTAGCTTACTTTCTGTTGGCTGTTGGTCATTTGCAAACTTCTGTGTAGTCCAGTTTCAGCGGTGACTACTACAGTGTTAGTCCGCTCTGTTTGCACTTCTTGCCCTCTGTTTTTCAGGCTGTTTCAAGCTGTAGCCTGCGTCTGTAATTGGACTCTACTCTACTTAGGAGCGAGCCCGCCTCCTCTTGCCCGATGGCTGTGCTCGTGTGTTCACTCTTTCTGATCTGCAGGAACACCAATGCACAAAGGCAGTGGCAGGAGGGGGCAGGGGGGCTTAAAGCGCTCCAACACTGGGGGAACCCGGTCTTTCATTGCGCTGTCTGGGGGCGAAAGCCGAAAGGAGAGAGCTTGGCGCATCCATGTGGGGGGCAGCCCAGCTAAATAGTGTCCCACGATGTGGCATGCTCCTGGAAATGGAGTCCTCTACTTGCCAGCCTGCGCAAGTTTGCCCCTTCTCATTTCGTGCACCCGAGAACCTCTGCTCGTCAGTGTGCGATGTTTGGACCCATGGGGGCCGTCCTAGAGACACACGGAGCCGCCTCCAGGATCTTGTTCTAGTCTTCATCTGTACGTAGGGTAGTGACATGCTCCCATCCCTCCCCCCCCCCAGAGAGTTCGGTGGTCCTGTAAGTCAGGGCTTGAATTGGGGTACCAGGCGGGTGGACGTCGTCCCCCCCACTTAGTTTATCAGAAGCTTGATTACTTTAGAAAATGGAGCCACTCATTCACTCTTTGGCCTCTCTGGGGCGAGATTGGAGCTCATTCAGAACGCTGCTCACGCGCTGGCTTCTCTGACGCAATCGCATCCAAGGGGTGAGCGAGGGGAGGCAATGGGGTTTGATGGTGCAAGCCACCTTTCGTGGCGTCACTTCCTGTCGTGACATCAGCGTTCCCCCAGTTCTTTTTTTAATACTTGCGCCCTGCTGTAAGTTTATCTTAGCTTGTTGTACCAGCGCATTATTGAGGGGTTCGTTATCTGAGGGGCTGTATCTTGTGGTGAGCGTCTTGGGTTTGTTCCTTAAACCTCAGCAGTGGGGTGGGGATGGGATCACATCCTGCCAGTGCAATGAAAAAATAAGCACAATTAGCACTTCAAACGGATACGGCATTAATACGCATGCAGCGTCTGATTCGAACACCCGTGGTGACACTTGTAGGATGGCACCAGCTTTACGAGAAGGCTCAGCTGCCCTATCGTGGGCTCCTGAGCAAGACTTGTTCTTTGTGCCGTCTCCTCGCCAATCGTGGCTGCAGGGCGCTGCCTCTATACCCTGGCTGTTCCCCTTAATCCTCCTGTGCCTTCCCCAAACACCTCCTGCATTCCGATCCGCAGCATCTGTTATTATTTGTTCATGATTTTAAGCGTTTTTAATTATTTATGAACTGTGCCACTTTAACTTTACATGTAAGGAGCTAGCGCTGCGCAAATCGAGCTGGAAGAAGGTGGTATTTGCAGGCGCTCCAGAGGCTGAATATTTGCCTTTTTGGAGCACTTCATAGCTGTGCTCGTGTGTGTTAATGTTGTGGTTTTTTTCCCGCCTCCCGAGTCCCCCCATAATGCAGTACTTTGTGTAGAATAATGCACAGAACTCTGGACTCGGCTGCACCCATCGTTTGACCTTCTGCTTTCAAAACCAACGATACCAAAGCTTGGGTGCTTGCCGTCAAATGTCGTGGTTAATGATTGTAAATACATAAGGGCCTCCTGTCTTTAAATTCTAGCCGGGGAACTGGTTGAGCTGGGGAACAAAAACAAGCCAACAATCAGCAAGATAAGAACAACCATGCCAGATTCCACCAATGGCAAGTGACAAAACAAAGACGAATGCAATGGGTGGAGTTTCAGTAGTAATGCTGCTTACTTGATGCCTCGCAGAGGCAGCGCATGCGCTGCTCTATAAGAGACCTAACAATGATCAGCTCCAAGACACGTTCAGCAGTGAACGTATGTTTCTGAAGGACGGCCATGCTGAGGTCAAAGGGCTTGTGTCCAGTGGCCTCTATTGCACTGGGGAGGGGAGGGGAAATTAGGATCTGGAGCATGGACTGTGTGTCAGACATGAAGCTCTCAACCCCCTCCTACACCCACCAATAGGGGAGTGTCTCTCTGTCAGGTGGGTGCTAGCATTGAGGGCTCTGTTGCCCTCCGTTTGACAGGAGGTGGGGCCTAATATTGACCTCCACAGAGTTGACCTGTACATTGACATGCAGTCCCACATTTATTTTTATGTTTGTGTTCTCTTTGCAAAATACACCGGCACCTAAGAGTGACATACCACAGTTTTACAAACGCATTCTTGCCTCACATCTAGCAGACCTTATATGGCAAAGAGGGTACAAGTTCTTTGTTTATTTGTCCTCCTGTTGCTCCATTAAAGTCCAGGTCCTCACTAATATTATTACTGCATGGTCCTCCATCGTCTTAACACAGATTACTTTCTAAACTCCACACACACACACCACACATACAACTACACACACACAACCACACACACGCCCACACACAACCACAAACAACCACACACACACAACCACACCCCCACACACACACAACCGCCCGCACCCACATACACAACCACACACACACACAACCACACACACAACCCCACACACAACCCCACACACAACCACACACACAACCACACACACAACCACACACACAACCACACACACCCACACACACAGGACCACACACACACAACCACAACCACACACACAACCACACACAAAACCACACATACAACCACACACACACACACGTCAGTGCACACTTTCACCAGACACAAACACCACCAGCCGTCAGTGCACGCTTCCACCAGGCACACACCACCAGACGTCAGTGCATGCTTTCACCAAGCACACACACCACCAGCCGCCAGTGCACGCTTTCACCAGGTACACACACACCACAGTCAGTGGTGCACGCTTTCACCAAGCACACACACACCACCAGCCGCCAGTGCACCCTTTCACCAGGCACACACACCACCAGCTGTCAGTGCACACTTCCACCAGGCACACACACCACCAGCCGGCAGTACACACTTCCACCAGGCACACACACAACCAGCCATCAGTGCACACATGAATTGTTAACGCATCCACAATTAACTATTGTAGCAATCGTAGTATGGCACACTTTATTTTTAAACATATTCATCTAAAGCGCAGCATGCCACCATTGCTACAAAAATAAATACACATTTTTTTGGCCTACAATTTATAGACTTTTGTTGCAATTGGTGTTGCAATATTTAGCAATGCCAATAGCTCAAACTTAATTAATGCGAGACCTATTGCATTGCAAATGCTTGTTTTATCTTTTGTCCCTACTACAAAAGTTTGAGGGTCAAGTGGATTATTCCTCTATGTAGTTGTACTGGCCATAGACATTATTTGAAAGTGCTTAGACTACTTGGACAGACACAAGGAGAATAGTGAAATTTGGCTCAGCACAATTCCTAATGGCCCTATGGATCAGATGCTCGAAGTGCATTGTGCGATATCTTTGCATCGTTGTTTTAATGGATACACAACCTTTAGTATTGCCTCCTTCTCTATCTTTTATTGTGTTTTGATTACTTAATCACTTATAATGAAATGTATAGTCTACTTTAGGCATTTTGTGTATATATTTGATTATGTGCTTTTATTAGATTACTGCTTTAATATGCACAGCTGTACTCCTTGTTTACTGTTTATCAGCCTCCGAGTTAGGTAGATGGCAACTTTGCCATTTTAAATTATTCTTTTTTGGTGTTGTATGTATGTGTATGTATTGAGATGTAGTTTATAAGATATTTGTGATCGAAAATAATGCTTTATGAGGATTGTGATGTCCATAGAAAAAAGACTAACCTAAAAAGTACATTTGCTTGTTACCATGTTTATGTGTTTCTGGATTTTATTTTCATATGTATTCAAAGAAACAATCTGTGTGAGACTCAGTGTGTTGAAATCAGTATGGCTGGACTAGGGACATTGTATTTGGAAGGGTCTTCAATGATGTATGATGCCTGAGGCTTGGAATGTAAAAAATCCTTTTAGGAAAAAGCACGTCAAACAGGATATTAACATTAAAACCCTTCCTCATGGAAAATTGTTTCTAAACAACTGCAGGCAGATATATCCACTCTAAGATGGCGACTCTATGCCTACATGAAAAGCCTAAAAATGTCAAAAGAGTCCAATACAAGACCAGCTAATATAAAAGGAACTCTCAGAAAGTGTGTACACGGTTAGTAATTAGCTTATTTCTGTTAACAATTGTGGCTAACATGGTTGCAAAAAGGCAGCTGAAAGACCTACTTCAAGATCCAATGGGAGGAGAAGCAACAGCTGGAGGAAGGTGAGGGGCAGAGATCTGCAGGCCACCGCGCTGACATGTTCAGTAATGTTTGAATAAGCAGCAAAGCTGCAGGGAACAGGCACACTGTGGAAACAGCGTCTGACAGTTGATCTCGGTCTTTCAATGCTACAAAAATGTTAGGAGATAAGAACATGTTTTACAGTCCTGTTTACAACTGCGCTCCTGATGACGAACCCACCAAAAGTAAAGCATCACAAAACATGGGCAGGAAACTAAGAAAAAAATAGTGCTCCAAAATGAACACATAAGAACCAAAGTAGAAAAAAAACAGTAGTTATGCTCGGCTCCATGGGAGGAAACAAATGACAGCAAGGAGGGACAAAGAGCAACTATTAACCACTAGCAACTAACCCATAGATTCATCAAAGTCATGTTTTGCGAGTCCTTAATAGCAAATTTTAAGGAATCGCTATTAAGGACTCGCAAAACGGGATGCATGTAGAAATCGCAATATTTTTTGCGATTTCTACTGCTTCCTTATTTGCGATTCGCTAATTGCTAATCGCAAATAAGGAATGGCTTTCCCATTCTTTCCATTTCTTTATTTCGGCAATTGCCATAAAAGATTGCACAAATACATACATAATGATAAAAAGAGAACATGCCAGTTATACTAATATACAATCATTTAAAATTTGACGCAATGAATAGGATAAATAACAACACATGCCTGCATGGTTGGATATGCTACCGTTGGATCGTAAGAGTAGGTGGTAATGCATTTATAATTACAGTTTTAAACCTATTTTGATCCTGGCAAGATAAACAGAACGAAGGAATCTGATGACAGTAAAAACAATGATCTGAGAAGTATCGGACTTAATTATTCTATCTGCCACATTACATGACCTAATACCCAAAATGTTACACAAGGGTTTGATCGATTTGTTCCTGGCTTTGGAATATGCTTAACAAAAAAACAATATGTGAACCTCATCCTCCTTGTAATTTCCTTCACACATTAAGCAATTTCCATTTGCTACAGGTGTTTCATCCTTATTTTTCCTAGACCAATATTCCTTAATGTAGTTGGTCATAAGGTTTCCATACCTAAACATCAAAAATAGGGTTTTTGCTAGGGGGGGCTCAACTTCATTGAGGAAGACCTCAAAAAGGGGTTTGTCCTTAAAAGTAAAAAAGTTGTTCACTAGAGTCCCATATCTGTTCCCATTAACTAATTGGTTATTGTAAAGGACCAAAAGACATTTCTCACCATGATTTTTGTGTTATGTGGTAGCCTTTCGGGATACTTCCATAACTGTTGGAGGCCTAAGATAGAAAACCATGTTTTAATATGTTTGAGCCAGGGAATAGAATTCACTGAGTCTAAGGCCATTATTTCTTGTAACCCTTTCCTATAATCATCCAATTCTGGTGTCTGCCACAATCTTACCCAGAACATTAAGGGCCTCAGAGTGGTGTAATGATCTGTCCGCTTAAAGTTCAGATCCAATTGAAGAGGCACTAAAGGGGTACTTGTAGGAACCCTTACAGTGCTTCGCATAAATTTGTTATCCATGGTGGAAAAGGTGTCCTTCGCCGATGGCCCCCAGATCTCAGCCCCATAGAGAGCGGCAGGTTGAACTTTAAATTTAAAGAGTTCCATAAAAGGTGTCACTGCCTTACTTGTACTTGCGTTAAGCTTACTAATAATTGGTGTAATGTTTTGGGCAAAAATCACCTTACTTTTCTGAATTTGGGGTTTCCAAGTAAATTTCGAGTCTATCTCAACCCCCAGGTAAGAGAAGTGGTCAACTAATTCCAGCTCCTGGCCATCTAAAGTTAAGCACCCTTTATCCGGCCTACTTGGATTTAGGGCCATGCACTTTGTTTTATTTACATTCATTTCCAGCCCTTTCTTGTCGCAATATTCACTGAAGGAGTTAAGTAGCGCCTGGAGACCTTTCTTAGTTTGCGAAATCAAGATGGTATCGTCCGCGAAAGGTAACGCAGGCACACTTTCTACATTAAGTCGGGGCGAATCATTAGTGCAGCCCTCCAGATGAGCAGGGATGTCATTCACAAAAAGTGAAAATAGGGTTGGAGCCAGGACGCATCCTTGACGAACGCCACGCTCTATTGGTATATTTTGGGTCAGTTCGCCATTAGGACCCCATCTCACTTTAACGAAATTCCTGGCATGCAGCTCAATTATTTGAGCCAGATGGCATCCTGGCATCCCAGCCTCGTCAAGGCACCTCCAAAGGAGTTCCTGTGGCACTAAGTCAAATGCCGCTCTCAGATCTACGAAAGCGACATATAAATGCCCTTTCCTGATTAAAACGTATTTCCAGTAAAGGCAGCAAAACCTAAAAACCTGGTCGATGGTACTGACCTTACTCCTGAACCCAGCTTGCAATTTTGTAAGTACCCTTTTATCCTCTAGCCAATGATTTATTCGGGTTAGTATGTGCCTTGAATATAATTTCTGCAGGATGTCTATTAGGCTAATCGGTCTATAATTAGAGGGTTCAGACCGATTGCCCTTTTTGAAAACTAAAACAATCTCGGCACCCCGCCAGCTGTCTGGGAAGTTGCAATTACTAGATAAAACATTAAATAAAAAATGTACATAGGGTGCCCAGACCTTTATGTCATGTTTATACAAGTCCCCGGGTATTTTATCAAGACCCGGGGCTTTGCCATTTTTCAATGCACTAATTGCCATTTCTGTTTCATCAATAGAGAAGTCTAGGTGCTCAATCTGGGGAGGGGCCCATGATGCTAACTTACTACACTTATCTATACCCCTATCAAATTTTTGATATAGAGTCGTGAAGTGATTCACCCATGTGGATTCATCGAGATATACATCTTTCACTATTCTACCTACATGGCTCCCGTTGGCGACTAGCCCCAGAACCCTACAGTGTCCTTTGCTTTGGCAGCAACCAACAGTTCTGCCCAGCTCGCCTCCTCCCATGCCTTCTTTGAGGTCATCTGAATGTGCTTGTATGCCTCCCTTGCCAGTTTGACATCATTTTGACCTTTGTTTTTTATGGCAATCATAAGCTCCCCCTTGGCTAGCCTACAGGATTTGTCGTACCATGCTTTACCATGAGACAAGTTCCTTACATTTTGCTGCCTCATCTTTGGCATTTCGGTTAATAATGTTTTCAATGTCATAAAAAACTCCTTGTGCAATTCCATAAATTGATCTGTGGTGGTATCACACCCTAACAGGGGTTCAAAGGTCGACTCAAACAGTGAGTATATTGCCTAAAGGCCCATAGGAATGAATGGGGAGTATGATTGTTGTTTTTATTACACCCTATGCATTGTATGTTGTCTTTTATGAATTTTATTTCGAAATAAAGACATAATGAACTGAATGGGGAGTAATTCCTTATTTACGATTAGCAATTAGCGAATTGCAAATAAGGAAGCAATTTCAAGGCTGCCAGGGTGTCCAAAGGACACCCTGTTGCACCCCTGAAATGATAATGTACACTGGTGTTGCGCACACACATGTCCAAAGGACATGTGTGTGTGTAACATACAACTTAGTAAAATGCACTATAGTGTATTTTTCTACGTTTTTGCTATTTACCACGTCGTTAGACTTCGCGGTAAATAGCTGCCCCAGATTGCGAATTCGTAATTTTGAAATGGTTCATGCATTGCATTTAAGGAATCTCAAATTGAGATTCCTTAAATGCAAATAATCGCAATGTAGTGATTTCTAAAATTGCGATTTTTACATTTGGGATGATGCATCCCAAATGCAAAAATACCGCTCGCAAAGGGCCAGATTCTCAGAATCTGGCCATTTGCAAGCAGATTTTAGTTTGATGAATCTGGCTGTAAGTCTTTTTAACCCCTTCCATGCTGATGACGAACCCCAGCCGTCATGCACTACAGTGCTCGTGTGCTGATGACGGCTGGGGTTCGTCATGACCCGCCCCTGTTCATTTGTTTACAGCACAGGGGCGGAATCGGGCCAGCAGTGAAGGGGTTAAAGGACAATCGAAGTAACAAATAAAAAGGCAATGGGTGGATTGTAAGCCCACAAAGTGTACACAAAATGTCTTGAAGAGACAGCGCTAGTGCTGCCTAGGTTCAACCTAAAAATAGGACCCTCAGACCAACTCTTCAGTTCACTTTTCTGGACCTGCCGAAGGGCTCCCAGAGGACTGCCTGCTGCTGTGTCCTGCAGTGTTCTTCAGGGACTGCTTTGCTGCACCTAGAAGCACTGCTCCGCTGCCTAAAGTGTGCTTTGAACCTTCAGAGGCATCAACTGCTGCTTGAGCCATGTTCCACTTCTTCAACCGAAGACAACCACAGTAACTTCAAGGGCTAGTTGGCTGGACAGGGACAGAAAATGCTCCAACCTTCTTGAATCTGAACCTGGATCTAGCCAGAGTGAGGGTTTACCCACAAGTGGTGCCCCTCCAGTCCTGAGCACTTGCTGGTGGTGTTCAAGTCGTCCAGCTAGCCAAAATCCAAAAACTTTTGGCTAAAAACTGCTCTGAGAACTGAGAGGAGACTGGGACCTACCAGCTCGTCTATGTGCCCAAGGTACATCACAGCTCCCTCTATATTCTTCCCCCCAACAGGAAATCCTTTTTAGCGGTCCTTTGCTAAAGCGGTATTTAGCCTTGTGGAACTCTCATCAGCTACAGCATCTAACATTGTCCCAATGGAGATTTTAAACTTCTAACAAGATACTAAGCCCGAATGTAGAAATCTTTACTGTGAATCTGTCAAGCTGCTCACCAGAGATGACCCATCCTATTCAGACATCACCTGCAGCTTGTACTGAACTTTACCTTTCCAGACAACGTTTTTCTAAAATTTCTTCAATGTCTGATGGTAAGTGCCAATTGGGCCCAATCCATTTCCTATATCCGACTTTCGATCCATCACAGGGGCCATATTTTTTGCCTTTGACCCAGTCTTTTACAACTATATATCCATGGTCTGGGCTTTGATCTTTGGGGGCTAATTTCAAACTTTAAAAAATCATGCCTTTGATTCTATTGATTGAATTCTTGTTGATTTTAGTTGTTTTGGTGTTAAATAATGTATTACAGTTTACTGTATTTTTGTAGATTGGTGTGGGATTTTTCATGTGTTGTGTTTTCATTTTATTGCTGTTCGTGTGCTGTAAGAATACTTCATACATTGCCTCTAAGTTAAGCCTGACTTTTTTGTGGCAAGCTACTAGAGGATTAAGCACCGGCTAATTTAGTGAATTTTGTGGGTATCACTAACAAAGATTGTGGTTGTTGACTGAGCAACATACAAACAGTACTAAAGTGAAAATGCAATACAGTGAAAATACCAAAGCAATTTAGAAAAATAGTCTTAACCCCTTCGCTGCTAGGCCTTGCCCCCCGCCCCCCCCCCCCCTCTGTGCCAAGCCTTTTTTTTTGGCTATTTGGAGAAGTTTGCGCTTAGGCCCTTGTAACTTTTTGACCACATAAGGTATCCACACCAAACATGCGTTCTTTTTTTCAACATCATGAGGATTCTAAGGGTACCCAGGGTTTGTGGATTCCCATGTAGGAGACCCTAAAATTAGCCAAAATACAGCTAAATGTGGGGTTTTTGGGGAAAATGGGAAAAAAGTGCTGCAAATAAAAGCGTCTGTTTTTTTCCCTGGTATGGTATCAACAAATGGTTTGTGGAGCTGAAATCACCATTTTCCCAGATTTTAGAGACTGACAGCCTTTTGTGTGAAAACCAACATTGTTTACACAGTTTTCTGGGTTATAGACTATTTCTGCTATTTTTTGTGCTTTCAACCTTCTTCCAGTTAATAGTAGAAATGGGTATGAAAGCAATAATGGATCCTGAAAAGCTATACATTTTAAAAAAGTAGACACAATTCTGAATTCAGCAAGGGGTCATTTGTGTAGATCCTTCAAGGTTTCTTTATAGAAACTAATAGTTAAATATTGGGAAAAGTTGAAAATTAGTTGAACTGCCATTTGTGCCAACGTTTTCACCTGTAACTTCTTCTAATTGTGACAGCTGTTTGAAAGCAATATACTGTTACATCCGCTGGATCTTTCTGGTTGTGAAGATATATAGGATTGGTAGGTTTACCAAGAACCCAACAAACTCAGAGTCAATAACTGAGCAGCGTCTTGCAATGGTTTTTCATTATGTACCGAGTATGTAGCAATTCATTTTGGAAAATATATACATGGAAAAATTGGCATGAAAGTCGCCTATGCATTTCTGAGATTGGAAACAAATATAGAGTTTAGAAACAGTAGATATTTGCACATTTCCGAAATTGTGAGTACCCATACTAGCATGAGAATTATAGGTCGTTTTTCAAAATGACTTATTTTTTACACATTGTCTTTCATTTAGAAGGTCTCAATAGGTAATAACAGTTGCTCTACAATTCTGTGTTACCCAAAGTCTCCTGATAAAAATAGTATCTGACTTGTGTGGATAGGCCTAGTGCCCGCGACAGGAAACGGCCCAAAACGCAACTTTGCCACACTTTATTTTAATAGTGACAAATGACCCTTTTTTTTGCAAAGTGCCTAGCTGTAGATTTTGAGCCATAGCTCTGCCAGCACCTAGGAAAACCTAGGAAACCTATACATGTTTAAAAACTAGACACCCAGGGTAATCCAAGATGGGGTGATCTGACTGGCTCTCACCAGGTTCTGTTACCCAGAATCCCTTGCAAACCTAAATTTTTTTGAAAAATAGCAAATTTTCCTCACATTTCTGTGAAAAAAAGTTCTGGAATTTGCCTGGATCCACAAAATACCACCCACCCCGCGTCCCCCAAAGTCTTCCGAGAAAAATGGTACCTCACTTGTGTGGGCAGGCCTAGTGCCCATGGCAGGAAACGGCCCAAAACACAAGGTGGACACACAACATTTTCACAGTGAAAACTGACCCTTTTTTTGCAAAGTGCCAAGCTGTAGATTTTGAACCCTAGCTCTGACTGCACGTAGGGAAACCTAGCAAACCTATACATTTTTGAAAACCCAGGGAAATCTGGCATGGGGTGATTTGACTGGCTCTCACCAGGTTCTGTTACCCAGAATCCCTTGCAAACCTCAAAATATGGCACAAAAAAAACACATTGTCCTCACATTTCTGTGATTGAAAGTTCTGGAATCTGCGTGGATCCACAAAATTCCACCCACCCCATATTCCTCAAAGTATTCCAAGTAAAATGGTACCTCACTTCGAGGTTGGGTCAAGTACCCGTGACAGGCAAGGGCCCAAAACTTATTGAGGCAACATCAAAATTACCTATTGCAAAACATCCTGCTTTTGCAAAGGGGGTCCCATGAGTTTTTGGCCCCGGGCTCGGCAGCCATCAGATAAACCTACCAAACTCACACATTTCTGAAAACTACATACCCAGCGGAGTCCAGTGAGGTATGGCTTGTGTGACTCCCCTAAAATTTTCCTACCCAGATCCCCTGCAAACCTCACATTTAGCTAAAAAAATCACTTTTTTCTCAAATTTCTGTGTGGGGAAAGTTCTCGAATATGCGTGCACGTGCATCAACAAACTTCCTCCCACCCAGCGTTCCCCCAGGTCTCCCGTTAAAAATGGTACCTCACTCGCATTTATTCTTTTTTTTATTTGTGCAATTTGTATAGCGCACAACTACCCGGAGGTGTCTCAGCGCTGAAAAGATAGTAGAGCAGACAGTCGGAATGAGTAATTACTGGTTGAAAAGCCAAGTTTTTACTAGCTTCCTAAATGTAAGAAGGGAGGGATTAGCATTGATGTGAAAAGGGAGGGTGTTCCATAATTTTGCCGTAGCATTTGTAAAGCGTCTGTCTCCCCATGATGATTTCTTCGTACGTGGGACAGTTAAGAAGTGAGCTGACGAGGAGTGCAAGGGTCTGTTAGTAGTGTATGGGCATAATGACCTTCTTAGGAACTCAGGTCTAGAGTTGGTAATTACCCTGTATGCAATGCAGAGTGCCTTGAATTTAGTTCGGCTCCTGACCAGCAGCCAGTGAAGTTGGCGTATAACTGGAGAAATAGATTTAAACTTGGGCGTGCCAGACAATATTCTGGCCGCTGACTTTTGAACAAGTTGCAGCCTATTTAGAACTTTCTCCTGGGCATTTAAGAAGAGGCCGTTGCAATAATCGATCTTAGACTAGACCAATGTGCACATGAGGGTTTTTCCTGCGCTCAGAGGGAGTAAAGGAAGGAGTTTCCTAATCATTTCGAGGGTAAAAAAGGATGAAGACACCACCGAGTTTGCGTGGTGTATGAACGAAAGCTTGTCATCAAACATCACTCCCAGATTACTAACGCTAGTGACTGTTGTGGAGGCGGTACCAAATCGGTTGGCCACCAAGTTGGGGACCAACTGGGGGATAAACTACCAAAAGTCATTACCTCCGTTTTATCGGAGTTCAACTTCAGGCAGTTGCGTGACATCCAATAACTGATGTCTCGCATCCCCTCTTGAAAATTCGCTGCAACTTCTAGTCCATGATTGTGGACTGCCAACACAAGTTGGGTATCATCGGCATCAGAGGTTAACCTCATCCCATGGGTTTTAATGATCATGGCCAAGTCCGACACGTAGATATTAAATAAGGTCGGACTTAGGGAGGATCCCTGAGGTACCCCACAGTGGAGGGAAAAGACTGGAGAGTAGAATTCGCCAAGCTTAACAGAGTGTGATTGGCGAGGTAAGAAGTTAATAGGGCTCTGGCCTTTTGCTCAATGCCAATGGCAGAGACACGGTCGATCAAGATGGCACGATTGACCATGTCATGGGTGGGTCAAGTACCTGCGAAAGGCAAGGGTCCAAAACCTATTGAGGTGACATCAAAATTACCTATCGCAAAACAACCTGGTTTTGCAAGGGGGGTCCCATGAGTGTTTGGCCCCGGGCTCGGTGGCCATCTAGTAAAACGTACCAAACCCACCCATTTCTGAAAACTAGACACCTGGGGGAGTCCAGTGAGGTATGGCTTGTGTCGGTCCCCCAACATTTACCTACCCAGAATCCCCTTCAAACCTCAAATCTAGCTGAAATAATCAACATTTTCTCAAATTTCTGTGTGGGAAAGTTCTGGAATCTGTGTGGATCCACAAATTTCCTCCCACCCAGCATTCCCCCATGTCTCTCAATAAAAATGGTACCTCAGTTGTGTGGGTAGGCATAGTGGCTGCAACAGGAAATGGCCCAAATCATACTGTGGAGACTTAAAAATTACCTGTGACAAAACTACCTGGTTTTGGGGTGTGGGCACCGGCGGTTTTGGCCCTGGGCTCGCCGCCATCTAAGAAAACCTACCAAAACCACACATTTCTAAAACCTAAACACCCTGGGGAGTCCAATAAGGCATGGTTTGCATGGATCCCCCAATGTTTCCCTACCCAGAATGCCCTGCAAACCTCAAATTTAGCTGAAAAAAAACAAGTTTTCAACATTTTTGGGTGCTGTGCCGGTACAAATGTCCTACCCTACAGCGTTCTTCTTAGTGTCCCGAGTAAAATGATACCTCACTTTTGGGCCCTTGTCTGTCGCGGGTTCTTGACCCACCCATGCAAGTGAGGTACCATTTTTATTGGGAGACCTGGGGGGATGCTAGGTGGGAGGAAATTTGGGACTCCACGCAGATTCCAGAACTTTCACACACAGAAATTTGAGAAAAAAGTGATTATCTTTCAACGAAATTTCAGGTCGGAAGGGGAACCCACGCAAGCCATCAAAATGAACAATTCCTTAAGTACTCACACATACTGGTTTGATTTGGAACTAGGGTGAGTGAAGGTTCAGAGCTTAAAATTCTATTAACAAGAGATTTCACAAAAAGGAAATGCACTGTTAATATTTAAAGGGGTAAAAACCTGAACCAATGACTCACAGCTCATGAGCTATAAAGCTATGGCAAGGCACAAACCTCTTTACAGACCACTTACAAACCTTTCATAGGTGACACACAAGACCATTCACACCGCCAGCCACGGACCCAGCACATTACAACATTCACATCAACATACAGCACCATTCAAGGGCCCATCACTTTCATACGCCCACATGACTGACAGAGCAATCATACCGGCTGGGGGTTGACATAGTGTCTGCAGTGACTAGCAGAGTGTGTAAGCAAGCAAGCAGCAAGTCACTACTCACATACTGCCAGCTAAATGCCAGCCCACGCACACCCTCAGCCAAGCACCCTCTCACCCACACTGCCAGCCAAGCACCAGCCCACTCACACCACCAACCAATCGCCAGTCAGCACACACCACCAGCCAAGCACCAGTCCATGCATACTGCCAGCCAAGCACAAGTCCACGCACACTGCCAGCCAAGCGCCAATCCACACACAATGCCAGGTAAGTGCCAGTCCCCACAAACCCCCAGCTAAGCATAATTCACACACATTGCCAACCAAGCGCCAGACCATGCACACCGCCAGCCAAGCACACCGCCAGCCAAAAGCCAGTCCACACACATCACCAACCAAGAGCCAGTCCATGCACACCACCAGCCAACTGCCAGTTCATGCACACCACCAGCCAAGCACAAATCCATGCACACCACCAGCCAAGCGCCAGTCCACGCACACCGCTAGACAAGCGCCAGTCCACGCACACCGCCAGCCAAGCGCCAGTCCACGCACACTGCCAGCCAAACGCCAGTCCACGCACACCACCAGCCAAGCACCACTCCACGCACATCGTCAATTTTTTTTAACAAGGAAGAAAACACAAACCAATTGCACTAGATACAAAACTATAACTACAAAAACAACAGCAGTAACTAAAGACATCATTCTATTGCCAAACATGAAACTGAACAACTATATAAAACTATATATAGACCAGGCAGTACACGATTAAACTCACGGTTGCTCCCAAAAACTGTTTTGAGTGTGATACAATCTGAAACATGTGGGCACACACAGCCCAGGATTAGAAGGACAAATGGCACTGTGCATACAAATCTCTTTCATCATACCTCTTTGCAAGCAGACTCTACATCTATTTTTGTTTTTTTGGGGCGAGGGAGGAATTAAATCAGGAAACTGGTGATCTTTCAATATAGCAACATCCTCCACCACTCCAACTCTAGGAACACTTGCCTGCTCTACAACAACAAGGAGGCTTACCACAGTCTCCTGAAACTGAACAAAAGTATTCTTTGATGCCAGAGAACAGTCCTTGAACACAACAAAAGCATTGAAAGTTGATAAATTGAAGAGATGGATGGACAACTTCTTATACCAATTGTAAGCCTTACGAACAGCAGTGTAAGGTTCCTATCTCTGATCTACTCTATCGATACCACACGTGTGCTTATTGTAGTCTACAATGCACACAGGTTTGCGCACTTTAGCAACCTGACCCCAAATAGTAACAGGTGAAGTACTCTCTTCATGAATGGTAGTCGGCATGTACATATCCCTCCTGTCCACAAATTTCACAGTTAGTAGTTCATCACTACACAAGGCACTGTATTGTCCCCTCTGAAGCTTTTTGCAAACAAGCTCTTTTGGGTAAACTTTACGGTTAGAGCGGATTGTGCCACAAGCAAAAGTGTCCACTTTGAACAATTCCTTAAACAATTGTACAGCAGTGTAGTAGTTATCAAGATACACAAATGGTGGCCTCTGTTAAACAGCACTCTAGCAAGATCCCACACAATTTTCTCTGAAACTCCAAAAGTGGACGGACAACCAGGGGGGTCACTAGTGGAATCCCTACAAATGTACACCCGAAAATTATAGACATATCCTGTCCTACTCTCAGACAATAAAATACATCTTAATTCCATAACGTGCCCTCTTTCTAGGAATGTACTGCCCAAAAACGAATGGGCCCTTGAACAGGACCGAAGACTTATCAACAGCTACTCCTTTCCCTGGAGTATAGATCTCTGAAAATCGATCTACAAAGTGATCAAGAACAGGCCGAATCTTAAAAAGTTGGTCACAGTCAATGTGATCTGAAGCAAAAGTAAATACCGATCATGACTCATAATTGAAGGAAATATGGCCGTTGCCATCAAGGGAGTTCTAGACTTATATGAAGCCATGGATGGCTTCCTGATGAAGCCCATCAATAAAGTCAAACCCAAAAAACATCTTTATCTCATCCAGATTTGTGGGAGTCCACCGAGTAGCTCTAGAGCGGGCCTAAGTCTGGCACTGTTGTCCCTCAAAAACTTTTCAGCATACAAATTAGTCTCCTCAATAATCTCAACCAAAAATACATCATTTATAAACAACTGAAAAAACTTTATAGGCGAAAAATGTTCCCAATTCACTCTACACCCTGCATCCCCACTAAAGGCAGGCAACACTGGCTGTATCAAGTTTGGATCAACCCAGAGTCCAGCACTTCCAGTAGGAAGCCTTGCAGCCTCAGGCTACAATACAGATGTCTCTTGCTGCACCATCGACACCTCAGTGTCCTCCTCTAAAACAGGCCCTACATCCGCACTGAGAGAAGCTTAATCCGCACTGAGAGTAGCATCATCATCAGATGATTCCTCATGGACAGAATCATAATCCTGCTCAGGGAGGATTCAAAAAGCATACCAACCACCTGCTGAGCAGTAATTCTACAGCTAGACATAATTCTTACTAATAAAGGTAACTTTTCAAACAAGTCAACAACAACAAACCATAATAAAATAAGTAATAAACAAAATGTGGCTTTATCACAAAGACCTATATACTCCAACACTATACCACTCACTTGCCAGAAGCAGCTAGACTCACCACTGCCTACTCTGCACAGACACAGCAAGGACCAACAATATCCCACTAAAAAAGAAAAAGAAAATTACACATGAGACAAAGCAAAACACATCGCAAAGAATTTCATGCACAAAACACTAACTAAATATGCTGCTATTATGACACCACTTACAAAACATTCATTCATGCATGAAATTAATACTCATTTGGAGTAAACACTATACAAATGTTTTTCTTATAAAATAAATACAACTACGAAAAAATCTGCAGATCAACCACTGCCTAAACAGCAAACAAGAATCAAAAACTTTGCACTAGAACATAAAGGAGAAATAAAACATTACAATCAAATATGCAAATAATGCACTAGTCCACACACTATCCACCAGCCTATCAAAAGTGGTAGGTGGGCCTAAAAGCATAAGGCTGATCTGCCCACACGAGGAGCAGAAACAGCTAATACATTCACCCTTATAAAGAGACCCTTGCCCAAGGGGTCACTCTCCAACACCAACATTTAAAAGCCCTGTTGCCTCCTGCCCCCCTAGGGGACAGATGGGGCAGAAATAGCCACAATAAATACCCCATAAAGGGTATTTATTTTGCCCAAGGGGCCACTCCCAACAACACTGAGACAGTCTGGTGGCCTAGTGGGCAAACAATACAATTAATTGTTTACTTGGGCCAATATGCCCTCCAAGGGGAGCCCAAGGGGCCGCTTCCCAACAACTAAAAAATCCCTGGTGTCTAATAGCTTCTGCCCCCTTTGGAGGCAGATGGGCCTAGAATAACAAGGCTGATCTGCCCCAAGGAGGTCTGAAATGGCCAAAATAAATGATTCCCAAAGTTGAGCGGCCTTTGCCTGAGGGGCCGCTCCTCAAAAACTTATTAAAAAAAGAATCCCTGGTTGCCTAGTGGGCTCACAGTGACTTAATTTTAATTTATATACATTTGATCTGTCCCCCCCCCAAGGGGGCAGACCCATACAAAAAAATTGATCTCCCAAGGGGAGCGACCCTTGCCCAAGGGGCCGCTCCCCAACACAAAGACCCTTTAAAGAAAAAAAATCCCTGGTGTCCTAGTGGTCACATATGGCCATTTATTTTTTTAAATAGATCTCCCCCCCAGGGGGGCAGACCCATCCACAAAAGTTGCTCCACCAAGGGGATCGACCCTTGCCCAAGAGGCTGCTCCCCAGCACCAAGGCCCTTTAAAAAAAATCCCTGGTGGCCTAGTGGTCACATATGGCCATATATATATATATTTTTTTTAATAGAAAACGAGACAAAGTCCCATTAAAAAAAAAAAGAAAACAAGCTTTCATGCTGCACGATCGCGCCCAATGTGCGATCCTGCAGGAGGGATGCTTAAAAAGACATTGGAGGAAAGGAAACCACTTTCCTGTCCTCCAATGCCTTTTTAAAATACCCCCCACCCTCCCCGAGGACAAACTTACCTCTTCCTTGCAGGACGCACTGGATGCAAATGGCTTCCAGTGCAGCTGATATCATGTAATGATATCAGCTCGCGAGGTGCGCTGAGGTCATTATTACATGATGAGGTAAATGATGAGGTGGGGTGGAGGGAAAAGCAGAAGGACTTCCCCTGTTGTCGGGGGGGGGCATATTTGAGGGCAGCCCACGGAGGGGAGCACTAGCGCTTCCCACATGGGTGTTAGGACGCCTGGGAGCTGTCCCACGCACACCATGCGTCAGACGGCTCCCGGCCGTCCGACACACGCAAGGGGTTAACTTTGATAAATACAATGACACCAAAAGGACAACATCTAATAAGTGGAATTTGAGGCATGCAATTTCCAACTTTTTGTCAGGTATTGAGCCTAAATGCACAAATTGCCTCTGGCTGTCATCTGGTCATGCTTGACTGGGGGACAGTCGCACTTTCAGGTGGAAAGCGTTGGAGCAGTTCAGTCCCACAAAAAAAGTTACCTTCTCAAAGATTTGCACAAAGAAATCCAGTTTGTGGTGAGGAGGCCGAGAGGAGTAAGGATCCCATCACGGTTGGTCATCACTGTAGGGAAAACAGCAGGTCTTTCATCCTGGGCAGTTGCCGCTGCAGCTCGATGATCCGGTCCGACGTCGCTGTAGTGCGAAGTGCAGATATTTGCAATGTAGGTACCTGTTTCTTGACATGCCATGGGAACCCTTCCCCCACCTTAGTCTGGGACCTCCTTGGACCTCCTACTCAATCTTATTGGGAGTACCTGAACCACCCTTCATTTGGTCATTCCCAGATGCTGAGCAATTGATCCACTACCTTAGCAAACTCACAGTAGTAAGTGAGCTTAGAATACACTAGGAATGTATAAGTGCATCTAGAGAATTTCTCTCCTCATTGGGTATGTGTCTCCAGAGACTGACTACCCAATCCTCCTCAGGGACCCTGTGCATCTCTAGGGCAACTTCATTAGGCGTGAACTACTTGTCTGTGTCATCCTCCACAACAATGTTAGGCATCAGTTCTTTGAGGATGTGGACCCTCCTGTCTCCACTGGACACTAGATTGTGGCTACCACAATTACTGCTGGGTAAGAGGTGCTGCTTGGATCTGAGGCCCAGCTCCTTTGACCTTACTTACTGAGCCAACAAATATTTTTTCTGCTTCAAGGCCCTTTCTGCCTCAGTCATTTTCTCCTCTGCAGCCCTCCTTGCAGCAGCCACCTTTGTAGCCCTCTTTTGAGGAGCCTCCCCCTTGGCTGCTTTCATTTTTAGCTTGAACAGCTGCAGCCTGAACTCCTTTTTAGCCCTCCTGTCCTCCGGTTCCTCGGGGGACTGGTTGCAGGAGGATACACTGCTTCCTGCTTTGGATCTAGACGGGAACTTCACTCCTGCAAGTCCACCATTTTCTCTGAGGCCTTGATCAGAGGGTTGTCACCCTCCCACGCTATTTCCTCACTCTTCTCCTTGTTCCTTGAACATGGTGTACATTGAAAAAACAAGAGGTGTTTGGCAAAACTGGAACAGTTCATTTAATTAAATAATGCAACCAGGAGCACAGTCACAAGTAAAGGGGCTGGAACTGTCTCAATTTACAGTCAATCAAACACAGACGTATGTTCAGTCCATTGAATGTAATGAAATGAATCTGGTGATCATTTGTTGTTAAGGAATGTGTACCTCTGTCTTTGGAGTCATAAATTAGGATATTGGATAAGGAATCCAGGTAGGCCTCGACTTGCATGAACACAATGCCGCCAGTGGGTAAAGTGTCCAGATGTTTGGCATGGGAAGCATGTAATCACTGCATATACAGTGTGTGCTGTGTCTAAATTGGCTAAGTGTTCCTACCTTCATGTGGCATCTGACTTTATATTGTTTCAGAATGCGTGCACCCCTCTTGCCATGTGTGCTTTATTGGGGTCAATCTCACAGGAGCATTGTGGTTCCATGTTTGTGCATTTGTATGATGTCTATGTGATACCGCACTTGTGATCTTTCTGGCCTTTGTCCTAACAATATATTTCTGAGTACGGGCTGATATGGAGTTCACAGAGGGTGAATTTGTTAATAAAGATGCAATTTGGTTTTTATGCATGAATGCATCATTATTCATTTTGACTTTGACTTTCTCAATATTAACATTCCCCCCCTCGTTGAATTTTCAACCACCCTAACTAAGCCTTACTTCGTGAAAGTCACTTTACTGGGGGACTGTTGTTCTTTGGGTTCTGACAATTATTACTTTCTTATTTACTTGCATTTAACCCAATTTGAGGACTGAACGTTTACAGCAGGAAATCCCCAATTGCACGGAGCCACAAACAAATAAGTACATAATGAAAACTGGCAGCAATGGTATGCTCAATCAGGAAAGTGGAGCTCGCAGAGTGCAGAAAACTCGAAGGGAGTTTCTTCCTCGCTCGCAAGCGCAAACTGTAAGCTCGCGAGTTGCTGCTCGGGTAGAATTTCTACCCGAGCTGCAGGAATATCTGCACAAACTGCAGTTTGCACTGCACTCCGCCACTTGAGGAACTTCGCAGAGTTTTTTTGTAACTTTGCGAAGTTCCACGTAGCAAAACTCTGCTAACTACGCCCAGGCCTAATATTATGAACACTTCATTCAAGACTAAGAACTATACAAGATATACTATTGCTTGCATTGCCCGAGCAGAGACAGCTTCTAACATCTAGACACATCATTACATCAGAGCTGTACCTCTAACACAGTAGGTTTGTTACATAACCCTTTAAGGGTCAGAGGGGCACGCCAGACACAACGGTCCTAGAATGAATGATATGTTCGACAAGCAGTTCTGTTAATGCTGATCTTCCATCCTGATCCTCCAGAGGGGGATTGTCAATCCCACTCGAGACCATGTCATCCAGGTATGGGGTTACAGGCTAACCTAAGACCCCAGGCAGAGGTTACACCTACTATGCTCTCAGAATAGAGGTAGACCTGGGTAAGGATATGTAGAAACCAGACTGCCATTGTTGGACAGTTTATTCTTTTCACCATGTTCATAATGCTGGTTACTTTGCTTTGCTTTACCTGACTAATAATTGCAGCTCATTCTCTCTATGTAAGATTATGATGATTTCAATAAATGACACCAAAATGACAAAAATCTAATGTAGGGGACTGGAGATATGAACTTTTAAAGATTAAGGGCCACATGTATGACCGCCAGATTTTGCAAGTTGCTAATTAGACTTTTTGTTACTCGCAATTAGGAAGTCACAAAATTCAATGTACCAATGTGTCACAGAAACATCTAGCGATTCCTAATGAGGGCATAATTGATCTACCTCATCACTTTTCACGTGGTAGGTTGCAATTAGCGACCCATTGAGAATCGTTAAAAACACAATGCAATACAGCCGGTGAAGAACATGCTAAGTGTGCATGACGGTTTGGCTGGCTGGCCCAAGACGGCTGTCCAAACCGTCATGCTCACTTATGGTTCAGCAACCACTCCTCCTCACTCTAAGGTCACACAAGCCCAGCCCTGGCCCACCCTAACCTGGCTTCAAGCTCCATACTAAAAATAAAATAAATGATAATGTTGTGTTATTATCAGTTCCTTTTTCCTTTGCACTGCTCCTAGAGCACTGTGACGATGCTCCTCAGACGAGGAACCACCTCTGGATAGGGTTGTACAAAGTGCACAGCACGGATTATGTCTGTGGGGGTCATATTGAACACTTATTTTGAATTGTATGTAACAGCTGTGAAGGTAATTATCTTCACATTACAAAATATCTGTCATTCAACAATCAAACGCATGTCAATCCTGTTTTCTTTTGCTTTCAGTGAGACATGGATTGAGAAGCAAGACACGTTAAAAAGTAAGATCAAAACAGTTCTGAAATATGATGCGGCGTGCAGTGAGCCCTTCTCTCCCGTCATCCATCCGCAGGCTGACTGTCTGCTCCTGGCGCACGCCTTGGAGGAGCTCGTCACAGACAAGAAGTCCTACTGCGACGCTCTCAAAAATGTCTCCTCCCTCTTAAAGCCTGGAGGGCATCTAATAATGATTGTTGCCCTCGAAACCACATTCTACATGTGCGGTGACTTCAAGTTCCCTTTTCTCTGCATAGATGCAGATTTTCTGAAGGAAGCTGTCACTGGGGCTGGTTATGTGATCGAGGAAGATCACATTTATCCTCGGGAAATAGAAAGTTTGTATGATGTAACCGACTATAAATATCTTGCCTTTATAAAAGCACGCAAACAAAAAGACAGGCAGTAGATAAAGAGGAAACTGTAATTGGCACAGCATTAGTAATCTAATCACTGGGACTCCTGTCTGGCTGAGGTGGCAGTATGTGGGGCGGAGCCTGTGTCCTGTCCTAATTGTCATTCCCTCTTTCCAGATCAGCCGAGCATTAAAAGCTTTTCTTTTCCCTTTTCAACTTGATGTCTCTAGTGCTTTCTCTTTAATTATAATGAAATGTTGGCTAAAGATGAAACTGTTCCATTAAGCTGAGCATGCAATGTTGAGTAACAATTTGTGATTTAAACAGCTAATGAATAGTAGATGCATAAATCCAATCAATAAACAATAATGGCATTCTACCGCCTGGACATGACTTTAATTTTGAGAACCCCAGACTCCTCTGTTTTGTCTTTAATTGCAAACCCCAAGGGTCTGTATCTTCATGGAGGTGACTATACGCATAACACAGAGGCCTGTCTGCACTGGTCCATGTTAACTCAATTTCACCTCTGAAAATAAGTGGGGCAGGTTGAGCCAACACTCAGGATTTCTCTATAATCATCTTGGAAATGAGCATGTTAACTCATACTACAGCAATGAGTGACATATATTGAAATTCATTATTTTCAAACATAACCTATAAGTATTCCGAAACAAAATATCATGAGGATGTTTTTAAGAGTTAGCCAAGTGATAATGACATGTTTGTGCATTCTGCTTCGACTATTCTAGATTTCTTCATCAGGCCCCTGAGCACACGAGCCCAGATTTACTGAATCATCATGATGCGTGAGAAGGAGAGAGTGTTGCAGGGATCCTGCTGAGCCACAGATCTATGCTTGGGATCATGAAACAGGGACTGAGTCATCCTACCACCTGAGTACCCATGAGCCCAGGAACGACTAGCTACAGTGTCTCATTTCGCCCTCATACTCACAGAAGAACAAGTGATTAGACACCCCAGAACACAACACTCTCAACCCTCTCAGGAATCGTGGTTTCAGGCCACACCCTTTCACTCTCACACTCGTACTAGTCCACAATAAGTTCTGATAGAGACACAATCAGAGTTTAAAATGTTCATTTTAACTATCTTGCTCTAGTATGCAGTATACAGGCCACAACAAGTAGGAAAATGCCTAACACAAATACGGTTAGCACAGCAAGTAGTCCGTAAATCATAAATGGAGTAGCATAACCTCCCTCCTCTTCTACAGAAGCAAAATGATGATATTTCAGAGGATCTTTGAGTGTTAGCAGAAGATCTTTTCCCAGTATGTGTTACCTATATGTGTATATCTATTTGACAAAAGTGCATGTTCCCAAGCAAAAGCTGCATTTGTGTGTTTTGTATAGGTGCCAGGGCCTGACCAGAACAGAATAACAAGGGGCATTGTTGTTCGACCTTGTTTACATGTTCAGACTAAATTCCAGAAAAGAACAGAAAGCAAAAAAACTGTGTGTTCTGTGTGAAAGTACAGTGTGGCACAAAGCAAAATATATCTGTAGAGTAACGTGCGCTAAGCAGGGGACAGTCTGAAATGTGCTCATTCTAACAGAGGGAAAACAACAATGGGCATCCAAGGGACATATGGCATGATCACGAGAGCACCTTATTAATATAAATATGGCACTCTCTCCCCTCTCCCTTCTCCCTACTGCTACTGCTGAAATCAGCTGCTGTGCACCATGGATACACCTTTGGACAATAATAATAATAATAATACTTTATTGTTTGATTTATTAAAACCATTACAATATAAATGCGTTCAATTCATTCATACAAATTATAAAACTGTGTTTTTCTTTCAGTTCACTAAAACAATGCAGGCAGTTCAAATTCAGCTAAAAGTCAGATTCAGATCGGCAATTATTGACAGTCGAGGATTCTGTTGTGGGACCTGTAGACAAAATGCTGCTCTGCTGAAGTAAGAGAGATTTAGCAGCTCTAGTATCTTGCAACAGTTTTGACGATTTACTGATAAATTTGGTGAACCCAATGTTCAGCTTCTTGTTGTCCGGATTTAAGGCACTAAGGAACTACTAGCCTGTTCTATTCTTCTCGCAATAGAGACCGTCTGACTGTAAGTGTTGCGGGACATACACAGGCCATGTGTTCAATGGATTCGGAGTAATAACCGCACAGACTGCATTTATTACTATTGTCAGAACAACTCCATTCAGGAAGGTTCTTCAAAAAAGGCCATTCACCCATCCTTAGTGCTAAAAACCTTTGTTTCCAGTAAAGTGCGAACGTGCTTGCTAAGTAGGGTGACTCCACGTCTGGTTTATAACTGGAAATCACTGCCCATGCGTGCTTCCTCTTTGACAAAATTGCCCTATCCGAATGAAAGAACCAGTGCCAGTACTGTGCTCTTCTTGATGATCACCTTTAGCGCCAGCTCTAAGGGGTTTGTTCCCCAGAATTCCTTGAGTCCAAGTAATTGTAGGCTGTAATCCAAATGACGTAGATATTTCTGGCTAGTAGGGCTTTTCGATATTTCCTTCCAAAGTCTGGCCTCCAGGGAGCCCTCCCGGGCCTGGCACAATAAGTCGCAAACCTTTATAAACGCACCAGCCTCTACGCCGTGATGGTCTGCTAGGCCTAGTTCGAGACGAACTTGGGCTGGCGAGGCTGATTTTGGCTGACGGAATGCTCGTTTATAGATTTTGATTGTTAGTTTATTTAATAAAGTGCCTGTCGAAACCCTCATGATCTCGTGCCTGTACAACCGAAAATTAGTTATATTTGCCTTCATTACTTGATCCACCCACAAAAGTGATATATAATTTTTATCGGAAGACTCTGTGAAATGCGGGGTGGGGATCCACACAGATTCCAGAACTTTCCATCACATAAATGTGAGGAAAATGAGTTTTTTTTACAAAGTTTGAAGTTTGCAAGGGATTCTGGGTAAGAGATCCCGGTGAGAGCCACACAAGGCACCCCATCCTAGATTCCCCTGCATGTCTATGTATACGTTTGGTAGGTTTCCCTAGGTGCCGGAAGGGCTAGAGTTCACAATCTACAGCTAGGCACTCTTCTAAAAAGGGTCAGTTTTCACTGTGTAAAATGTGGTGTTTCCATGTTGCATTTTGGGCCATTTCCTGCTTCCGAAAATAGTTTGTGGCGCCAGCACAGGAATTTATTTATCAAGATGTTTTTCATATTAAGATTTGTGTTGTTAATACTAACAAAATCTATTCGATTCAATCCACATCTGTTTCATTCATTCATTCATTAGATTCTTTATTTCGGCTAATATGCCATAAAAGACAGTGCATACATTACATTGCATTTCATTAGTAGTTAAAAACATGTTATCACTTACATACATAAAACACAGGATATAAAATACAATACAAGTTGGATAATAATTTGAGCAGGAACATGCATTCGTAAAAGATACAATGGACCATCATGTCAATCCCAAGCATCGGTTCGATTACAATTGATGCCCTATTTTTTTCCTTTGATAAAAGATAGAGAGCAAACATCTACTGACACTAAATATTATTTGTTGAGATGTATTTGTTGTTAGGATTCTCAGAGCCTGAGAGCATGACCTCAAGCCTAAAAGTAAGCATATTGGTTTAATCCACTTCCTTCTAGCCTGTAGATAGAAGGGACAGAAAAAAAGAATATGCTGTTCATTTTCGGTCTGGTTTTGGTCACACATAGGGCAAATTTCATCCATTACTAGGGATGCTGGGTCGCGATTTCTAGCCCACCGTGCCAAAGTAGTTTTAATCAATAGATTTTCATACCGGAATTTTAGGAATAAAGTTTTGGCAAGTGGCGGCTCTATCTCGTCCATAAACATCTCATAGAGCGGTTCACCCTTAAAGTTTAGGAACTTTGCAACTAAGGTACCACTGGTTGTAATATTTACAGTCCTACTTAACATAAAACTCCAAAAGGCTCTTTTTAGGATTAATTTGGGGTTAGCAGGTAATTGCTCAGGATTCTCCCAAAAGTGTTTCAATCAATCAATCAATCAATCAATCAATGACACTTATAGAGCGCGCTACATACCCGTAGGGTCTCAAGGCGCTGGGGGAGGAGGGTGCCGCTACTGCTCGCACAGCCAGGTCTTCAGCTTCTTCCTGAAGGAGAGGTGGTCTTGGGTCAGGCGCAGGTCGGTCGAGAGGGAGTTCCAGGTCTTGGCGGCCAGGTAGGAGAAGGACCTTCCTCCTGTAGTCGCTCTTCGGATGCGGGGGACGGCGGCGAGGGCGTGGTTGGCTGATCGGAGGTGGCGTTTGGGAGCATAGAAGTTGATCCGGCTGTTGAGGTAGCTCGGGCCTTGGTCGTGTAGGGCTTTGTGTGCGTGGGTGAGGAGGCGGAAGGTGATTCTTTTGTTGACGGGGAGCCAGTGAAGGTCTCTCAGATGTCCGGAGATGTGGCTGGTTCGTGGGATGTCGAGGATGAGTCTGGCTGAGGCGTTCTGGATCCGCTGGAGTCTCTTCTGGAGCTTGGCGGTGGTACCGGCGTAGAGGGCGTTGCCGTAGTCCAGTCGGCTAGTGACAAGGGCCTGGGTGGTCTCGGTGGGGATCCACCAGAAGATCTTCCGTAGCATGCGTAGGATGTTGAAGCACGCCGAGGAGACGTTGTTGACTTGCCTGGTCATGGAGAGGGAGGAGTCCAGGATGAAGCCCAGGTTGCGTGCATGGTCTGTCGGTTTGGGTGCGGTGCCCAGGGCGGGAGGCCACCAGGAGTCGTCCCAGGCTGAGGGTGAGGAGCCCAGGATGAGGACCTCCGTCTTGTCCGAGTTCAGTTTCAGGCGGCTGGTCGTCATCCACTCGGCTACCTCTTTCATCCCTTCGTGCAGGTTGGCTCTGGCGGTGGCGGGGTCGTTGGTCAGGGAGAGGATCAGCTGGGTGTCGTCGGCGTAGGAGATTATGCTGAGGTTGTGTTGGCGTGCGATGGCCGCGAGGGGGCTCATGTAGACGTTGAAGAGGGTGGGGCTCAGAGAGGATCCTTGAGGGACGCCGCAGATGACTTCGGAGGCCTCTGACTTGTACGGTGGTAGGCGGACTCTCTGTGTTCTTCCGTCGAGGAAGGAGATGATCCATTCCAGCGCCTTGTCCCGGATTCCGACGTTGCTGAGGCGCTGTACTAGGGTGCGGTGGCAGACAGTGTCGAATGCCGCGGAGAGGTCTAGGAGGATGAGGGCCGCTGTTTCTCCGTTGTCCATCAGGGCTCGGATGTCATCGGTGGCGGCGATGAGGGCGGTCTCGGTGCTGTGATTGGCTCGGAAGCCGGACTGTGAGGGGTCGAGGGAACCATTCGTCTCGAGGAAGGCGGCCATCTGCTTGTTGACGGTCTTCTCGATGACTTTGGCTGGAAACGGGAGGAGCGAGATGGGGCGGTAGTTCTTGAGTTCGGTGGGGTCCGCTGTTGGTTTCTTGAGTAGAGCGCTGAGTTTGGCGTGCTTCCAGCTCTCAGGGAAGGTGGCGGTGTCGAAGGATGTGTTGATGATGCCTCGCAGGTGGGGTGCGATGACAGCGTCGGCCTTGTTGAAGACGTGGTGAGGGCAGGGGTCGGTTGGTGATCCGGAGTGGATGGAGTTCATCGTGCGGATGGTGTCTTCGGTGCTGATCGGGGTCCAGGCGTGGAGGGTGGTGGTGGGGGGTGGTTGTTCGGTCATGGTGTGCGTTGGTTGGTTGTTGAAGCTGTTGTGTATGTCCGCGATCTTGTTGTGGAAGTATGAAGCGAGGGAGTTGCAGAGGTCTTGCGATGGGGTGATGTCTTTGTTTCCTGCGCTGGGGTTGGATAGCTCTTTCACGATGTTGAAGAGTTCCTTGCTGTTGTGTGCGTTGTTGTCCAGCCGGTCCTTGAATGCAGTTTTCTTGGCGGCGCGGATCAGCTGGTGGTGCTTCCGAGTGGCCAGCTTGAGGGTGGTCCTGTTGTCCGGTGTAGGTTCCCTTCTCCAGACTTTCTCGAGGGCTCGGCAGTTCTTCTTGGAGCTCTTGAGTTCGTCGGTGAACCACGGGGCTTTCTTGCTGCCGGGTCTGCTGGGCGGGGTCCTCAGCGGGGCGAGCTCGTCCGCGCAGGTGCTGATCCACTTCGTGAGGTTGTCGGCGGCCTGGCTGGGGTTCGCTGAGCTGGCAGGAGGGTGCTGGCTCAGGGAGGTGGCGAGCTGGTCTGCTGTGATCTTGTTCCAGCTTCTGCGGGCGGCCTGTTGCTGGTGGTGGTGGGTCGTCGTTCTCTTGAAGGTGAAGTGGACGCAGCTGTGGTCCGTCCATTGAAGCTCTGTGGCGTGGCTGAAGTCGATGTCTGTGCTGGAGGAGAAGACTGCGTCGAGTGTGTGTCCGGCGAGGTGGGTGGGGGTGGACACCAGCTGCTTGAGTCCAAGATTGGCGAGGTTGTCGAGCAGGGTGCTGGTGTTGCGGTCGTTGTTGTTCTCCAGATGGAAGTTGAGGTCTCCCAGGAGGATGTAGTCAGCGGAGGGGAGGGCATGCGGGCTGACGAAGTCGGTGATGTCCTCGCTGAATGGGGTGCGTGGTCCTGGGGGTCGGTAGATCAGGGTGCCTCTGAGGGTGGTGTTCGGGTTGGTGTGGATCTGGAAATGCAGGTGTTCGGCGCTGGTCAGGGTGTTGTCGGTGCTGGTCGTGAGACGGATGGTGTTCCTGTGGATGATGGCGATGCCTCCTCCCATCTGGTTGGCGTTGCGGTCCCTCCGGACGATCTTGTAGCCCTCTGGGATGGCGATGGCGATGTCGGGAGCTGAAGAGTCGTTCATCCAGGTCTCCGTGAGGAAGGCAACGTCAGGGGCTGTGGCGTCTAGGAGGTTCCAGAGTTCGATGGCGTGCCTGTGGACGGAGCGGGTGTTGAGCAGGATGCACTTGAGGTGGGTGCTGCTGGTGTTCGACTTGGCGGGTGCTGGTGCGAGGCAGGTCCGGATGGAGGTGAATTTGCAGGCGTGGCAGCTGAAAGGTCCGTGGGTGCGTCGTGGTGTGGCTTGGTGGCATCCTGGGAGTCGGCCGGTGTTGAGTGCGATGAGGGTGGCGGCGGAGTACGTCAGGCGGGTCGGTCGGGGTCTTCGTGGGCCAGGGGTCCTGGCGCTGGTCGCGATCCGGTCGCGGACGGGCGCAGACAGGCTTACCTTTGGCGCGCCTTCGGCGCACAAGCGGCGCGCCCGCTGCGCGTGACCGCTGCACGTTCGCACGGTCGCCATATACATAAACAGGCACGAATGGAGGGCAAAACAAATGGCGAAAACAGGAAGAGAAACGATATCACGGCACAAAAAAATACAAGCACAAATGGAGGGCAAAACAAATGGCTAAAACAGGAAGAGAAACAATATCACGGCACAAAAAATACAAGCACAAATGAAGGACAAAACAAATGGCTAAAACAAATGGGGAGCGACCAAGGCGGCAGCGAGGCCGGCGGCGAGGCAGTAAGGCAGGCAATGGGGCACACGCAGCAGCTGGTGGCCGTGCGGCGCGGGGGTGTCCCACAAGTGGGTCACACTCACCTGCGTCGCACGGTCGCCATATAAGGCCAAGTGCGCGGGTGGGCGGAGCAGCTGGGAGGCGGGAGCGGGGAGGGAACAGAAGAGAAAAGGGGCGGGGCAAATGGCGGTGGCGGGAAGCGGGGAGGGAGAGCGGAGGGCGGCGAGGTAGGCGGGCAAGCAGGAAGGAAACTGTAAACACGGCACAGAGATTACAATAAATGAAACAGGCACGAATGGAGGGCAAAACAAATGGCGAAAACAGGAAGAGAAACGATATCACGGCACAAAAAAATACAAGCACAAATGGAGGGCAAAACAAATGGCTAAAACAGGAAGAGAAACAATATCACGGCACAAAAAATACAAGCACAAATGGAGGGCAAAACAAATGGCTAAAACAGGAAGAGAAACGATATCACAGCACAAAAAATACAAGCACAAATGGAGGGCAAAACAAATGGCTAAAACAAATGGGGAGCGACCAAGGCGGCAGCGAGGCCGGCGGCGAGGCAGTAAGGCAGGCAATGGGGCACACGCAGCAGCTGGTGGCCGTGCGGCGCGGGGGTGTCCCACAATCCTATATTGTTCACCCATGTCTTAATGTGCCTTAGCCATGGAGTGGTACTCTGGCTGTCGAGAATCATAATTTCCTTTAACCCGTCTCGATAGTCTTGTAGTTCGGGCACTTGCCATAGTCTCACCCACAGCATTAGAGGTCGAATCAAAACTTGGTGATCTGTCCTTTTGAAGTTTAAGTCAAGCTCCAGGGGAACTAATGGGGTGCCTCTAGGGACCCTTACCAAGCTACGCATAAAATTATTGTCTAAAACACTAAAAGACTCCCTGGACCCAGGACCCCATATTTCAGCACCATAAAGAACAGATGCTTGGACCTTAAATTTGAATAATTCCATCACTGGGGATACCGCTTTACTAGTGCTCATACTTTGCTCCCTAAGTATTGGTTTAACATTTTGCACAAAGGTTAATTTGCTTTTATCAATTTGGGCTTTCCAGGTAAAGTTTGAATCCAAATTCACCCCTAAATAAGAAAAGTGTGGCACTGATTCAAGCGTAACTCCTTTTAATGTTAAACAGCCCTTGTCTGGTTTAATAGGATTTAGGGCCATACATTTGGTCTTCTTACCATTGATCTCCAACCCCTTTTGGCTACAATATTCATTGAAGGTATTTAATAATGTCTGCAACCCATTTTTTGTTTGGGAGATCAAAATGGTATCATCAGCAAATAGCAAAGATGTCACCTTTTCGCCATTCAGTTTCGGAGAATCGTTTTTACATCTCCCTAAAAAAGAGGGGATGTCGTTTACAAAAAGGGAAAATAACGTCGGGCCAGAACGCAACCCTGGCGTACTCCACGTTCGATGGGTATTTTTTGAGTTAATTCACCATTTGGACCCCATCTAACTCTCGCGAAGTTCCCTTCGTGTAACTCTTTAATCTGGATGACAAGATTTTTTGGCATACCTGCTGCACTCAAGGTTTTCCATAAGAGACTGCGAGGCACCAAATCAAATGCGGCCCTTAAATCTACAAAGGCAACATATAAATGGCACCTCTTAATTACTACGTACTTCCAGTAGAGGCAGCAAAATCTAAAAATTTGATGTATTGTGCTGACCTTAGGTCTGAAACCGGCTTGGAATTTGATTAAAAAGGAATTTTCATCTAGCCAATTACTCACTCGTATTAAAATGTGTCGTGAGTAAATTTTCTGTAAAATGTCCATTAGACTTATTGGCCGATAGTTACATGGGTCCATCCTATCTCCTTTTTTAAAAATTAAAACAATTTCCGCTCCCTTCCAACTTTCTGGGAATTCTAAAGTGCAAGAAAATGTATTGCACAGATAATTAATATAAGGTGCCCATACTTCGAGGTTGTGCTTATACAGGTCCCCTGGGATTTTATCCAAACCTGGAGCTTTCCCGGATTTGATTTGTGATATTGCCAGCTCTGTTTCCCCTATAGTAAAAACCAGTTGTTTGGCTGGGGATTCAGGGTTTTCTACACTCGTGTTCATGTATGGGTCTTCATATTTTTTGTATAGGTTCGTGAAATGTGTGACCCATGTTAGCTCATCCAAGAAAACATCTTTAGTTACCCTGCCTACGTGGTTCCCATTTGCGACCAGCCTCCAGAAGGCCACATTGTCGCGTGACTTGGCGGCTAGCAGCAAATCAGCCCATTTATCTTCCTCCCATGCTATCTTTGCGGCCCTTTGGACAGATTTGTAATCGCTCCTTGCTCTTTTTACGTCTGTTGGAGATTTGGTCTTTATTGCCAGTAGTAATTCCCTTTTTGACTCTCTACAGGATCTGTCGTACCATGGCTTACTATGGGACAGATTCTGGGTCTTCTGCTGTTTTTTTTTTGGCATCTTAGTGACCAATAACTTTAGGTCAGCAAAAATGTTTTGGTGAATTTGGAGAAATGAAATGTTACTTTCGTTATCACCTATTGTTTCTAAATAAGGACCAAAAGTGCTTGCCAAAAGCGAGTATATTTCACTTAAAATGTCACTATGATCCAATATAAATGGCCATTTTAAGGATCTTCTATTATTGCTGATATGGATCTCACAGTTGGCAACTTCACCTTCCTCAGATGTTAGTTGTTGGACCATGTCATTAAACAAATAAGCATCCAGCATCAAGTTTAAGGGAAAATGATCACTTTCAAACCGTTCCATTACTTTGAGGTCTAAAAGATGAGGCCAGAGGGGAGTAGAAGCAATCACAAAATCTAAGTTGCTTTTATAGTTGTTCCTGGTGAATGTTGGTTTTTTTGAGCTGTCGGAGGGTAACCGTCCGTTACATGCCCTAAGGGAGTGTTCCGTACATAGATTAATTAGTTGTAAGCCCAATGTTGTACATTTAACCTGTTTAACATTCTCCAGGATAGGGATTTTGTTTGCTTGATCTTCATCATTAAAGATTTCGCTAAGGCCCAAGACTGGCTCAAAATTACAATTTAGATCACCAGCCAAAATAACAAAATCCTCCCTGGGATCTAATCTACTTAGAAAACAATCTAGATTAGCAATGGTCGGTGTTTCAGTTTAAATCATATTGTTATTTTCTGGCAATCAATATGGCAACAAGACTAATCAAATGATATAGTCACAATAGAGATGAGAAACAACACGGAATAATCTTTTTAAGAAAAATATTTTTTATTTA
Source organism: Lissotriton vulgaris (assembly GCF_964263255.1). Taxonomy (NCBI): domain Eukaryota; kingdom Metazoa; phylum Chordata; class Amphibia; order Caudata; family Salamandridae; genus Lissotriton; species Lissotriton vulgaris. The sequence continues at coordinate 2,091,346,703 of NC_141691.1, forward strand.
TATCAGTATTTGATTCATAGGGTACATATCAACAATTTACGTTGATTACAATGCATTACAAATGAACAAGGAATTTCATAATTCTTCCTATATTTCATCTGAAGAAAAGTCCAATCCTGTATAAAACAGAAGGTGACCTTTAGCTTTTTTAAATAAAAAATCACCTATATAAATTTTCAAAAAGAAAGAAATGGACTAGACAGTCAACGTTTCGGTCTTCAGTTGTGTTAATCCATAAGACCTTCTTCAGGACAACACAGTGTGCACTTAGCAGTGACCCCTAAAAACATAATGCAACACTTTACATTTATGTCACCAGAACTTTTCAGTCTCTAGACAATTACAGATTATCGGTGTATTTGAGAACATCCTTCCATCTCTAAAGAATGCTGTTCTCACATCAACTTTTAAAAAAAGAACATATTATTTAAGTAAGGATTATTATGCTGTGTTCATCAGCCCCAGTATGCCCCCAAGGGGGGCAGAAATACTGTGGCTATTTGTTTTGGGTTTGTGGGGACATTGAGATATTCATAATGGACAGCCCCACCCCTATGTATAAAAAATCCAGCACAATTGTTGACAATTCGTGGGCTCTCATCCCTCGCCAGTGGGCATATCAGGGGATACTGCCCCCATCTGCCTCCTGGGGTAGAGCAAATATACTTTGCCATTTTTTGGGGGGGGTGGGGGCATTGGTATGCCCATTCTGGGCAGCCCCCATCTCTCAAATTAGATATTTATTTTACCCCTGGTGCGTAATGGGCTTTCTGCCCCCGATGGGGCAGATAATGGGCTATTGCCCCCATCTGCCTCCTGGGGGGGCAGAAAGACTGTGGTACTTTTTTACCCCTATGTATAAAAAGAACAAATCCTGGTGCCTAGTGGGCTTTTTGCCTGCTGTGGGGAGAAGATCAGGTGCTACTGCCTGCATCTGCCACCTAGGGGGGCCAACAACCTGTGGATTTTTTTTGGGGGGGGGGTTATGGCATTGGCATGCCCATTCTGGGCAGCCTCCACCCTGAAGTTTAGGGAAAAAAATTCCTGGTGTAAGGAGGCTTCTGCCCCCCAGGGGGTAGATAAGGGGCTAGTGCCCAATCTGCCTCCCAGGGGGGCAGAAAAACTGTAGCATTTTCTGGGGGTGGAGACTTTGGCATGCCAATTCTGAACAGCCCCCACCCTTATATATATATAAACAAATCCCTGGTGCCTTGTATGCTTTTTGCTACCCCCCAGGGAGAGATCAGGGGCTACTGCTCCCATCTGCCTCAGGGGGTTGGGGGCAGACAAACGGTGGCATTTTATGGGAGGGGTGAGGGCATTGCCATGCCCATTCTGGTCTGCCCCCGCCTGAACTTTGGGAAAATAAATATCCCTGGTGTCTAGTGAGGTTTCTGCCCCCGGGGGGGGGGGAGAGGGGATGCAGATAAGGGTAATAGTTCTGTCATGAGCACAGGAGCACTAGTGCACAAGATGGAACTATTCTGTCATGAGCACCAAAGGGGTTAAGTTAAGCCTGTTTGCTTTTGTGCCAAGAGATTTAAACACAGATTAATGTAGTGACTTTATTGATTCATGCTGACAGGGATTGTGGCTGCTGCTGGATATGGGTTAAAAAGCAAAAGACACACAATTGATGGACGGAATGCAGAACAAATTCATACATTCACCACAGTCAAGATATCTTAAATACATCCATCATTCTTTTGCTCACCATGCCACCCCAGTTTAGAACTGGCCATATGCAAATCAGTCTTGACACTGTGCCTCATGGGAACAGTCCAGCCCGAACTACCAAGCCAGGTCCTCCCTGGACCAGAAACAAGCATCCTAGGACCGGTTTCGGGGTTTCACCCCTCTTCAGCCAGGAGAGCTTGATTCCAGTGGCACAATGAGGGCATACCTGGCGCACTTAAGGTGAGAAACCAAAACCAAAAGACCACAATTGATGGACTGATGGACGGAATGCAGAACAAATCACCCCCAGTCAAGAGATCTGGGTTAAATTCATCATTCTTTTGCTCACCATGCCAACTGGAATGAAATGGTGAGCAAAAAAGCTATTGCTTTAGGCCCAAATCACTGTACTGGGGTGAATGTATGACATTGCTCTGCATTCTGTCCATCACTTGTTCTTTTTGCATTTATCACCCTGATTGGGACGGGTATGCCCAGACATGGGTCCCGTGCTCTCCATGTCACTGGAGTGTTGTTTGCAGTCCGGTGAGGACCTGGCTTGGCAGGTCGTACTGGACTGTTCCCATTGGGTGCAGGGTTAAGACTGATTTACATATGGCTGGGTCCACACTAGAATGGCATGCTAAGCATAAAAAATGGATTTAGGCCCAGATCTCTGTACTGGGGTGAATGTATGACATTATTCTGCATTCTGTCCATCAATTGTTCTTTTTGCTTGAGAAGGGTTAACATGTTACTCACCCAACAACCCAATCAAGGCACAGAAGCATGAGAATTAAGACCAGGACTACATGGACCAGGGGACCAAGGTCAGGCAGATTAAGAACAGGAAAACCAGGGGACTATATAAACAGCAGGGATGAAAAGGTCAAGGACCGGGAGCCTGTGAAACAGGAGATAAAGGTCGAAAAGTCTAGGAACAGGAGTACATGGAATAATGACCAGACAGACCTGGATCAGGCAATACAGGGCCAGGAAGTTTTTAGACTAGCATGAACTGAAGGTCAAGGAATCTTACCTAGGAAAGGCTAGGTTGATCTATGACAGAACAAGTTACTGCAGAAACATGACAGCAAGGAGCAGAATGACGAAGTCTTAGAGGACCAGGACCAAATTGAAGAGTACTAAAAAGGTCAGGACCTGGAAGGCAATAGCCAGTATCCAGGATGCTACCACAGCAAGACAGGGACCAGAAAGACCAGGCAGGGCACTGTCAGCAATACCCAGAAGACCAGTTCAAGTGGACTTACTGCACTAAAAGTGTCATGTGGTCACATTTAGATTCGAGCCGGAACATCACCATTTTACATGCTCCTGTTTAGACTAGACATCTTTTCGTCAATGTTGACACTTGACACACGTTTTGCTTGCATGCTTGTATGGATGATGCTCCATGAAGTAACTTTGCTTACATTTACACATCTTCGTAGGTACATTATCAGAGCTTTGAACATTCTGTCTGAAAGCTAAAGTGCACTACGCAAAATTAAGTTGTTCATTATTGTTTGCTCAGCAACAGCTTTGTCAGGATGGAATCAATAATGGTATCCTGTCTGGGACTTTGACATGGCACCATGGGTGATGTTTATTATTTGAACAACATCACTCATTTGTTTAGTTATAGGAGCATTTAGCTGGCACTGTTAAGTCACCCAATTAAGTAGTTCCAGACAAGTTGATTCCTGTCTGCCTCCTGTGAGGGATGATGCCCAGCTCTCCACCAACTCTCCACCAAAACAGGCTCCTTAATTAAACGTACCCACAGGTAACAGGGGAGGTAAATCAACCTACAGGGATTCTGGCAAAATCACCCACCCAAGGTACCCTAGGATTGGTAGAGCTACGTAAGAGTACGGAATATAAGAGTACTTATATGCAAGCATGTATTCTGTGTTACAGCAAAATGGATGAATTGGTTATCTTATTCACCATTCTTGTGATGGTGATAATTTATTCTGTTTCCTTCAATCAATTATTGCAGCTCAAGTATTTTACAAAGGAATTGCTATGCTTCAATACATGGTGTGTCTTTCTTGTGTATTTCTTTGGGTATGCATGAGTTACCAAACAAAAAGTTTCTAGATCTGTTTCCACGATTTTCTTGGGGAGTCAGGGTTGTTATGTTCTGAAGTTGCACCTTCCCCTTCTTCCCTTGGCAGGTTTGGAGGACAGATGGTGCCCTGTGAGCTAGCAGAACAAGGGCCAAAATATCCTGATGGTGTACATAGAATTGTTCTTGCCGTTTTTACGTTTATGTTGTCTAACAAGCACACAGTTTTACTGAGAAAGTATAAACCGTAGAACAGGGTGCTGCCTATGTTCTAGCTTGGGTTCTTATGGAATGGATCGCTCAAGTAGTTTTCTTTTGTGTATCAAAAGATCCCCATTCACCTATTAACGCGAGATGTTGGTGGTGTTAAGGAAAGTCCTCCTCAGGTGAGTAGGAAACCCCATCGTATTGGCTGTAGGTTGTTCAAACTTGAACCTTTAAAAGGATCGCCCTACAGAGGTACACTTTCCGAATTCCACATATTCAAATGACCATCGCAGCACCAGTTAACATACAAATAAACTGTAGATATGAAGTCACAAAAATGATGCAACAACATGGGATCCCTTTTATGAGTGGAAACGTTACCTTTGTGGTAAAAGCCCATATTACAACCAGGACAGAGGTATTCTGTTCATGGGTTACATTCCCAGCAGTGAATACACAATCAAGACTTTTTCACGCTTACACTGAAGCTGCAGTTCTTAACAAGTACACAGCGTATGAAGCACTAGAACTACTACTTACACTGCAAGAACACCAAAATTGGCATGAAGACACCCTACCACGCCTAACAAATGATGTTTGACTCAGCAATGAGGGAGCAACATGGCCAGTCTTAGCCTGGTATACACCCTACTCAGATATAGCAAATCTGACAGCACCAGAACTATGTGCACTATACACAGGTCTAGTCAGAATACTCAGATGCTTGACACAATATGTCATGCAAACAATGACAATAAATCCAGCAAGGGAAGCTCAAGCTGTAAAAAAAAACAGAATTGGCAAGCATGAAATTAGTTCAGTGACCATCAATGCAGTGATGGGTAAGGTTCCTTGTAGACAGGAAGAGATATTCCGTACTGGATTGTACACAAAACTAATCAGCTTGAAGCCGTTTTTCCACATATGGACCCCAAGAAAAACATTGCAATTTCACATTATGCTTCCCAAGGGGGACGGCTACCCCAGTGGAAGACTGTGCCACTTGGGGCACAGACTTTGCTACAGTACATACAAGTACACACAGAACACCGTCATTAGCTGCTTTGCCAGAGGTGCTCAAACAGATAAAAAATTAGTACAGGCTAGCCCCTGACCTTGATTTGGGGATGAGACCGATGGGCAATTGTGCCACAGTATCCACAATAATGCTAAGTAATATAAAAGGGGAAGCAGCAAATTGATTCATGAGACCAGGAGCTATTCAACAATCTCTTCAACATCGTCAGTGAGTTCACCTGCCGAGCAGCTGCCAAGAACTCGATCCACCCTCCTCAAGCTCTCTGCGACACCCTGTCAGACTACTTCCAAAACAATATTGCTGACATCTACTGCAACTTTGACCAACAACTCACCAACATCGGCCACCTCCTGACTCCAACAGCCGCCACCCACCACAACTTGCTCACCTCATGGAAACTACTCACAATGCCGGAAATCGCGGCCAACGAGTCTTCATTCCAATCTGAAGCACTGACTGACCACTGCCCCACCATGTCTTCAACCTGAGACACAAAGAAATCAGCAGGTTACTCACCATTGTCCTCAACACTTTTATGGCAATGTCCAATGTTCCCAACGCATGGAAACAAGCAGAGGTAAATCCCCTCCTAAAGAAGCCTTCCACCAACCTCAGCAAACTCAATCAGGCTTCTACACCAGCCATAGCACCAAGACCACCTTGATCGCTGGAACCAACGTAATCAAAAACCTCCTCAACAATGGTGAGATAGCTGCCCTGATCCTCCTTCACTTCTCAGTGTATCTCACCACATCTTCATCACAAGAATGGCATCTGGGGGGAGACCCTTAAATGCATCAGATCCTTCCTTGCAGGATGCAATCAGAGAACCCGCCTACCACCATTCACCTCTGAGTCCAAGAGCATCATCTGTGACATTCCCCGAGGATCCTCCCTCAGCCTGACTTTATTTAACACCTACATGACCCCACTGGCCAGTATTGTATGCACTTATGAACTCAACATCATCTCATACGCATATGACACCCAACTCACCCTCTCGCTCACAGAAGACCCCACTAACACAAGAGCCGACTTCCGGGATGCCACAACCAACATCTCAGACTGGATACAGTCGAACTGCTTGAAACTGAACATAGACAAGGCTGAAGTACTCATCTTCGGGAGGATCACCACTCCATCAGACAACACCTGATGGCCAACCGAGCTTAAACCCACACCAACCTTAATGGACCTAAGCATCAACCTGGACAGCAAACTCATCATGAAGTGCCAGGTCAATGCAGCATCCTCCTCATCTTCCAAAAACTTTGAATGCTTTGAAAGATTTTCAGATGGAACCCCATCAGCACCAGGAAAACAGTCACACAAGTCTTCATCCAAGTCCTCGTCACAAGCCAGCTGGACTATGGAAATCCCCTCTACACCGGGACCACCACCCAACTCCTAAACTGACTCAAGACCGTACAGTTTAAGCAAAAAATGGGTTCTGTTGGGTAGAACAAGAATACAATTGAAGGAGCTAATAATGTAATCAAAGAACATGAGACAGCTCTCTCACACACATAGGGTTACTTCTTAGCACTTAATGAATAAGCATTACTTCATTCAATGATATATACATTACATATGCAGACTGTCAAAACAAAAAGCATCGATATAAAGTGCGAATGGGTGACATAAGCGCATGGTGCTTAACCCCTTAAGTGCTGCTGACGGCCAATGGTCGTCAGCAGCGCTACCTCCCCAGTGCTGCGCACGACCATTGAACGTCCATTCAACACTAGTTCTAATGGACAGCGCAGCACTGGGGAGAAATGTTTACACGCAGCTAAGGTGTTAAATAGTGAACATTATATACAGTGAAAACAATTCCATATATACAAGTTTTTGGGGTAGGCCAGATACAGAATTCAGTCGAGAGATTCCTGTCTTTACTAGTATGGCATCCTGGTGATACTGGTCCTAGAAAATAGCATCAACGTTTCGACCCTATGGTGCCCCAATGGGTGGGCACAATGGGTCTTCCTTAAGACAGGTGTGATAGGGATATTGTAAAGACAGTCCTTTGTGTAGGCCGCAAGTGTCTGGTGGCAATAACAATGAGTGACTACATCCAGGTGGAAACACTGGACAAGAGACTGAGTGTTCCTAGTCAATTATATGAACTGCAACTCTAAATGGAGAGGGATATACCATGTACCATAACTGTTCTCTTTTGGAAGAACTTGTTATTCAGCTAGGACATCTTATTGGCTAAAAAGGTTTGGCCACCAGAGTTTGTCATCGATTTCCCCAAATGAGAAAAAGTAATTTTACCAGCCTTTTCTGACCTCGTTCCCAAATCGGTTAAACATTCATACGCCAAGGAGTGGGCCTTAGTGCAAGCTCCAGCATTATACCCCAACCATGTGGGGTGAGATGATGGTTCCCCTTATCAAATCATACCTCTTCAAGACAGACACCCACTACTATAATGTATTTGTTAACTGTAATAAGCATGTTTTAATTTTTTCTACATGTTTTTCTTTAATTTATCTTGCATATGTTGTTAAGAGAGGGTTTTATTGCAGTTGTGTGAGAATATGAATGCAAGAAGGAGTAAGTGGATGGATTCATAGACGCATGACTCAAAGATAAGTGATACAGTGCATCTGGGATGACTTATTGAGTGGCAGCTAAACCCTTCAGTGACACAAAAGAAACATTCACTCGTAAGCCAACCTATTGACATTACCAATGCTTGTTTCAAAATGTTTGTAGGAAGGTGTACCCTGAACGTAAGTTATAATTAAGATCGGTACAAAGACTGATGTAAAAGCAAAACAGATTCAACAATAATAATAAGTGTAATTAGTGTATGTCATGCATGCAGTGCTGGGTACTTGGATGCATCAATGCTGCAAATAAAAAAGTGTGTATGTTACATATCAGAGTAAAGAGAATGTTTGCAAATAGAACATTATAACCCTACATTATCATAAGTTACACTTTGCATACTGTTCTTGTCAATATCTGTGTCTTTATTAATCAGCCAAAAGAAGAACTGCGATTTGCAAAAATTCAATGAATGTAGAGGGACACACAGGAACACCTAAAATAAGCATTTTACAAGAACAGGTAGTGAGGTACATACAGTGCATGACCCAAGCAGTGACTATATAGGATAAATATATTCATGAGCGGCATCAAGGGGGACCAAAGACAGCGATCCCCAACACTGTAAAAACAAATAACAACATGAATAATTGTTATTATAACTTTGAACCCAAAGAGGAACCCAGAGCAATTAAGAGTTATTCAAAAAATATAAATAAAGAGATTTATGCTCAAATCAAGTGTCCACAGAAATAAGCAGTGTTAGAATTGGGGGTCTCTAGTAGGCAGAGGTAGGTACATTGTACCATTGTCCAAATAGGGACCCTTGCTTCTAGTCAGGGTAAGGAGCTACACTCCGAAAATAACCCCTGCTCACCCCCTTGGTAGCTTGCACAAGTAGACAGGCGTATCTCAGAGGCAGTGTGTAAAGCATTTGTGAACAAATACATTAATACAGTGAAAACACTACAAATGGACAGCACAACAGATTAGAAAAAGAAGTAATCTTTACTAGACTTAACACACAACCAAACCACAAAAACGCACAATACGGTAATCCAAATATGTCTTCGAAATGATCGAATTAGCTTAGTTCACTTTAGATTGTAAATGCAACATTTTACTCACAGTACCTAGGATATATAAAGCAAACAGACAAAAAGGGTCGCTGGGAAGGTGATGCGCCTTCCTTACACTCATGGGAGTGGATGTGTCAGTTCCTTACTGCAGCACAGGGAGTTGAGGCTCGCTTCCTTACTGTGTGGAAAGTTGACGCGCAGGTTTCCTACTGTGATCTGATACGATGATGCTCCGATGCAATGTGACAAAATTGTGTCTTTGTTATGGTGTGACAATGTAGCTGCGATGCGTGCACGTCCAATGCCCCTGCAGCAACTCGATGAGCTTCTGAGCCGCGACAGACCCTGCAACACTCTTCTTTGGTGATGCAACGAAGACCTCTGCGTTGGTGACACGCTTCTCCGGTGATGCGACGTGCTTCAGTGATGCAATGGCGACAGCGGATGCATGCTACTTCGGGGATGCTACGGTAACTGCTGCGGCGTCGACACGCTTCTCTTCGTTGAGTCATGCTTTTAGCTCCTAGCTCAACAGCAGGCACTTCCACACAGTTCAAGCCACTGGAGATTCTTCTTCAAGATGATGAAAGCACACAGTCCTGTTTGTCCTTTCATTGGCAATGAAGCAACCACTGCAGGCCAACCCCCAAACAACACAGAGCAAAGGGGTAGTCTCCTCCTTCAGTTTTTCTGGTTCTTCTCCTTCTTCTTCTCCTCAGCAAAGGTTTGTCACGATTCCCAGAAATGATCTAAAGTTCTGGGGTGTGGGTCCCCCTTTTTATACACACAAATCTTTTGTCTCTGAAGGCAGAAAGTGTCTGTCGTATTCCAAACTAGTCCTGGGTGCATTCTGCCAGTGCAGAATTTCTTCCTTTGTCAGTGTGGGTCAGAATCTTCAGATTTACCACAGGAGGTGGAGCCAGCATTGTGGAAGGCAGGCACAGCTCTATTCAGGCCCATGTGATACTCCTTCCACCACTCCCATTGCACATATGTCTATTCAGCCTTGTGCAGACTCACCCTGTCTCACACAAACTAAGTATGGGCGAAATTTGCGAATTCGCGTTCAGCGAATTTGCGCGAAATCGAATTTGCAATCCGCAAAATCCGCGAATTTGTGCGAATTTGAGGATTTTTAGTTATTTGCGTGTTTGCGTGCTTTTTTGCGTGTTCGCTGGGTTTTTTGTGTGTTCATGGGGCTTTTTGCGTGTTCGCAGGCCGCTTGCATGGCGTAGTTTCCCATGCGGTCGTGTATGGGCACAGAGGCCTCTGGTTCAACACTGTCTCCCTGTGGTTCATCACTGCCACAGTCTGGTTCACCACTGCCACCCTCTGGTTCACCCCTGCCACCCTCTGGTTCACCCCTGCCACCCTCTGGTTCACCACTGCCACCCTCTGGTTCACCACTGCCACCCTCTGGTTCAGCACTGCCACTCTCTGGTTCACCCCTGCCACCTTCTGGTTCAGCACTGCCACCCTCTGGTTCACAACTGCCACCCTCTGGTTCATCACAGCACCTCTGGTTCACCACTGCCACCCTCTGGTTAACCACTGTCACACTCTGGTTCAGCACTGCCACCCTCTGGTTCAGCACTGCCACCCTCTGGTTCACCACTGCCACCCTCTGGTTCACCACTGCCACCCTCTTGTTCACCCCTGCCACCCAATGGCTCAGCACTGCCACCCTCTGGTTCATCACAGCAACCTCTGGTTCACCCCTGCCACCCTCTGGTACAGCACTGTCACCCTCTGGTACAGCACTGTCACCCTCTGGTTCACAACTGCCACCCTCTGGTTCACGACTGCCACCCTCTGGTTGATCACAGCACCTCTGCTTCACCCCTGCCACCATCTGGTTCAGCACTGCCACCCTCTGGTTCACCACTGCAACCCTCTGGTTCACGACTGCCCCCCTCGGGTTCATCACAGCACCTCTGGTTCACCACTGCCACCCTCTGGTTATCCACTGTCACCCTCTGGTTCAGCACTGCCACCCTCTGGTTCACCACTGCCACCCTCTGGTTCACCACTGCCACCCTCTGGTTCACCACTGCCACCCTCTGGTTCACCCCTGCCGCCCTCTGGTTCACCCCTGCCGCCCTCTGGTTCACCCCTGCCGCCCTCTGGCTCAGCACTACCACCCTCTGGCTCAGCACTACCACCCTCTGGTTCATCACAGCAACCTCTGGTTCACCCCGCCACCCTCTGGTACAGCACTGTCACCCTCTGGTTCACCACTGCCACCCTCTGGTTCACAACTGCCACCCTCTGGTTCATCACAGCACCTCTGGTTCACCCCTGCCACCCTCTGGTACAGCACTGTCACCCTCTGGTTCACCACTGCCACCCTCTGGTTCACAACTGCCACCCTATGGTTCATCACAGCCACTCTGGTTCACCACTGACACCCTCTGGTTAACCACTGTCACCCTCTGGCTCACCACTGCCACCCTCTGGTTCACCCCTGCCGCCCTCTGATTCACCACTGCCATCCTCTGGTTCACCACTGCCGCCCTCTGATTCACCACTGCCACCCTCTGGTTCACAACTGCCACCCTCTGGTTCACGACTGCCACCCTCTGGTTCACGACTGCCCCCCCCTGGTTGATCACAGCACCTCTGGTTCACCACTGCCACCCTCTGGTTAACCACTGTCACCCTCTGATTCAGCACTGCCACTTTCTGGTTCACCCCTTCTGCCCTCTGCTTCACCACAGCACCCTCTGGTTCACCCCTGCCACCCTCTGGTACAGCACTGTCACCCTTTGGTTCAACACTCCCACCCTTTGGTTCATGACTGCCACCCCCGGGTTCATCACAGCACCTCTGGTTCACCACTGCCACCCTCTGGTTAACCACTGTCACCCTCTGGTTCAGCACTGTCACCCTCTGGGTCAGTACTGCCACCCTCTGGTTCACCACTGCGACTCTCTAGGTCACCCATGCCATCCTCTGGTTCACCACTGCCACCCTCTGGTTCACCCCTGCCACCATCAGGTTCATCACTGCCACCCTCTGGTTCACCCCTGCCACCCTCTGGTTCACCCCTGCCACCCTCTGGTGAAGCACTGCCACCCTCTGGTTCAGCACTGCCACCCTCTGGTTCACCCCTGCCACCCTCTGGTTCATCACTGTCACCCTCTGGTTCATCACTGCCACCCTCTGGTTCATCACTGCCACCCTCTGGTTCACCACTCCCACCCTCTGGTTCACCACTCCCACCCTCTACCGAGACCTTTTGTGACGCAGCGGCAGCACAAAAGATGCGCCATGGTACTGGGTATTAACAACGTGACGCATCTGAGAGATGCGGGCCGCTTGCATGGCGTAGTTACCCATGCGGTCGTGTATGGGCACAGCAGCCTCTGGTTCACCACTGTCTCCCTGTGGTTCATCACTGCCACAGTCTGGTTCACCACTGCCACCCTCTGGTTCACCCCTACCACCCTCTGGTTCACCCTTGCCACTCTCTGGTTCACCCCTGCCACCTTCTGGTTCAGCACTGCCACCCTCTCGTTCACCACTGCCACCCTCTGGTTCACAACTGCCACCCTCTGGTTCATCACAGCACCTCTGGTTCACCACTGCCACCCTCTGGTTAACCACTGTCACACTCTAGTTCAGCACTGCCACCCTCTGGTTCAGCACTGCCACCCTCTGGTTCACCTCTGCCACCCTCTGGTTCACCTCTGCCACCCTCTGGTTCACAACTGCCACCCTCTGGTTCACAACTGCCACCCTCTGGTTCACAACTGCCAGCCTCTGGTACACGACTGCCAGCCTCTGGTACACGACTGCCACCCTCTGGTTCACGACTGCCACCCCCTGGTTGATCACAGCACCTCTGGTTCACCACTGCCACCCTCTGGTTAACCACTGTCACCCTCTGGTTCAGCACTGCCACCCTCTGGTTCAGCACTGCCACCCTCTGGTTCAGCACTGCCACCCTCTGGTTCAGCACTGCCACCCTCTGGTTCACCCCTGCTGCCCTCTGCTTCACCAGAGCACCCTCTGGTTCACCCCTGCCACCCTCTGGTACAGCACTGTCACCCTTTGGTTCACCACTCCCACCCTCTGGTTCATGACTGCCACCCCCGGGTTCATCACAGCACCTCTGGTTCACCACTGCCACCCTCTGGTTAACCACTGTCACCCTCTGGTTCAGCACTGTCACCCTCTGGTTCAGCACTGTCACCCTCTGGTTCAGCACTGTCACCCTCTGGGTCAGCACTGCCACCCTCTGGTTCACCATTGCGACTCTCTGGTTCACCACTGCCACCCTCTGGTTCACCCATGCCATCCTCTGGTTCACCACTGCCACCCTCTGCTTCACCCCTGCCACCCTCTGGTTCACCCCTGCCACCCTCTGGTTCACCCCTGCCACCATCAGGTTCATCACTGCCACCCTCTGGTTCACCCCTGCCACCCTCTGGTTCAGCACTGCCACCCTCTGGTTCAGCACTGCCACCCTCTGGTTCAGCACTGTCACCTTATGGTTCACCCCTGCCACCCTCTGGTTCATCACCGTCACCCTCTGGTTCATCACTGCGACCCTCTGGTTCACCACTCCCACCCTCTACCGAGACCTTTTGTGACGCAGCGAAAGCACAAAAGATGCGCCATGGTACTGGGTATAACAACGTGACGCATCTGAGAGATGCGTCACGTTGTAAAGCTCTGCGGCATCACGAGGCGTTCCAGTGCAGGGGAGGGCGTTCCTGCGCAGGAAGGCCTCCTAAAAGTGGCTGAGTGAAATCTACAAGAATTCACTCAGTCACTTTTAGGCCAATGCTCCAACAAAAACCTGCGCCTGCTTGAAGCAGGCGCAAGGCTTGATGCAGCATTGGGGAGATAGGGCCCCCCAGAGCATTGCTGGAGCTGCGTCGCAAGCTCGACGCAGCTCCAGCAATGCGCTGCTTTTACGGCACAGGTGCGTGACGCATCTGTGCCGTTTTTGCCACATGGTGCGCCGCATTGTAAATGCGGCGCACCATAAGTGGCGGAGCTGCGGTGCACATGCGCCAGTTATTGTAAATGGACTTGTAGTAATACCTGTAATTGTTTAATGTGATTTTATGTCTGTACTTTTATGATATATTTCATCGAATACCTGTCATTGTTTAATGTGATTTTATGTCTGTACTTTTATGATATATTTTATCGAATAAAGTATTACAATAATAGTAAATATGCCCCTATACATTTAGCCAATGAGGGAGCACTTACTGATTAGACAGTAGAAAGTACTCCAGTTGAGTAGAGGTATTGCACAAAAAGGTGGCATCTTCGTGGACAAACACGCAGGGCCGGATTCATTCTGCCCACTGTTAGACTCATTTTTTGTGCCCTTCTGCCCTCTGTTAGACTCATTTTTCCCTTGTTTTTCTGCCCTTCTGCCCTCTGTTATACTCGTTTTTCCCTTGTTTTCTGCCCTTCTGCCCCCGTTGGACTCGTTTTTTGTGCCCTTCTGCCCTCTGTTAGACTATTTTTTCCCTTGTTTTTCTGCCCTTCTGCCCTCTGTTAGACTCGTTTTTTGTGCCCTTCTGCCCTCTGTTATTCCCCTGTTTTTGTGCCCTTCTGCCTTCTGTTAGACTCGTTTTTTGTGCCCTGCTGCCCTCTGTTAGACTCGTTTTTCTGCCCTTCTGTCCTCTGTTAGACTGTTTTTTTGTGCCCTTCTGCCCTCTGTTAGACTCGTTTATCCCTTGTTTTTTTCCCTTTGTTAGACTTCTTTTAATGCCTTGATGCCCTCTGCATCACCACATCATCAGTCGTCGTTACCCCAGCATCACTCAGCACCACCACATTTTCACTTAGCACCAACACATTATCACTCAGCACTACCACAGCACCACTCAGCGCCACCACAGCATCACTCAGCGCCACCACAGCATCACTCAGCGCCACCGCATTATCACTCAGCATCACTACAGCACCACTCACCACCACCACAGCATCACCCAGCATCACCACAGCATCACTCAGCACCACCATATCAGCAATCAGCACCACCACTGCACCACTCAGCACCACCACAGCATTACTCAGCACCACCACAGAATCACTCAGCACCACCACAGCACCACTCAGCACCACCACAGCACCACAGCGCCACTCAGCACCACCACAGCGCCACTCAGCACCACCACAGCACCACTCAGCACCACCACAGCATCACTCAGCACCACCACAGCATCACTCAGCACCACCACAGCATCACTCAGCACCACCAAAGCACCACTCAGCAACACCCCAGCATCACTCAGCACCATCCCAGCATCACTCAGCACCATCCCAGTATCACTCAGCACCACCACAGCACCACTCAGCATCACCACAGCACCACTGAGTACCACCACAGCACCACTCAGCACCACCCCAGCATCAATCTGCGCAACCATTCAACAACAACTGGTTCAAATATGTTCTCTCAATGTTTCAATCTTTGTTACAAATGTCACAAAAAGATGTTAATATTTCACTTCTGTTCTTGGATTTTCGTCACAATAAAATACACTGAACATAATCTTCACGAAGTTATTTACAAAAGTTTAAGCTATTGCCATTATAAATTAAAATCACTTTTATTTAAGTATTAATTATTTGAAAAAATTAAAAGCCGTTGTAATTTGTAATATCAATACAGCTAAGTCACGTAAATACAAAACATGTTGCATTACAAATGCTATAGGTGTCACATTTGCGAAAGTTATAACTATTGGCATTGTAAATGAAAAAGCTATTAATTTAGCTATTTTCAAAACCAACATATAAATTTAAAAAAATTGTCATTTACAAGACCAATAGCTCAAACGTTCCTAATGCGAGACCTATTGCATTGCAAATGCTTGTTTTTATATCTGTCAGTGCTTCCTGTTGAGGTTTAATTTTCGTGACCGGCGCCTCATTGCCTTCTAGTAACTATTCTCTGACCCTGCTTCAAGGGTCAGAGCAGGGTCAGAGAATAGTTGCAAGTAGGCAACGAGGCGCCAGGAAGCACTTACAGGCTTACAGCAGCAGGTGCCCAAGTTGAAGCTAATTTCTTTGTAACCAGTTTGTAAAAGGTGACAAAAAATTTGCTTCAACTTTTGTACCTGCTGCTGTAACCCTGTAAGTGCTTGGCTGAAAATTCGTCCCCGCTGATTCGCAGATTTTACCGCGATTTTGCGATATTCGCGGATCGCGAAATCGCAGAAAATACGCAAATTCCGCGAGCGGAAAAAATTTTCAGCCCATGCTTAACACAAACCAGACATGGAATACACAACCTAGCAGAGGCAGGCTTGGATGGTTAGGCAAGAAAATACCTACTTTCTAAAAGTGGTATTTTCAAACACAGAATGTTAAAACCAACTTCACTAAAAGATGTATTTTATCATTCTGAGTTCAGGCATTGTAAACTCGAATTTCTTCCTAGGTCCCTGAGTCAGTTAGGATTATAAGATGTTAGAATCAAATTGCCCATTCTGGCCTATCGGAACAGTTAGCCTTGCAATAGTGAAAAACTACATTGGCTGTAATTCACTATCCGGACATGCCACACACATCAGGTCATGTCCTACCTTTAACATACAATGCACACTGCCCGCGGGGATCCCTTGGGCCTACCTTAGGGGTGACTAATATGTAGAGAAGGGAAGATTTAGGGACTGGCAAGTGGGTGCACTTGCCAAGTCGACATGGCAGCCCAAGGCTGCACACAGGCTCTGAAATGGCAGGCCCGAGCCACAGTTTACAAGCTGCTCCAGTGGGTGGCAAAATCAGTGCTGCAAGCCCACCAGCAGCATTTGATTTACAAGCCCTGGGCCCACACAGTGCACTGTACTAGGGTCTGACAAGTAAAGCAAATAAGCCAATCATTGAGTCAGTAATTCATTACAATACTTTACAATGGGGAGCACTTGCAGTTTGGCACTGATTAGCAATGGCAAAGTGCCTAAAGCATCTCTTCATGATCTAGTCTATAGCCAGCAGAAAGAGATGAGGCAAGAGCAAACTACCCTGGTGGGCAGCAGTGCTTACTTGGAAGGCTTCCATGAGTGGTCCTTCTTGGACTATCTTGCAGTTTATTCCCTCGGAAGAGTTCATATTGATTCTTACAAGTTTATCTGGCACACAATAGTAGCAGAGGAGTTTCCAAAGGGTCTGTCTGTGCATGCTGTTGAATATCTTATTATGGTTGATGAAGTTGACAGAGAGAAAGGAGTTCCATTCCATCGACTGCTCAGTGATAATGTGCAGTGTTGCAATCTGGTCTGTGCAGGATCTATCTTTACGGAAGCCAGCTTGCTCGTCTCACAACTGAGCATTGACTTGTTCCTTCATTCTGTTCAGGATGACTCTGCTGAACACTGTGCCTTGGATTGATAAAATAGTGACCCCTCTGTAGTTTATCCAGTTACTCAGGTCACCTTTCTCAGGGATCTTAATAAGATATCCCTCCTCCCAGTCTGATGGCACCTTTTCCTCTTCCCAGATCCTTTATATTATGGGGTAGAACATGTCTACAGATATTTTAATGTCTGCCTTTACTGCTTCTGCAGTAATGCTGTCAGGTCCTGCTGCCTTTCCATTTTCCAGATATTTGATTGCGTGCCGTATTTCATCCTTGGTTAGTCTGCTGCGGTCAATTGGCAAGTCTTTGTCAGCTGGCAGTATGTCTGGTGGAGACTGTGTCATAGGCTGGTTCAGCAGTTCTGCAAAGCGCTAAACCCATCTTATTTGTTGGGCTCATTACTCATTATTGTTTTCTCAGCTAACAGGTCTTTTTGGCTTGCTGTTTTTACTGGAGAATTTCCTTGTTATGTTAGAGAGTTGTTTCAATTTTTCATAGCGTGCTGCTTCCTGAGCTTCTGTGGCAAGACCGTCGATGAATCTTCACTTGTCTGCTCTTACGCTTCTTTATGCTACCTTGTTGGTTTTGATGTATTTGCTTTGAGATTTTTGTTTTTCTGCTCTTGCTCAACTGGTGTTGCCTGTAACTTTCTTCTGCTTCTCCCCTAGTTTTTACAGAGGGTCTTGGTGGAAATCTATTCTCTATTCTGGTGTTTCTTGGGCCCCAGCAGTTCCTTACAGGTTTATGTTGCTGTTTCTTTGATCTTCTCCAACTGACTTTCTACTACGTCTCTGTCATCCTCTAGTTCTTGCAGGACTTAAAACATGCTACTGAGGGTGATTGAGTATTCATTCCATTTCTGTGCATCCTTGAGTAGGTCAAACCGCTAGCATTGGTTTGTCCGTTCCATCCATGCTTTCTTCAGCTTTAGCTTTAGTCTGGCCACGACAAGGTGAAAGACTGACACCACGCCCACTCATTTCATCCGTCTAATTACCTGCAGGGACCTCTGGAACTTCTTGACAATGCAGAAATTGTTGACCTGAGTCTCCGTTGAATGATCTGGTGACACCTACATTGTCTAGTCAGTCAGTGAGTCAGTAATCACTTTATTTCGATTAGCATCAAAATCATGAAAGTACAATAAAAACATCAATACATTTCAGTCCATAACATAAAATTCAATATAAATACAGTGTCAAACATAAGCAAAATTCACTCCTGTTAAAAATCTGGATAAATACCAGCAAACAGTAAAATTGTCTAAATATTGCATTCATAAAGTAGCTGGTTCTTGCTTGATTAAAATTCAGGGGCACAAGTAATGGGAGAACATATTTATGTTGCATATTGGCCCATTTAAGGCAAATTAAGACAATATGGAAAGTGTCAAGTACAGTGAGCACATTCCATCTGCAAATGGGAGGGTCTGATGGCTTATGCCAACCCATTGGTAATTGGGGGACATGTTCAAATGAAAGCATGTTAAAAATATATGAATAACCAGCATATCCAATGTTAAATAAAATTAAATTTAATCTATGGATTTCGCCATGACATAATGTGTATAGCAATGTTTATGCTGTGATTCTAGAGTTCTAGCTTCTTGGTTATAAACCTTGAATGCTTTCTTAACCCATACAATATCTGATTTAGAGATTAGCTCTGGTGAATTAAAAAGATGATTTTTTGCCCAAATTTGTCAGGTTGTTTTTACATAACTCAACCATGGTATGTGCAAGCTATAGTCCATATTCAGACTCTCTCTCATTCAAAGTCGTTTTTGGGCCATCTGGAACACCATAAAAGTATAGGACGCAAATGTATGTAGTCAGGAATAAAGCCTACCCCTATCTCATTGTGTAATATTTCTGCAGGGACATTCTGAGGAATTTGTAAAAGTTTTCTTCTGTTTGTATAGAAATGGTAGATTTATAACCCCAAATCTCCACTCCAAAAACTACGATTGGAACATACTTAGCATTATAGAGGTGTAACGCATATTTTATATGGCAGTGGCCTAAACGCCTGGAAAAGACATCAATGCTAAAGGCGAACCAATTAAAGGATTGAATATGTGATTTCCATAAAGGGTCCCAGGACAATTTATCATCCAGCATGATGCCGAAATAGTTAAACATGTCCTGCTTACCTATATTATGATCCTTTATCGCATACGTTTTAGTCTTGGTATTTCTGGGTCCCATTGTCATGGTATATGAATTAAACAAATTGATTTTTAGGCCCAGATTTTCCATAAAATCATACAATTGGCGTAGTAAAAATTGCAAGGGAGGCAGGGGAGAAAAGAGACATGGGTCAATTTTGGAGGCTTGTTAACAACCTTTGTTTTCAGGATAGTAATACCCCAGAGATTGGAACACACATTTTACCAGAAGAGTGGTGTCTCACTTTCAGGGTTTGTACAATCACGACCAGGAGTTAGTGCCGGAAAGGGGGTGGGAAGATCCACTGGGGTCAATTATTGAGTTCTCCCGAGCGGATATCACACAGGGGATAGAGGGTCTGTACAAACAAAGCTCCAGGCCCGGATGGTACACCCCCAGATTTATACCTGAGTAATGTAGACCTCTGGGCCCCCATTCTCACTAGAGTGCTAAATGCGGCAGTACAGACTGGCCTACCATGTTCCTGGTCAACAGCAGTTATTATCCCCATTTTCAAGAAAGGTAACAGGGATAATCCGCAATGTTTTAGACCAATCTCCCTGATAGATTTATCTGCCAAAATCCTGGGTCGGGTAATCCTGCAGCGGTTGATGGAATGGACAGAGGATAATCATATAATCACGGATATCCAATATGGCTTTAGAACCGGGAGTCCACTAGTGACCAATGTCTTAATCTTTACATGCTGGTTGCAAAGTACACTAAAGCCAGAAATGAAGCCATGTATTTGGGGTTCATGGACCTTGCAGCCGCTTTTGATAATGTTAACAGAAATAAGTTATGGTGCCTTATGAGGGACATGGGTATTGATTTGGGCTTGATCAAAATTCTCAGGGAGCTTCACCAGGACACAACAGCTAAAGAATGCTATAACCTAGAGGGGGAGAACACCAACTCCTTCCCTTGTACGAGCGGTGTGAGGCAGGTGTGCATTCTTGCCCTCTTTATGTTCTCGTTATATATTAACAACTTAGAACAGTCTCTGTTAGATTTAAATATTGACTGCCCGAGAATAGGAACGCCCCAAATACCGGTGCTCTTATATGCGGATGACGAGGTGTTGCTTGCCGCACCCCGAGGAGCCTGCAAAGCCTGCTTGATGGATTTGTGAAATTCATGGACACCTTGGGGCTGGCAGTGAATTTGAACAAGTCCTTTGTGATGTTGGCAGGTCCCAAACCCTGCAAGAGGTTTGTATACAAAATTGGGAACCACCAACTGGAAACAACTCCCTCTTTCACCTACCTGGGGTTGCTTTTTGATGGTGCACTCAAATTTAGATCCCTAGTGGAGGAACGATGTACAAAATTAATCTCCACAAATGGGGCTTTACTAAATTTTGGCCGAAGGTTGGGCCGGTGGTCCCCAGAACAGGTTATGAACCTGTATGGCTCGATTTGCTGGTCTAAAGCCACGTATGGCTCAGAAGTCTGGGGTTATGTCAATCTAGAGCAATTGCAGCTGATGGAAAATACATTTATGCGAAGGATTCTAAGGGTCCCCCAGAGTTTCCCAGCTGTAATTGCACACTAGGAATTAGGGAGACCCTTTCTAGAGGACGAACTCAAGTCAAGACTGATCATGGCCTGGCTAAAAATCTGGGTCAACCCGGAGGCAGACTTAAATAGACAAATTCTGAGAGACTGCCTGTCCAGGGACAAAGGATTACAAATACCTTGGCTCAATTATGTTAAGGTAACTCTGGAGGGCATTGACCAGAGGGATCTTTTCTCTAACTCTAGTCCTATTGTCACTTCTAATAAAAGGAAAATTAAAAGGTTGTTGATTGATCAATTCTCCACACTTAGAACAAATCGGGAGATGTTAAAACACACTGTACTTGCATATAGCTCCATCAAGAATTTAGAGGGTATGGAGCCATACCTCTATCTGATGTAAAATGCCCAGGATAGGTTTTTAATGACCCGTTTTAGGCTCAATCTTTAACCTCATATACTGGCAGATCCACCAGGTTTTACACTGACGATTGAGCAGAAGGGTGCCTGCGGCTGCGACAATTTGTCTCCGCAGGACACCCTTCATTTTGTACTTTTGTAAGTAACCTAGACGTAGATTCCTGGTAGAGATTCTAAAAAAAGAGAAGTTCCGTTACGCTAAAACGGCCTTACTGTTTTTACAAAGAGCACATGATCCACGGTCACTATGTTGTATCATGAATTTTATTAAGACTGCTGTAAAGTTAAGAAATTCAAGAGGGGAGGGCTCTTGAAGGGACCCTTGTAGAGTATACTGTTTACTTGATTTTATATTCAAACCTGCGATAGTCTTATTTAGCATAATGTAATTCTTTTTTAAAAATTGTATATATGTGTACTTCTATGATGTTTTTAACTATCGAATAAAGAATTACTGACTGACTGACTAAAGGTATAGGTTTGAATTCTGTTCTTTAGGGCCTGTACCAGGCCTGAACCTGTATTGATTTTCTGGCAAGATAGTCGTATTATTAGCCCAATCTGTTAAACGCTTCAGCAAAACCCTACCCAACACTTTTACTTCTGCATCTATCAGAGAGATTGGTTGGTAGCATGCTGGATCTGCTCCATTCCCTTTTTTGAAGATGGGTACTATGACTGATTGCTTCCATGAAGAGGGAATGTGGCTTCGCGCTGACGCATTCAGATGTTGGGTAATTAATGGGGCCCACAGATCTTTACATGATTTAAAAAGGTTACCTGGAACCCCATCCGGGCCTGGAGCTTTCCCAGTTGACAGTTCTGTTATGCTTTGCCTCACCACCTCCAATTCAAAATAGACATTGATTACTCTGCCGGACATGCAATATGATTACAATCACTGTCACCTGCATATATACAACTAAAATGGCCTTCCCACCTTTGCACAGGTATAATTACACTCAAATCCGGTGCTGTTCCCTCATTATATAGTGGCTGGTTAATGACTTTCCAGAAGGCTGCATTATTCATTTTATTACAAGCCTCCTTAAGCTTATCCCAAGCATCTCTGTTCAGGGCGCTTAGCCTATTCCTGCAAGCTAAGGCATATGCACTCCTAGCTGCTTTAATAGCGCATATATGCCTTGGTTTGGAGTGCTATCTTTGGATTTTTATAGGCCCATGAACAATTCTTATCAAATCATTTAGGACCTGGACTAAATGTCTTGCTGTTATGTATAGTCAGGGCTCGCCGGACCTCAGTACAAATAATTGAAAATAAGTCTAGAATGGTGTGATCGTGCGTTTCAATATTTAAGCAAGCCTTAAATTCACGACTACAATTCTGGACCAAATTCCTCAGAAAGTCCTCCGCAATGACCTTTCACCAACTAATACACCTCCCTTGAGTTTTAAGTGTAAGCGGGTGTTTATAGATGATGGCAGTATTACCCACAGAGTAACACCAGCCAAATTCTGCTGTAATTGAGTTGTGATCACTAAAGATACTCCATACTTTTTTAATTTCCATCAAAAACTGAGTCAAGCATGCAGATACAAAAATATAATCAATAGTTCAACTTCTTCCCTTGAAAGTTGTGCTGGCCGTGGGTGAGTCGTCTCTTCTTTAGATTAAAGGTTCATAAGGTTAACTCTGGGACCATAAGGTTAAGATTATCACCCTGACTTGAGTTGCTGAAATCAATCCACTTAAAGCCCTCCATATGTTCCTGATCCCTCCTTTTCTCAACACATGTCTCACAAGGATGTAAGTTGAAATCCCCAACCAGTAGGACTATTGTTAAGAAGGACCACTCTAGCAATGTTTTTTTGCAGAATCTTCTAAGCTCTATGTTCATTGATTATCAGCACCTTTATATAATGGGCAAAAGATAGTAGCACTCCCAAAATAATTCCAGAATCAAATGTTATAAGTTCTGTGGTGCAATCTAGTCTTAAACTTATGAATGTTGCCAGGCTCCCTTTTGCTGTACCATACGGGGAGGCCTCGGCTTTAGCTTGAAAGGCAATAAACCCATCCATAAATAAAATCCCCTCTATGTCCCAGGTTTATTGAAAGCACACTATCCCATATGCTTTGCATAGGTCCACCCACCCTTTATCAGCTAATGGTGTGCTTAACCCTGCAATATTCCAACTAAGTGCGGACAAATTGCTTTTTGTATTATTCCAGAGTACTCCATCTCCAGTGGACCTCTGTTATATCATTAGCACACAAATTAATTTCCTCTCTGGGATCAAGCTGACAGTGACCATTCTCTTCTCTAGAAAGTCAATCTACATCTGCTAGGGCATTACAATAATTATATGTAGGCATACCAGAAAAGCTGGGCATGCTCACCATGCCTTAAAGTGAAACACATTCACAAATAATACAGTTCTAAAAGTTTCTTGCGTGTATATTCCATATTTATTGCTTCCATTTTATTCTATGATCCATTATGATGCTAATATGTTCAGACTCTGAATTTCATCCACTTTTTAAACGTGCCCATCCTGGCTTTCACTCAAAACATTTGGGGATTCACCATTTCTCACACCGCAGCATGAGGTCTTTGAACCCAATATAGTTCAGGCATCAACTGCCCTTCTTCAGGGGTAACTGTGGGCAGCTGAGCACTTGCAGGAAAATACCTCATGTAGCTTGTTGAATCCCTATATCTTTAAAAGGAGGTTAGCCTCATGGCCCTAGGAGTCCACATTTTTGTCCTGGGTAGACGAGGGACAGGCCTCTATGCAATTCTCAGGTCTCGGACAGCTGGCTCAGTACTCTTCAGATATTCCACAGTTCCAGGAGTGTTCTGAAATGGGTGACAATTTTTAAAAGCTATTTTTCCAATATATTCAGTATAAATCTGATTTTACTACTAAAATGCTATTGTAGTAATATTTTCACATTTTGAAAAACTAAATTTGCAGTTGTTGCAATGGTGGAGATAACATGTATTAAATGTAATACTGTATCCTAGTGTTTTGCTATGGAACAGCCAATCTTGTTACAGTAGAAATGGCTTTTAGGGCCTCATCAAGGCAAGGGTATGGTTAACTTTAAATCTTTACATGTTCTCCTCCTGCAATTGCCATAGACTCGTGCTCATGGGCTATTTGGCCTACTTAAGGGTGACATAAATGGTTAAATGGAAGGGTTAGTCCTCTGAAAATGGGTTTTTGACTGGTCGAATTTGTACTTAAAATCTAACTAGTCAGGCTACTGGTGGCAAGGCAAAACTAATGTTTAGATTGTCACTATAGCAGATTGCACAGTGGGTGCTACAGTCTACATGAGACATTAAACGTACAGGTCTTAGTTACATCTTGGCACTATATAATAGAGCCTTATAGATAAGGTACATATGCAAATTAGGAGTATACCAATTTCATCATGTTGAAAGGAGGAGCAAAAACACTTCACCACTGGTTAATAGAGGTAAAATCCATAGTTATATAGACTGGAAAAATTGGGTTAGGCCAAAGCAAAAGAAACTCGGCAGTGACCCTACAGAAAGGGAACATTTCTAACACCATGCCTAATTGTAAATGATCCAGAATGAAAACTTAACCTCATAGCTGCTAGTAAACATCCCTCCCCAGTGCTGCGCTGTCCAATGGAACTAGTGCTGAATGGACGTCCAATAGTCGTGCGCAGCACTGGGGAGGTAGTGCTGCCGTCGGCCAACGCACCGAGGCAGCACTTAAGGGGTTAAGAATCCTGTATTTGTTACGAATTTGGTTGCCTTCTAGCTTGGTCTGAATTCTCCATGTAGCTAAAAGCACATAGATGTTTTGGTTTCAGAGCGGTAGTATATGGTGCTCTACATATATCAAACATGCTTTACTAGAACTGTTGCGCTCATCTTTCAGGTTGTCATTAACTTCTCTGGTCTTTCTACAAGAGCTGATGGATGTTAAAACATTTATGTAAAGAAAATAGTAACCGAGCAACACTCACCTTCCTCAGTCTGCTCATACAGAGAGACTGCAGAGCAAGGTTCTAATTTTCATATTAAAGACACTTTGAAAATGTTCAGTAAATGTGAAAAATTACATCAACTGTAACATATTTAATGATAAAATGTCTCAATTTCCGTTTTATGATTGTGAGATGATTGTTTTGCCCCCACATGCATCCGACTACAAGTGGTAGGTCACCACATTTTGTTTCTGGATATTTCTCTACCCCATCTACAAGCATTGAGAACTAGCTCCTCGAAAAGGCTAACACCTCTTTATAATGTGCTTCATAATGAAAGGCATGGCAGGGGTGTGTGAAATTTCCTTTAATTGTATGTGTGCAATTCTACACAATGTTGGGAAAATTCCACAAAATTAAGTATAATTACACAAGCAGTTTCTAATACTGATCACTTAACTAAATTCTCTCCTAGAACAGAGTAGGTGCACATCTGAGCTCATGAGAGTGCTTTTAGAAATCCTTCACAAGTAACAAAATGTAAACAGGATATGGACAAGGAGTTTGCTTGAGCAGGAAGGATTGAGAGTTAATATAAGTATTTTGAATTTCTCAAGGGCACAAATTTGAACCTGATTAGCACTTTTAGCCTAATTTTGTCTCTGTCCCCATTTTGGGAAATTGGCCATCCCTGCACCTTTAGCACCACAACCAATGGTCCAGGAGTGGGTGGAGACATCTTGGGGGCTCAGGTTGGGTCCAGGTGTGGGTTCAAGATTGGTGGGCGCCTTTTATGACCCTGTAGCTCTGAACAGGAGGCCAACAAACTAACCTTTGGAGTCACTTCTGGAAGTCATGGGTGCTGGTGAAGATGCAGAGCTGACTTCTGCAGGAGCAAGCTAGGCACTAGGTACACAAGAAGTCCTTTCAAATACAGCAGCGTCTGGCAGATGGCACAGCTACATGACGTTCGTTACATCTAAAGACTGCAGGCAGAAATAATTGTGCTCTAATCTGAGCTGCTGCTTTGCGTGCATGCACACACTGCCGTTCAAGCTCTGGGATTTACTGCTCGAGCAATGGCAGACTACACTTACCTGAAAGCAGGCAAAGGCAGTGCACCAATTATTATTGTGGTTACTCGTGAGTAGTGACAGGCAAGTGCTGAGCGGCAAGGAATGCTGACAGGAGAAATGTGGGACTTCTGGAGTACAACTGGTAAGATTAGAGAAGTAGTGTACAAGATTAGGGCGGTCACAGTAGCAGGCAGGCCTATGAGACTCCTTTAGAAGATCCAGTATTGAACTGAAGAGTGGGTCAGAAGGTTCTATTTTTATACCCTCGTGCCTTTCTTCTGGAAGGTGGGAGAAGCTTCAGGAAAAGATCTTTGAAGTGCTTGGAATTTCCTCACTCTCCTGCCCTGGCCAGAAAGATGGTTGCAGTGACAACAAAGGGTCATTTAGGCCCTTTGCGTGAAGGCAGAGCACAGGATTTTTGGGTGTCAGTGGAGCTGTACTTAGCTCCGACTCCATCCTGTCTGCAGATGGCCGATTGAGGCACACTGAATCCCTCTATTAAACCCTCCATTATGTGATTGCCTGAGAGGAATTCACAACGTCCAAATGTCAGCTACACCCAATCTTGTGACCCAAGACAGGCTGCAGGCACAAAGTACAGAAAAATGCCAATTTTCCAAATTAAAATGAAGAACTTGAATTTACCATTAAAGAGAGTTTATCATTACAGTTTCATAGTTGCCAAACATGATATATAAGCCTGCTTTCAATATGTAAAACAGCATATTAATGCAGGAGATCCGCAATGTTATCCTATGGACGGGGTAGGTCTCCCAGTAGTGAAAAATGAATTTAGGAGTATTTCTCTACCAGGACATGTAAAAGTACATATCTAAACATTTAATTACACAGCCCCTGCCGAATAGGCTACATATGGCCTACCTTAGGGGAGACCTATATGTAAAAAAAGTAATGGTGAATAGCAGGCTTTTTACAAAAAACTCCATCGAGAAGAGTTTACCAGCGCCACCCAGGGGCGTAACAAAGGACACTGCAGCCCCCTGGGTTACCCATACTGGAGGGTGGCCCCCTTGGCCAACGCTGATGTTGAGTGTGAGGGGCCCCCCAGCACATCTTGCATCACGTTTTGTCACGCCACTGGTGCCGCCATCAACCCTGTGCTAAATTCTGTAGCTGTGCACCATATGCGTGCACAGGTGAGTCATTCTCAAGTCAACCACTACATGACGTTCGTCACAGCTAAAGGCTGCAGGCAGAAATAGTTGTACCCTAATTTGAGCTGCTGCTTTGCGTGCATGCACACACTGCTGTTCAAGCTCTGGGATCAACTGCTCGAGGAATGGCAGACTCCACTTACCTGAAAAGTAGGCAAAGGCGGTGCACGTATTATTATTGTGGTTACTCATGAGTAGTGACAGGCAAGTGCTGAGTGGCAAGGAACACTGACAGGAGAAATGTGGGACTTCTGGAGTACAACAGGTAAGATTAGAGAAGTAGTGTACAAGATTAGGGCGGACCTAGCGCTTTTCTCTTCTTAGTGTTCCCTTCATGCTCGTCATGTCGGACTTCTTCCTCTCTCATTTGGCCCATCTGTCTGAACTCCGCGTACCAAGTCCAACTAGGACAACTGGGTTGTTGAACTGCGTGCCACAAGGTATTTGAGTCTGACTAAGACTGCGAGCGGATAGTAAAGAAACCTGGTCTTCTCTACTACACTGCAGCTGGAGAGGTATCCACTGTATAACTTACTCCTGCCTCCCTTCTACGGACTGCCCCTTGTTATCCACACTGGGAGAACAGGACAGTCAGCAAGTGCATCCCAGCAGAGACCGGCCTTTGATTCTAGTCCAACACTGACTGATGCTACTTCAATCCATCGGCGCGTCTATGGGCTACTCGTCATGACTTGAGGCACTACATGTCAAATGAAGGCATTAGGCGGGGCAAGGTGCCACAGACACATTATTATTATTTTTTTCTAAGAGACTCCGTGTGGAGAACTCCACGGAATTATGCGGAGTTCTTATCAAACTCTGCAGAATTCCTTGAAGTAGAACTCCGCAAACTGCCCACCCTTAAATAAAAGGTGAGTTCAAGGCTTGGCGGAGGTATTTCAATGCCAGGTCGACATAGCATTGTAACACTGCATCCAGGCTGCAATGGAAGGCCTGGGACATGTTTAAAGGGCTACTTAAGTGGGTGGCACAATAAGTGATGCATGCCCAATGGTAGCATTTAATTGATAGATTCTGGGTCTATGATATTCACTCTACAAGGGACTTATAAGTAAATGAATATGCCAATTAAGAAAATGCCAACCAAGCCATGTTTAGGGCAGTAAGCACAAGCACTTTAGCACTGGCTAGCAATGGTAAAGGGCACCGAGTTCTAAGGCCATTAAAAATGAAATTCAGCAAACATTGAAGGTAAGTAAACACAACATTTGGGGGAAGATCCCCATATGGCTGACATGTCTAACAATGGATATGCCTGTTTCACACCTGCGAGGAACTACCTCCTTTTCTGCTATTTACCTATAAATAATTCTCCTGATATTTCAATGAGCAATACAAATATGTGGTTGCATGTACAGACTCATTTCCTCAAAAGCAACTCTTGGAAATATTCTGTCAGCCACCCCAAGCTGCTCGAAAACAATGCATGTTTATTTATTAAACCTGGACGTGGCATTAAAAATCCTGGCTTTTCAGAGTGAGAGACCAAAATAATATTGAACAAATAAAACCAATGGCGCTATGCAAGTACAGGATGGATTCAAAATCATCCACAGTGGCTGTGCTTAAAAACTATATTTTAATACTGGAGGTATTAATGCTTTACTGCAGGCAGTCAAATGGTTGTTCAAAAAGATGATACATTTCTTTCAAACCTCTAGAAACACAACATTTTAATATTAAATTGGTTAAATTTTGAAATCCAATATGAACCTATAAATGACTACGTAGAGCTAAATGTTCTCTGGTGTTGATATCCGGCCTGAACAGACTGATGTAATATTTGGGAATGAACAAACAGTCCAGCGCTGGAAGCTAAGATGGCGAAGATCTCCACGGCCACCATGTACCTGCCTTTAGTGCTGATATAGACTGGGAAGAAAGAGACCCAGACGCTGCAGAACACCAGCATGCTGAATGGGATGTGCTTGGCCTCGTTGAATTTATCCGGGAGGTTCCTGGGTCCTGGCTAAGAAAGCCACCATGAAGCTGACAATGGCCAACAGACCCATGTAACCAATCACACAGTAGAAAGCAGTGACAGAGCCCTGGTCACACTGCAGGATTATCTTCCCAGTCTCAGACTGTGTGTCAGTGCCAGGGAGAGGTGAGTAACCAAGAGAGACAGATTGTCACTTCTCCCAGTGTGCACAAGAGGACAGTAGAGCCGGACATTCGGGATCCCATCCATCTACTTAATCTGCTCCCAGGCCTGGTGGCATTAAAGGCAATGACAACAGTGATGGTTTTTGCTAAAACAAGACACAGCAACAGTAAAAATAATCCCAAATGCAGCTTGTTGGATCAGACAACTCCATGCCACAGGGCGCCCAATAAATAAGAGGGAGCAGAGAAAGGCCAACATTAGGGTGGAGAGGAGTGTATAGCTTAGATCACGGTTATTGGCCTTCACTATTGGTGTGTCTCGGTGTCTGAGAAACATTCCCAGCACTGCAACAGTGACAGCAGAGAAGATCATGGCCACAGTGGACAAAATTACAGCAGGTGCATCACTTTATGAGAGGAAAACAATGACCTTTGGGAGGCATCCATTCTTCTCGACATTCGGCCACTGGTGCTCAGGGCACTGCTCACAGTTTTCCATGTCTATAATAAAAATGCAATAAAAAACAAAAAAAAAAAAACAGGTGATGGACAGAATGCAGAACAATGTCATACATTCACCCCAGCACAGAGATCTGGGCCTAAATCCATCGTTTTTTTGCTCACAATGCCATTCCTGTTTGAACCCAGCCATGTGCAAATCAGTCTTGACCCTGTGCCCCATGGGAACAGTCCAGCCCGAACTGCTAAGCCAGGTCGTCCCTGGCTTGGAAACAAGCATCCAAGGACCGGTTTCGGGCTTTCAGCCCTAATCAGCCTGGATAGCTTGATTCCAGTGGTATGGAGAGCACGGGACTCACGTCTGAGCATACCCGTCCCACTCGGGGTGACAAATGCAAAAAAAAAACGGTGATGGACAGAATGCAGAACAATGTCATACATTCACCCCAGTACAGAGATCTGGGCCTAAATCCATCGTTTTTTTGCTCACCATGCCATTCCAGTTTGAACCCAGTCATGTACTGGGTTGAATGTATGACTTTGTTCTGCATTCTGTCCATCAACTGTGGTTTTTGCATTTGTCACCCCGAATGGGATGGGTATGCCCAGACGTGAGTCCCATGCTTTCCACACCAATGGATTCAAGCAAGCTGGGCTGAAGACGGCTGGAATGCCAGAAACCGGTCCTCGGAAGCTTGTTTCCGGTCCAGGGAAGGCATGGCTTGGCAGTTCGGGCTGGACTGTTCCCATGAGGCACAGGGTCAGACTGATTTGCATATGGCCATGTCTGAACTGGGGTGGTGTGGAGTGCAAAAAAACGATGGATTTGGGCCCAGATCTCTGTACTGGGGTGAATGTATGACATTGTTCTGCATTCTGTCCATCAACTGTGGTTTTTGCATTTATAATAAAATGCAAACACAGTCAGTCATTTCTACTGGATAAAACTGTTTAGAAATGTGTACTTGGTAGTGTGATAAAGCATTTATCCCCACATTATTTCAGAGGGGATGGTTGTAGTTCGACGTGTCTTCTCCTCCCTATCCCCTGCTACCTTTGTAGCTCATGGTTTACAACCCCTCTCCCATGCTCTGGGATTTCAGTGCAACACAACCCTCTTCCCCCCAGATAGCTCCTCACCCCAGGTGCCACGTATCACTTCATCAAAGCAGTATGGCTAATCCACTTAACTCTGACCTATCAGGGCAGGCGACTGGAAGGCTGAATTTTGGCATACAGACAAGAAATGTTTATAAAAAATGTTCTGTATATTATAGGATAAATCCAACCAAAGCATATTGTTGAATTATCAACACCATTTTCCCAAGCCCTTGAATGATATTTTTCATCAATCAATCAATCAAGAAATTTGTATAGCGCGCTACTCACCCGGAGGGTCTCAAGGCGCTTGGGGGAGGGGGGTCCGCTACTGCTCGAACAGCCAGGTCTTGAGTTGCTTCCTGAAGGAGAGGTGGTCTTGGGTCAGACGGAGGTGGATGGGTAGGGAGTTCCAAGTCTTGGCTGCCAGGTAGGAGAAGGATCTTCCTCCCATGGTGGCTCTTCGAATGCGTGGAACGGCGGCGAGGGTGTGGCTGGTCGATCGCAGCTGTCGGGTGGGAGTGTAGAAGGTCAGGCGGTTGTTGAGGTACCTGGGGCCCAGGTCGTGGAGGGCCTTGTGTGCGTGGGTGAGGAGTCGGAACGTGATTCTCTTGCTGACGGGGATCCAGTGCAGGTCTCTCAGGTGTCCGGAGATGTGGCTGTGTCTGGGGATGTCTAGGATGAGTCGTGCGGAGGTGTTCTGGATGCGTTGGAGTCTTTTCTGAAGTTTGGCTGTGGTTCCAGTGTTGAGGGTGTTTCCGTAGTCCAGTCGGCTGGTGACGAGTGCCTGTGTGACCGTCTTTCTGGTTTCGGTGGGGATCCATCTGAAGATCTTTCGGAGCATGAGTAGGATGTTGAAACATGATGATGAGACGGCGTTGACTTCTCTGGTCATCTAGAGGGAGGAGTCCAGGATGAAGCCCAGGTTGCGTGCATGGTCCGTTGGTTTGGGTGCGCTGCCCAGGGCAGGGGGCCACCAGGAGTCGTCCCAGGCAGAGGGTGATGATCCTAGGATGAGGGCTTCCGTCTTGTCTGAGTTCAGTTTCAGGCGGCTGTTCATCATCCACTCGGATACGTCATTCATCCCTTCGTGTTGGTTGGTTCTGGCGGTGGCTGGGTCGTTGGTGAGGGAGAGGATGAGCTGGGTGTCGTCGGCGTATAAGATGATGTTGAGGTTGTGTTGGCGTGCGATGGCTGCGAGGGGGCTCATGTAGACGTTGAAGAGGGTGGGGCTGAGTGACGATCCTTGTGGTACGCCGCAGATGACTTCGGTGGCCTTGGATCTGAACGGGGGAGGCGGACTCTCTGGGTTCTTCCGGTGAGGAACGAGATGATCCACTCTAGTGCCTTCTCTTGGATTCCGATGTTGCTGAGGCGCTGCACTAGGGTGCGGTGGCAGACAGTATTGAATGCTGCAGAGAGGTCCAGGAGGATGAGGGCCGCTGTTTCCCCGTTGTCGAGCAGGGCTCGGATGTCGTCAGTGGCTGCGATGAGGGCAGTCTCGGTGCTGTGGTTGGCTCGGAAGCCGGACTGCGAGTGGTTGAGGGATCCGTTCGTCTTGAGGAAGGCGGCAAGCTCTCTGTTGACGGTCTTCTCGATGACTTTGGCAGGGAAAGGGAGGAGCGAGATGGGGCGGTAGTTCTTGAGGTCGGTGGGGTCTGCTGATGGTTTCTTCAGGAGGGCGCTGAGTTCGGCATGCTTCCAGCTCTCCGGGAAGGTGGCGGTGCTGAAGGAGTGGTTGATGATGTCCCGGAGTTGGGGTGCGATTTCGGAGTCGGCCTTGTTGAAGATGTGATGGGGGCATGGGTCATTTCGTGATCCGGAGTGGATGGTGTGCATCGTGTGGATGGTCCCCACCCTAACAGATATCCCCGAGTTGGCCCAGTGGCGCCAAGAAGCAGGTCCATCCCGAGAAGAGTTCTGCCAGGAGCAGACCTCCTGCCCTGCCCTGGATGGGCTTCGGCAACAGGCCGCAGCCCAGGCCGCCGGAGACCAGTCCGGCTCCCACTACCTTTACTGGGAAAACGGCCTACTTTACAGCGAACAAAAGACCGCCGAACTAGGGTCAGCCCGAGTGCTGGTGGTACCCCTACGTTTCCGCGGCCTCCTCCTCAACCTGGTCCACGATGTGCCCCTGGCGGGACACTTGGGCCAAGATAAAACCTACCAACGACTAGTGACCCATTTCTACTGGCCCCGCATGCGGGCCGATGTGAAACACCACTGTAAGTCCTGCCCCACGTGTCAGGCCAGCGGCAAAAGCGGAGGTAAGCGCAAGGCTCCCCTCCAGCCCTTTCCAGTTGTCAGTACCCCCTTTGAGAGGGTGGGAATCGACATTGTCGGACCTCTGGACCCCCGGACCTCCTTAGGTCACAGGTTCATTCTTGTCTTGGTCGATCACGCCACCCGATACCCTGAAGCCATCCCCCTCCGGACAGTGACGGCCCCGGTCGTGGGCCGGGCCCTCATGGGGATCTTCTCCCGGGTGGGATTCCCGCGGGAAGTGGTGAGCGACCGAGGCACAAACTTTATTTCCCGGTACATGAAGTCCCTTTGGCAACAGTGTGGGGTGTCGTACAGGTTCACCACCCCATACCATCCCCAGGGTAACGGCCTGGTTGAGCGGTTCAACCGCACCCTGAAAGGAATGATCATGGGTCTCGAGGAGCCCTTGCGACGTCCTCCTGCCCTGCCTACTGTTCGCATACCGAGAAGTTCCCCAGAAATCCTTGGGGTTCAGCCCTTTCGAGCTGATCTATGGGCACCCCGTCCGGGGTCCCCTCAGCCTGGTCAAGGAAGGCTGGGAGACAGCCCCCCCGAGCACACCCCCCAATGTGTTCTCCTACGTCCTGGCCCTCCGGAACCAGACGCGGAAATTTTGCGAGCTGGCCAAGGCCAACCTGGAGGCCAGCCAAGAGGAGATGAAACGCTGGTACGACCAGAATGCCACTCTGGTCGAGTTTCAGCCCGGCCAACAGGTTTGGGTCATGTCCCCAGTAGATCCTTGTACCCTTCAGGACAAGTGGACTGGACCCTTTAAGGTGATAGAGCGCAAGAGCCAGGTCACGTACCTCGTCGATACGAAATCGTCCAGGAATGCCCTGAAGGTTCTACACGTGAACCGGCTCAAACCCCACTTTGTGCGTTCTGAATTGGGATTACTCCTTGCCACCGACGACGGAGAGGAAGAGGAAACGGACCCTCTACCGGATCTCCTGTGTGCGAAGGACCAAGATGGCTCCGTAGCGGGAGTAAGTCTCTCCTCCTCCCTCACCCCCGTGCAGCGTGAAGAATGTCACCAGTTGCTGGGACAATTCTCAGACCTCTTCTCCCTCACCCCCGGCGTCACCAGTTGGTGCGTCCACGACGTGGACACCGGGGACAGCCCTCCGGTACGGCACAGAGCCTACCGAGTCCCTGACCGAGTTCGAGCCTGCATCAAGGCTGAAGTTGACAAGATGTTGGCCCTGGGAGTAGTAGAAGCCTCCGACAGCCCATGGGCTAGCCCCGTGGTCCTGGTTCCAAAAGGCGGCCGCCCCCGGCACTGTTCCTGAGTTGAGGTTCTGCGTAGACTACCGCGGACTCAACGTAGTCACCCGAATCGACGCACACCCCATTCCCCAAGCCGACGAACTCATTGACCGCCTAGGGTCGGCTCAGTACCTCAGTACCTTCGATCTCACCAGTGGCTACTGGCAGATCGGCCTCACGGAGAAGGCCCGAGAAAGGTCTGCTTTCTCCACTCCGGATGGCCACTTCCACTTCAGAGTAATGCCCTTCGGCATGAAAAACGCCCCCGCCACCTTCCAGCGACTGGTCAACCAGGTCCTGGCCGGGTTGGAAAGTTTCAGCGCGGCGTATCTCGACGACATTGCCGTGTTCAGTGGCCACTGGCCCGAGCACCTGCACCACCTCTGGGAGGTGCTGGACGCCCTGCGCCGCGCCGCGTCGGGCTCACCATTAAAGCTAGCAAGTGCCAGATAGGACAGAGCTCCGTGGTATACCTCGGGCACCAGGTTGGCAGCGGCCTCGTAGCCCCCCTCCAACCCAAGATCGACGCTATCAATGCCTGGGAGACCCCCACGACCCAGATCGAGGTGCGGGCCTTCCTAGGACTCACAGGGTACTACCGTAGATTCATCAAGGGCTACGGGGTATTGTAGGCCCCCTCACCGAGTTAACAGCCACGGCAAACCCCAAGAAGGTTAGTTGGACCCCCGCTTGTCAGAAGGCGTTCGAGGAACTGAAAAAGGCCATGTGCACCGCTCCAGTACTACAGGCCCCTGATTACTCCAGAGAGTTTGTGGTCCAGACCGACGCCTCCGAACATGGCATTGGAACCGTGCTCTCCCAGGTTGACGACCAGGGAATTGATCACCCAGTAGCCTTTATCAGCCGGAGACTACTACCCCGGGAGCGGAGATGGAGCACCATCGAGCGAGAGGCCTTCGCAGTAGTCTGGGCCTTGAAGAAGTTGCGGCCCTACCTGTTCGGTACCCACTTCTGGGTCCAGACCGGTCAACGCCCTCTCCGTTGGCTCATGCAGATGAGAGGAGAGAACCCTAAACTGCTACGCTGGTTCATCTCTCTCCAAGGGATGGATTTTACTGTGGAACACAGGCCTGGTGCGGACCACGCCAACGCCGACGGCCTGTCCCGCTTCTTCCGCCTCAGCGAAGAGAACCCCCAAGAGGATGGGTAGTTCTCCTCGTCTTTCAGCTGGGGGGGACACATGTTGGACCCGGCCTCGTGGCGTGGCCCTCGCTGATCCCCACAACCCCAGAACGACGGATGGAACTGATTCCCGTCCACCCAGAACTATATATGAGACTCCTACACCGGACCTGAGACGACCCCCAGACCGCGTGCCTGCACCCGTGCACGTGACCATCAGACTCCATGTTTGACCACCCCGGCCAGCCGGCCGCCTTCTTCCCTCTCGGCAGCCTCTGGCCGCTCCTGGCTGCCGCTAGGCGTGCGTGTCCGGAGCGCCCAGACCCGCCCGGGGGGTGAACGACTCACCAAGTACCCGAAACCAAGGCTTCCATCACACCTCCGGCCCCCTCCCGAGGAACTGGTCTCCCTCACACCTCTGAACCATCCCTGGGGGGCTGGTTTCGATCACACCCTTTGCCTCCTAGCGAGCTGGCTCCAGACCGTGATGAGCGTCTGGGATCCCCTGGACGTATGGTCCCAAAAGCATCAAAGACCCAGTCGCCCAGACAATCAGACGCCTGGCCCTCGGACCTCCAGTCTCCTGCCTCTGAGGGTCCGGACATCAAAGAGCTCCTGGACTATAAGACAGCCTGCCCCCCCCATCTAGCCGGCAGTTGTATCTTGGACAAGAAAGCCCTGCTGATCTGATAGCGGCTGACCTTGAGGAGAACAGACTCTGACCCACCGAGCCCTGCTGACGTCGTCGCGGCTCATCCTTGAAGCTACGGAACTGAACCACCGAGCCCTGCTGACGCTGTTGCGGCTCCCTCTCGAAGAGTAAGACCTGAACCATCGGAGCCCTGCTGACCTCGTCGCGGCCCACTCTTGAGAACAAGAGACGCTTGCTACCAACTTGAGCCCTGCGGACGCTGTCGCGGCTCCACCTGCCTACGAGCACTACGGAGTACTCCTGCTCAAGCCCTGCTGACTTCGTCGCGGCTTAAAGAACCCTCTGGTCCGGCTGGACCATCGACGCTATCCTCACGACAATCTTGACCAGAAGTAAGTCGGACAGCAAGTACCATCGCCAGCCCCCGTACCCCCCAGTTCGAGGATTGAGAACTGTGCGCAGGGTGCGTGGCGTGCCTACTGGCCCTCTAGACTGTCCCGCTTCCCCGTTCCCTTGTTACAAGACTTCCGCGATCCCTTGATCGCTGTATATTGCTTCTTACTTTTACCTTGATAAAGTTCATGCTTGATAAAGGTTCACGGTGTGGCGTCCGTTCGTAAGTGTGGTATGTCGACAGTGTGCACGATCAGTCCTCCCCGGCGAGGACTTCCCCTCGATAAGACTCGGCAGGAATTGTGGGAGAGGAGGGTCTCGGGTGGTTAAGAGAGCATCTTGACCCCTGGGGTCACCGCCTTCCAACACAGAGAGAAGGAGGGAGACAGAAGGAGGGAGACAGATAAAAACTACCATCGACCATCCACCCATAAATTGAAAAAAATGTGTAAAGGAAAAAAGGCACCTCACGGTTGCAACACCAAGGGGGGACAGCTGACTGGTACTCGCCAGCAAACCCCATTTCTCATCATCGGTTACCTTTTTTCCAAGAAGAAAGGAAAGGGAAATAAAAAAGACCACACCAATAAAGCAAAGAACGAAGCCAATGAAAATAAAATGAAAGAGAACCTAGATGTGATTCTACTTTCTACAAACATATACACACATACAAGTTCTCTCGCAACCCACAGGGACTGCGTCTGTGACACGCATGGTCATGTATACAGGGCACCAGGGGTGTACTCACTGCAAACACTCTCATCCACCCTGTGTGGAGCGTGCAGAAGTATGACCAAATGTATGCTTGAAGGCGATGGCCGCCTGACTCCTCGGCTCCGCCGACCCTTCTCCTTTCTTCCCGAAGCGCGCCGGATCCTGATGCCTATCCTGCCTGGAAGTGGGCGCTTCGGAACCGCGCTGGTCTCCTGACTCGGATGATGTGCTCCCTGTAGACCGGCTCGCAGTGACACCGGAGCTCCGTCCTCGTCCTATCCCTCCGTGGCGTGCGAGGGTCCGGGTCTTTGTTCCTCAGCGCGGCTGCCCCTGGACTCGGCAACAAAGACAGCCTGCAGCAGGAGGGATCGGCGGCTGGCGAGACACTGTTGCAATACTCGATACAGCTTGCCGACCGACCCTCCGCGCCTCTATGCCTCCTTGTTCGCTTTTGAAACTGTAGCGAGCGCCAAATTGTATCCTTTGCCCGGCTCGAGATCGGCGCTGTGCGAGTCCTTGATCCTTGGCGCTGCGGCAGACGCCATCTTCTTTGAGACATTGTATCTTGGCTCGTGGCTCCTGGAGACCTGCATGGGTCGCTTCCATTAAGTGAGCAGTTTCTGGCAGCATCTGGACAGCTGGGGTTTGCCCTGTAGCGTTGACCCGTCCTAACTGCGCCACCTCATAGCATCATTAGCTTCATCATCGGGATGGACTCCGGCGGACGCCCCAGCGGACGGCAACATGGCGACACCCTCCGGGGACGTGACTCTGCTGCCGAGAAACCCATTTTGCCTGCAGATGTTTTACATGCCCTATGCGACCTGAGATCACTCATTAGAGCGAGCGCACGAGACCTGAGTGACCGTCTGGATGTTGTACCGCCTGGAGAGCCTTCGGACGTTAGCGCTGCCTGCTACCCCTCGCTAGCCCAGCTGCACCCGGTGATTGGTGGTGATGTCCCGAGCGCCCGGCCATATGTAGCGACGTGGAACCCCCCGGCTGAATCGGCTGTCGTGCCCCCCACCCCGGATGTGCTGGGGCGTGTGGCAGTGGACCCTGCCCTTTGGCTGGAGATTTTGTGGGGGTCGACCTGCCTTGTGCCCACCTTGGGGCCCCCCGGGGTGCCACCCTGTTCTGCCGGAGGATTGTTGCAGTGGCCCTGGCTGGTCGGCCTTCGAGTACTGTTGCTGGGGTTCTATCCTTATTGGATAGCTTCTGACTGCTTGGCGCTACGTGGGACAAATTTCTTTGTGGGGTTTTTGACTCGGTGGCGGTCTTTACATCTGCGCTCCTCGCTCAAGATGGCCGCTACCTGCCCGGACTTCACTGATGGGCTAGATCGACGGGGACAAGGCTGACATTCTCTCTATGGTTTCCGGATGGTTGGATGCTGCTATGGCTGACGGAACACTAGCATAGTTGGACTGATGTATACTACTACACCTTGCTCGCTCGCCTTTTCCATGATGTCTACCATGAAGCTGGACTATGCCGCTACTTCACATCGCAGGGGTCAGGGCTGATGTTGTCTCCTGTTATGCACGGTCTGTCTTTGCTCGCACTGCTAGGGTACTTATGGACTGTCGGGGATAGTGAATATGGGTACTGTATTGGTCGCGGGGCCCGGGATCGGGCGGCTGGAGATATATGATGGTAGTCTCGGGAATTTCTGCTGGTCCTCGGTGATTTCTTAAGGGTAATGGATGCATCGACGGGTGGGGACTATGATGTGACTGTTCTTTGTCTGATTTATTCGTATACTGGCTATGTTTCTCCCCACCTGCACTTTTGCTTGCTACTACTCTTACGCAGTTGGTATTTTAAGTGAGGGATGGTTATAGGACCGGTGGTGACCGAGATTACGTGGAACCTAGCTCCTCCCTGTCCTCTCTGAGAGTTGGAGGGTGGGATGGCTCTTCTCACTCTCAATACTCTCTTTCCCACTTGGGGGTTTCTTGGGGCGACAGGCATGCCTATGGGGGGGGGGTGGGCCGTGGCCTTCCGCTGGTATGCAGGGTGGGGGGATGGGACGTGTTTTATGTTTTCTCTTTGTTTCTATGGCCCTCTTTCTTTTTCTTCTCTTCTTCTGTTTCCTTTTTCTATTTCTCTTCGCTTCCTTTGGGGTCGGGGTTCAGTCTTATCGGGGAGTTTATTGTATCCTCTCTTCATGTGACATATCGATTGATCCTGGTTCACATATGGTGGTCATCTATTTTTCTGTCGCATGCCTTTCTCTAACACGTTTCCTTCCGGATGCTCCTCAAATGATAATAGCTATCCTGGTCACAGATTGGCTTCTACTCGTTTTTGTTTTGTAGTTTTAGAATCTTACTCGACAAAATTATAAAATTAAACCTTTTTATATCCTTATGCTATTGTTCCATATTACATACAATACGCTTTGCTCATAGACTGCTCTAATGGCGTTCTGTTCCGTTGATTCTGCTTTATCCTTTTCCTATATGTCATAGCGGCCGGCCCTGAGGGGTTGTGGGCAGACGCTGTGTACTGTGCTTTGTACCAATAAAGGTTTTAAAAAAAAAAAAAAAAATGTATGCTTGAAGGAAGAGGTTGTATTCAGTGCAGTTCTTTTGCGCCTGTTTGTGTCCTACAGGCCATTCGGGTGCTGGTGTGTGCCTGTGGCTCATGCAAGGCTGTCAGGTATGTGTGTGTTAGATACGGCCAGATTACCTGTATGCGTGGTGGACGGCATTCGGGAGCCTTGCACGCTCACCTGTGCAAGTTTTGTGAGCGGCGCAGGCCCTTTGGGTACCATTTGTGACTTTGGCATGGTCCCCACAGGGTGGACAAGAGTGTGTGCCCCAAAAGGGCTGGTGGTGAAACTGCCTGTCCGGTGCTTGGCCCCAAGATATGCGCTTGCAGGCGCGAGGGTGCGGGCCTTGAAAAGGTGGGGTGGTGGGTGGAGTGCCTTTAACTCGGTGTGAGGACAGGAACGTGGGGGCACCTGGAATGTCTGCCCTGCTTAGCCACTGACACAGGCGGTGAAAGGAGACATGCAATCTCTTCATTGATGCGCAAACAGTACCAACATATATAATGTCCTACAGGCCCATCGGGTGCTCATGTGGGCCTGTGGCTCATGCAGGGCTGTCAGGTATGTGTGTGTTAGATACGGCCAGATTACCTGTATGC
The DNA here is from genome assembly GCF_964263255.1 of Lissotriton vulgaris. Lineage (NCBI taxonomy): Eukaryota > Metazoa > Chordata > Amphibia > Caudata > Salamandridae > Lissotriton > Lissotriton vulgaris. The sequence continues at coordinate 2,091,387,227 of NC_141691.1, forward strand.
GTGATGGACGGCATTCGGGAGCTTTGCACGCTCACCTGTGCAAGTTTTGTGAGCAGCGCAGGCCCTGTGGGTACCATTTGTGACTTCTGCACACTCCATACAGGGTGGACGAGAGTATGTGCCCCAATAGACCCATCAGGTGCAGTGAGTACACCCCTGGTGCCCTGTATACATGACCATGTGTGTCACAGGCATGGTCCCTGTGGGTTGCGAGAGATCTTGTATGTATGTATTTGTTTGTAGAAAGTAGAATCACATCCCCACACCTGACTCAGGTACACCACCACACCACTCAGGGACACCTCCACACTGCTCAGGGACACCACCACACCACTCAAGGACACCACCACATCACTCAGGGACACCACCACATCACTCAGGGACACCACCACATCACTCAGGGACACCACCACATCACTCAGGGACATCACCACATAACTCAGGGACACCACCACATCCCTCAGCAACACCACCACATCACTCAAGGACACCACCACAACACTCAGGGACCACACCACTCAAGAACACCACCACACCACTCAGGAACACCACCACACCACTCAGGCACACCACCACATCACTCAGGGATACCACTACATCATCACTCAAGGACACCACCAAATCACTCAGGGATACCATCACACATCACTCAGGGATATCCCCACACGTGACTCAGGGACATGCCCACACATGACTCAGGGACACCACCAAACCACTCAGGGACACCTCCACACATGACTCAGGGACACCTCCACACATGACTCAGGGACATCCCCACACATGACTCAGGGACATCCCCACACATGACTCAGGGACATTTCCACACATGACTCAGGGACACCATCACACATCACTCAGGGACACCATCACACATCACTCAGGGATATCCCCACACATGACTCAGGGACATCCCCACACATGACTCAGGGACACCACCAAACCACTCAGGGACACCTCCACACATGACTCAGGGACATCCCCACACATGACTCAGGGACATAACCACACTGCTCAGGTACACTACCACACCACTCAAGGACACCACCACATCACTCAGGGACACCACCACATCACTCAGGGGCACCACTCAGGGGCACCGCCAAATCACTCAGGGACACCACCAAATCACTCAGGGATACCATCCCACATCACTCAGGGATATCCCCACACGTGACTCAGGGACATCCCCACACATGACTCAGGGACACCACTAAACCACTCAGGGACACCTCCACACATGACTCAGGGACATCCCCACACATGACTCAGGGACATCCCCACACATGACTCAGGGACATCCCCACACATGACTCAGGGACATCCCCACACATGACTCAGGGACATCCCCACACATCACTCAGGGTCACCATCACACATCACTCAGGGATATCCCCACACATGACTCAGGGACATCCCCACACATGACTCAGGTACACCACCAAACCACTCAGGGACACCTCCACACATGACTCAGGGACACCTCCACACATGACTCAGGGACATCCCCACACATGACTCAGGGACATCCCTACACATGACTCAGGGACTCGACCACACTGCACAGGTACACCACCACATCACTCAGGGGCACCACCACATCACTCAGGGGCACCACCACATCACTCAGAGGCACCACCACATCACTCAGGGACACCACCACATCACTCAGGGACACCACCACATCACTCAGGGACACCACCACATCACTCAGGGACACCACCACATCACTCAGGGGCACCACCACATCACTCAGGGGCACCACTCAGGGGCACCACCACATCACTCAGGGACACCACCACATCCCTCAGGGAAACCACCACAACACTCAGGGACAGACCTGAATGGACAGATACGGCCAGATTACCTATATGCGTGGTGGGAGGGGGACAGAGACGGAGGGAGACTGAGGGTGGAAGATAGAGGGATAGAGATAAAGGGGGGAGACAGAGAGAATGAGGGAGACAGAGAGAAGGAGGGAGACAGAAGGAGGGAGACAGATAAAAACTACCATCGACCATCCACCCATTAACTGAAAAAAATGTGGAAAGGAAAAAAGGCACCTCACGGTTGCAACACCAAGGGGGGACAGCTGACTGGTACTCGCCAGCAAACCCCATTTCTCATCATCGGTTACCTTTTATCCAAGAAGAAAGGAATGGGAAATAAAAAATCACATCACACCAATAAAACAAAAAACGAAACCAATGAAACATAAAATGAAAGAGAACCTAGATGTGATTCTACTTTCTACAAACAAATACACACATACAAGATCTCTCGCAACCCACAGGGACTGCGCCTGTGACAGGCATGGTCATGTATACAGGACACCAGGGGTGTACTCACTGCAAACACTCTCATCCACCCTGTGTGGAGCGTGCAGATGTATGACCAAATGTATGCTTGAAGGAAGAGGTTGTATTCAGTGCAGTTTTTTTTGCGCCTGTTTGAGTCCTACAGGCCCATCGGGGGCTCGTGTGCGCCTGTGGCTCATGCAGGACTGTCAGGTATGTGTGTGATAGATACAGCCAGATTACCTGTATGCGTGGTGGACGGCATTCGGAAGCCTTGCACCCTCACCTGTGCAAGTGTTGTGAGCAGCGCAGGCCCTGTGGGTACCATTTGTGACTTTGGCACGGTGCCCACAGGGTGGAGGAGAGTGTGTGCCCCAACAGCGCTGGTGGTGAAACTGCCTGTCCGGTGCTTGGCCGCAAGATATGCGTTTGGAGGCGCGAGGGTGCGGGCCTTGAAAAGGTTGGTTGGAGTGGCTTTACCTCGGTGTGAGGACAGGAACGTGGGGGCACCTGGAATGTCTGCCCTGCTTATCGCCTGCCGCTGACACATGCGTTGAAAGGAGACATGCAATCTCTGCATTGATGAGCAAACAGTACCAACATATATAATACCCTACAGGCCCATCGGGGGCTCGTGTGCGCCTGTGGCTCATGCAGGGCTGTCAGGTATGTGTGTGTTAGATACAGCCAGATTACCTGTATGCGTGGTGGACGGCATTCGGGAGCCTTGCACGCTCACCTGTGCAAGTTTTGTGCCCTGCTGTTCGCCTGCAGCTGCTCCCCCACTCGTGGTTAGTTCGCACCTAATTTTGACCTTGGTAAAGAGCGCTCGGATTTCTGACCTGCTTTTCGCCCGCAGCTGCTCCCCCACTCGTGGTTAGTTCGCACCTAATGATGACCTTGGTAAAGAGCGCTCGGATTTCTGACCTGCTTATCGCCCGCAGCTGCTCCCCCACTCGTGGTTAGTTCGCACCTAATTTTGACCTTGGTAAAGAGCGCTCAGATTTCTGACCTGCTTTTCGCCCGCAGCTGCTCCCCCACTCGTGGTTAGTTCGCACCTAATGATGACCGCGCCCTAAGCAGCTCCTTCCCCACACGTAATTAGCACGTACGCAATGATGACGTTGGTAAAGAGCGCACGGATTTCTGGCCGGCTTTTTGCCTGCAGCTGCTCCCCCTCACGTGGTTAGAACAGGTGTATCGTTGAAGGAAGAGGTTGTATTCAGTGCAGTTCGTTTGTGCCTGTTTGTGTCCTACAGGCCATTCGGGTGCTCGTGTGTACCTGTGGCTCATGCAGGGCTGTCAGGTATGTGTTTGCTAGATACGGCCAGATTACCTGTATGCGTGGTGGACGGCATCCGGGAGCCTTGCACGCTCACCTGTGCAAGTGTTGTGAGCAGCGCAGGTCCTGTGGGTACCATTTGTGACTTTGGCACGGTGCCCACTGGGTGGACGAGAGTGCGTAGCCAGGGCTGGTGGTGAATACGTTCTTGTCCGTTGCTTGGCCCTGAGATATGCGCGAGCAGGCGCGAGGGTGCGGGCCTTGAAAAGGTGTGGGGGGGAGGGGGTGGAGTGGCTTTAGCTCGGTGTGAGGACAGGAACGTGTGGGCACCTGGAATGTCTGCCCTGCTTAGCCCCTGACACAGGCGGGGAAAGAAGACATGCAATCTCTTTATTGATGCGCAAACAGTACCAACATATATAATATCCTACAGGCCCATGGGGGCTCGTGTGTGCCTGTGGCTCATGCAGGGCTGTCAGGTGTGTGTGTGTGTTAGATATGGCCAGATTACCTGTATGCGTGGTGGACGGCATCCGGGAGCCTTGCACGCTCACCTGTGCAAGTGTTGTGAGCAGCGCAGGCCCTGTGGGTACCATTTGTGACTTTGGCACGGTGCCCACAGGGTGGACGAGAGTGTGTGCCCCAATAGGGCTGGTGGTGAAATTGCCTGTCCGGTGCTTGGCCCCAAGATATGCGCGAGGGTCCGGGCCTTGAAATGGTGGGGGTTGGGGGGGGGGGGGGGTGGAGTGGCTTTAAATCGGTGTGAGGACGGGAACGTGAGGGCACTTGGAATGTCTGCCCTGCTTATCGCCTGCTGCTGACACATGTGGTGAACGGAGACATGTAATCTCTTCATTGATGCGCAAACAGTACCAACATATATAATATCCTACAGCCCCATCGGGGGCTCGTGTGTGCCTGTGGCTCATGCAGGGATGTCAGGTATGTGTGTGTTAGAAACGGCCAGATTACCTGTATGCGTGGTGGACGGCATTCGGGAGCCTTGCACGCTCACCTGTGCAAGTTGTGTGCCCTGCTTATCGCCCACAGCTGCTCGCCCACTCGTGGTTAGCTCGCACCTAATGATGACCTTGGTAAAAAGCGCTCTACCCTTCCAACTATCCTACTAGTGCCAGTGCATGTGATACACGTGGCACATGCAGGTGCTATGTGTGAACAGGTGTATCCTTGAAGGAAGAGGTTGTATTCAGTGCAGTTCTTTTATGCCTGTTTGTGTCCTACAGGCCCATTGGTTGCTAGTTTGTGCCTGTGGCTCATGCAGGGCTGTCAGGTATGTGTGTGTTAGATACGGCCAGATTACATGTATGCGTGGTGGACGGCATTCTGGAGCTTTGCACGCTCAATTGTGCAAGTTTTGTGATCAGCGCAGGCCCTCTGGGTACCATTTGTGACTTATGCATGCTTCACACAGGGTGGACGAGATTGGGTGCCCCAACAGACCCATCAGGTGCAGTGAGTACACCCCTGGTGCCCTGTATGCATGACCATGCGTGTCACAGGCGCAGTCCCTGTGGGTTGCGAGAGATCTTGTATGTGTTTATTTGTTTGTAGAAAGTAGAATCACATCTAGGTTCTCTTTCATTTTATGTTTCATTGGTATCGTTTTTTGTTTTATTGGTGTGATGTATTTTTTATTTCCCTTTCCTTGATGATGAGAAATGGGATTTGCTGGCGAGAACCAGTCAGCTGTCCCCCCTTGGTGTTGCAACCGTGAAGTGCCTTTTTTCCTTTTCAAATTTTTTCAGTTTATGGGTGAATGGTCGATGGTAGTTTTTATCTGTCTCCCTCCTTCTGTCTCCCTCCTACTCTCTGTCTCCCTCCCTTTACCTCTATCCCTCTATCTTCCACCCTCTGTCTCCCTCCTTCTCTGTCTCCCTCCCTGTCTCCCTCTGTCTCCCTTCCTGTCTCCCTCCCTATGTCTCCCTCCGTCTGTCTGTCAGCCTCTGTCAGCCTCCCTCTGCAGGTGCTATGTGTGAACAGGTGTATCCTTGAAGGAAGAGGTTGTATTCAGTGCAGTTCTTTTGCGCCTGTTTGTGTTCTACAGGCCCATCAGGAGCTCGTGTGTGCCTGTGGCTCATGCAGGGCTGTCAGGTATGTGTGTGTTCGATACGGCCAAATTACCTGTATGCGTGGTGGACGGCATTCGGGAGCTTTGCAAGCTCACATGTGCAAGTTTCGAGAGCAGCGCAGGCCCTGTGGTTACCATTTGTGGCTTCCGCACACTCCACACAGGGTGGACGAGAGTGTGTGCCCCAACAGACCAGTCAGGTGCAGTGAGTACACCCCTGGTGCCCTTTATGCATGACCATGCGTGTCACAGGCGCAGTCCCTGTGGGTTGCAAGAGATCTTTTATGTGTGTATTTGTTTGTAGAAAGTAGAATCACATCTAGGTTCTCTTTCATGTTATGTTTCATTGGTTTCGTTTTTTGTTTTATTTGGTGTGATGTCTTTTTATTTCCCTTTCCTTTCTTCTTGGAAAAAAGGTAACCGATGATGAGAAATGGGGTTTGCTGGCGAGTACCAGTCAGCTGTCCTCCCTTGGTGTTGCATCCGTGAGGTGCCTTTTTTTCCTTTCCACATTTTTTTCAGTTTATGGGTGGATGGTCGATGGTAGTTTTTATCTGTCTCCCTCCATCTGTCTCCCTCCTTCTGTCTCCCTTCTTCTCTCTGTCTCCCTCCCTTTACCTCTATCCCTCTATCTTCCACCCTCTGTCTCCCTCCTTCTCTGTCTCCCTCCCTGTCTCCCTCTGTCTCCCTTCCTGTCTCCCTCCCTATGTCTCCCTCCGTCTGTCACCCTCCCTCTGTCAGCCTCTGTCAGCCTCCCTCTGCAGGTGCTATGTGTGAACAGGTGTATCCTTGAAGGAAGAGGTTGTATTCAGTGCAGTTCTTTTGCGCCTGTTTGTGTTCTACAGGCCCATCTGGTGCTTGTGTGTGCCTGTGGCTCATGCAGGGCTGTCAGGTATGTGTCTGTTAGATATGGCCAGAATACCTGTATGCGTGCTGGATGGCATTCGGGAGCTTTGCACGCTCACCTGTGCAGGTTTTGTGAGCAGTGCAGGCCCTGTGGGTACCATTTGTGACTTCTGCACGCTCCACACAGGGTGGACGAGAGTGTGTGCCCCAACAGACCTGTCAGATGCAGTGAGTACACCCCTGGTGCCCTGTATGCATGACCATGTGTGTCACAGGCGCAGTCCCTGTGGGTTGCGACAGATCTTGTATGTGTGTATTTGTTTGTAGAAAGTAGAATCACATATAGGTTCTCTTTCATTTCATGTTTCATTGGTTTCGTATTTTGTTTTGTTGGTGTGATGTCTTTTTTATTTCCCTTCCCTTTCTGTTTGGAAAAATGGTAACCGATGATGAGAAATGGGGTTTGCAGGCGAGTACCAGTCAGCTGTCCCCCCTTGGTGTTGCAACCGTGAGGTGCCTTTTTTCCTTTCCACATTTTTTTTCAGTTTATGGGTGGATGGTCGATGGTAGTTTTTATCTGTCTCCCTCCTTCTGTCTCCCTCCTTCTCTCTGTCTCCCTCCCTTTACCTCTATCCCTCTATCTTCCACCCTCTGTCTCCCTCCATCTCGGTCTCCCTCCCTGTCTCCCTCTGTCTCCCTCCCCGTCTCCCTCCGTCTGTCACCCTCCCTCTGTCAGCCTCCCTCTGCAGGTGCTATGTGTGAACAGGTGTATCCTTGAAGGAAGAGGTTGTATTCAGTGCAGTTCTTTTGTGCCTGTTTGTGTCCTACAGGCCATTCGGGTGCTCGTGTGTGCCTGTGGCTCATGCAGGGCTGTCAGGTGTGTGTGTGTTAGATACGGCCAGATTACCTGTATGCATGGTGGACGGCATTCGGGAGCCTTGCACGCTTACCTGTGCAAGTTTCGGGAGCAGCGCAGGCCCTGTGGGTACCATTTGTGACTTTGTCACAGTCCCCACAGGGTGGACGAGAGTGTGTACCCCAACAGGGCTGGTGGTGAAACTGCCTGTCCGGTGCTTGGCCCCAAGATATGCGTTTGGAGGCGCGAGGGTGCGGGCCTTGAAAAGGTTGGTTGGAGTGGCTTTAACTCGGTGTGAGGACTGGAACATGGGGGCACCTCGAATGTTTGCCCTGCTTATCGCCTGCCGCTGACACATGCGGTGAAAGGAGACATGCAATCTCTGCATTGATGCGCAAACAGTACCAACATATAACATGTCCTACAGGCCCATCGGTTGCTCGTGTGTGTCTGTGGCTCATGCAGGGCTGTCAGGTATGTGTGTGTTAGATACGGCCAGATTACCTATATGCGTGGTGGACGGCATTCGGGAGTTTTGCATGCTCACCTGTGCAAGTTTTGTGAGCAGCACAGGCCCTGTGGGTACCATTTGTGACTTCTGCACACTCCACACAGGGTGGACGAGAGTGTGTGCCCCAACAGACCCATCAGGTGCAGTGAGTACACCTGTGGCTCATGCAGGGCTGTCAGGTATGTGTGTGTTAGATACGGCCAGATTACCTGTATGCGTGGTGGACGGCCTTCGGGAGCTTTGCACGCTCACCAGTGCAAGTTTTGTGAGCAGCACAGGCCCTGTGGGTACCATTTGTGACTTCTGCACACTCCACACAGGGTGGACGAGAGTATATGCCCCAACAGACCCATCAGGTGCAGTGAGTACACCACTGGTGCCCTGTATACATGACCATGTGTGTCACAGACGTGGTCCCTGTGGGTTTCGAGAGATCTTGTATGTATGTATTTGTTTGTAGAAAGTAGAATCACATACCCACACCTGGCTCAGGGACACCACCACTCGGGGACACCTCCACACTGCTCAGGGACACCACCACACCACTCAAGGACACCACCACATCACTCAGGGATACCACCACGTCCCTCAGCAACACCACCACATCACTCAAGGACACCATCACAACACTCAGGGACCACAACACTCAGGAACACCACCACACCACTCAGGAACACCACCACACCACTCAGGCACACCACCACATCACTCTGGGATACCACTACATCATCACTCAGGGACACCACCAAATCACTCAGGGACACCACCAAATCACTCAGGGATACCATCACACATGACTCAGGGACATCCCCACACATGGCTCAGGGACACCACCAAACCATTCAGGGACACCTCCACACATAACTCAGGGACATCCCCACACATGACTTAGGGACATCCCCACACATGACTCAGGGACATCCCCACACATCACTCAGGGACACCATCACACATGACTCAGGGACACCACCAAACCACCCAGGGACACCTCCACACATAACTCAGGGACATCCCCACACATGACTCAGGGACACGACCACACTGCTCAGGTACACCACCACACCACTCAGGTACACCACCACACCACTCAAGGACACCACCACATCACTCAGGGACACCACCACATCACTCAGGGACACCACCACATCACTCAGGGGCACCACCACATCACTCAGGGGCACCACCACATAACTCAGGGGCACAACTCAGGGGCACCATCACATCACTCAGGGACACCACCACATTCCTCAGGGAAACCACCACAACACTCAGGGACAGACCTGAATGGACAGATACGGCCAGATTACCTATATGCGTGGTGGGAGGGAGACAGAGACGGAGGGAGACAGAGGGTGGAAGATAGAGGGATGAGAGATAAAGGGAGGGAGACAGAGAGAAGGAGGGAGACAGATAAAAACTACCATCGACCATTCACCCATAAACTGAAAAAAATGTGGAAAGGAAAAAAGGCACCTCACGGTTGCAACACCAAGGGGGGACAGCTGACTGGTACTCGCCAGCAAACCCCATTTCTCATCATCAGTTACCTTTTTTCCAAGTAGAAAGGAAAGGGAAATAAAAAAGACACCACACCAATAAAACAAAAAACGAAACCAATGAAACATAAAATGAAAGAGAACCTAGATGTGATTCTATTTTCTACAAACAAATACACACATACAATATCTCTCGCAACCCACAGAGACTGCGCCTGTGACAGGCATGGTCATGTATACAGTTAAGCAAAAGGGGGTGGTGATGGACAGAGTTTCTGAATTAAGCAGAATACTCTCACCCAGTCAAGAGATCAGGGCTTGATCCAACACCGGGCTATATGCAAATTAGTCTGTCCCTGGCCCAGTGCATCATGGGAACAGGGCAAACCAAACTACCAAGCCAATTCTTTCACTGGACGGAAACAAGCTTCCGGGGACCGGTTTCTGGCATTACAGCCGTCTTCGGCCCGGCTTGCTTGAAAACTGATGGTGCAATGAGCAAGGGACGGCTGAAATGCCAGAAACCGGTCCCCGGAAGCTTGTTTCCTTCCCAGAGTAAGAATTGGCTTGGTAGTTTGGTTTGCCCTGTTCCCATCATGCACTGGGACAGGAACGGACTAATTTGCATATAGCCAGGTTCTGAGCTGGGATGGTGCAGTGAGCTAAAAAACGGTGTTGGATCTAGCCCTGATCTCTTGACTGGGTGAGAGTATTCTGCTTAATTCAGAAACTCTGTCCATCACCACCCCTTGTTGTTAAATAAATGGTCATGTATACAGGGCACCAGGGGTGTACTCACTGCAAACACTCTCATCCACCCTGTGTGGAGCGTGCAGAAGTATGACCAAATGTATGCATGAAGGAAGAGGTTGTATTCAGTGCAGTTATTTTGCGCCTGTTTGAGTTCTACAGTCCCATCTGGGGCTCGTGTGCGCTTGTGGCTCATACAGGGCTGTCAGGTATGTGTGTTATAGATACGGCCATATTACCTGTATGCGTGGTGGACGGCATCCGGGAGCCTTGCACGCTCACCTGTGCAAGTGTTGTGAGCAGCGCAGGCCCTGTGGGTACCATGTGTGACTTTGGCACGGTGCCCACAGGGTGGACGAGAGTGTGTGCCCCAACAGGGCTGGTGGTGAAACTGCCTGTCCGGTGCTTGGCCCCAAGATATGCGCGAGGGTGAGGGCCTTGAAATGGTGGGGGTGGGGGGTGGGGGGGTGGAGTGGCTTTAAATCGGTGTGAGGACGGGAACGTGAGGGCACTTGGAATGTCTGCCCTGCTTATCGCCTGCTGCTGACACATGCGGTGAAAGGAGACATGCAATCTCTTCATTGATGCGCAAACAGTATCAACATATATATTATCCTACAGGCCCATCGGGGGCTCGTGTGTGCCTGTGGCTCATGCATGGCTGTCAGGTATGTGTGTGTTAGATACGGCCAGATTACCTGTATGCGTGGTGGACGGCATTCGGGAGCCTTGCAAGCTCACCTGTGCAAGTTGTGTGAGCAGCGCAGTCGCCCACAGCTGCTCCCCCACTCATGGTTAGCTCGCACCTAATGATGACCTTGGTAAAGAGCGCTCTACCCTTCCGACTATCCTACTAGTGCCAGTGCATTTGATACACGTGGCACGTGCAGGTGCTATGTGTGAACAGGTGTATCCTTGAAGGAAGAGGTTGTATTCAGTGCAGTACTTTTACGCCTGTTTGTGTCCTACAGTCCCATTGGTTGCTCGTGTGTGCCTGTGGCTCATGCAGGACTGTCAGGTATGTGTGTGTTAGATACGGCCAGATTACATGTATGCATGGTGGACGGCATTCTGGAGCTTTGCACGATCAACTGTGCAGGTTTTGTGAGCAGCGCAGGCCCTGTGGGTACCATTTGTGACTTATGCATGCTTCACACAGGGTGGACGAGATTGTGTGCCCCAACAGACCCATCAGGTGCAGTGAGTACACCCCTGGTGCCCTGTATGCATCACCATGCGTGTCACAGGCGCAGTCCCTGTGAGTTGTGAGAGATCTTGTATGTGTGTATTTGTTTGTAGAAAGTAGAATCACATCTAAGTTCTCTTTCATTTTATGTTTCATTGGTTTCTTTTTTTGTTTTATTGGTGTGATGTCTTTTTTATTTCCCTTTCCTTTCTTCTTGGAAAAAAGGTAACCGATGATGAGAAATGGGGTTTGCTGGCGAGTACCAGTCAGCTGTCCCCCCTTGGTTTTGCAACCGTGAAGTGCCTTTTTCCTTTCCACATTTTTTTCAGTTTATGGGTGGATCGTCGATGGTAGTTTGTATCTGTCTCCCTCCTTCTCTCTGTCTCCCTCCCTTTACCTCTATCCCTCTATCTTCCACCCTCTGTCTCCCTCCGTCTCTGTCTCCCTCCCTGTCTCCCTCTGTCTCCCTCCTTCTCTGTCTTCCTCCCTATATCTCCCTCCGTCTGTCACCCTCCCTCTGTCAGCCTCTGTCAGCCTCCCTCTGCAGGTGCTATGTGTGAACAGGTGTATCCTTGAAGGAAGAGGTTGTATTCAGTGCAGTTCTTTTGCGCCTGTTCGTGTTCTACAGGCCCATCGGGAGCTCGTGTGTGCCTGTGGCTCATGCAGGGCTGTCAGGTATGTGTGTGTTAGATACAGCCAGATTACCTGTATGCGTGGTGGACGGCATTCTGGAGCTTTGCACGCTCACATGTGCAAGTTTTGTGAGCAGCGCAGGCCCTGTGGGTACCATTTGTGGCTTCCGCACACTCCACACAGGGTGGACGAGAGTGTGTGCCCCAACAGACCGGTCATGTGCAGTGAGTACATCCCTGGTGCCCTGTATGCATGACCATGCGTGTCACAGGCGCAATCCCTATGGGTTGCGAGAGATCTTGTATGTGTGTATTTGTAGAAAGTAGAATCACATCTAGGTTCTCTTTCATTTTATGTTTCATTGGTTTTGTTTTTTGTTTTATTGGTGTGATGTCTTTTTTATTTCCCTTCCCTTTCTTCTTGGAAAAAAGGTAACCAATGATGAGAAATGGGGTTTGCTGGCGAGTACCAGTCAGCTGTCCTCCCTTGGTGTTGCAACCGTGAGGTGCCTTTTTTCCTTTTCACATTTTTTTCAGTTTATGGGTGGATGGTCGATGGTAGTTTTTATCTGTCTCCCTCCTTCTGTCTCCCTCCTATCTCTGTCTCCCTCCCTTTACCTCTATCCCTCTATCTTCCACCCTCTGTCTCCCTCCGTCTCTGTCTCCCTCCCTGTCTCCCTCTGTCTCCCTCCCTGTCTCCCTCCCTATGTCTCCCTCCCTATGTCTCCCTCCGTCTGTCACCCTCCCTCTGTCAGCCTCTGTCGGCCTCCCTCTGCAGGTGCTATGTGTGGACAGGTGTATCCTTGAAGGAAGAGGTTGTTTTCAGTGCAGTTCTTCTGCCCCTGTTTGTGTCCTACAGGCCATTCGGGTGCTCGTGTGTGCCTGTGGCTCATGCAGGGCTGTCAGGTATGTGTCTGTTAGATACGGCCAGATTACCTGTATGCGTGGTGGACGGCATTCGGGAGCCTTGCACGCTGACCTGTGCAAGTTTTGTGAGCAGCGCAGGCCCTGGGGGTAACATTTGTGACTTTGGCACGGTCCCCACAGGGTGGACGAGAGTGTGTGCCCCAACAGGGCTGGTGGTGGAACTGCCTGTCCGGTGCTTGGCCCCAAGATATGCGCGAGGGTGCGGGGCTTTAAATGGTGGGGGCGGGGTGTCGAGGGGCTTTAGCTCGGTGTGAGGACGGGAACATGGCGGCACCGGGAATGTCTGCCCTGCTTATCTGCTGACACAGGCGGTGAAAGTAGACATGCAATCTCTTCATTGATGCGCAAACAGTACCAACATATATAATGTCCTACAGGCCCATCGGGTGCTCGTGTGTGCCTGTGGCTCATGCAGGACTGTCAGGTGTGTATGTGTTAGATATGGCCAGATTACCTGTATGAGTGGTGGGCGGCATTCGGGAGCTTTGCACGCTCACCTGTGCAAGTTTTGTGAGCAGCGCAGGCCCTGTGGGTACCATTTGTGGCTTCTGCACGCTCCACATAGGGTGGACGAAAGTGTGTGCCCCAATAGACCCGTCAGGTGCAGTAAGTACACACCGGGTGCCCTGTATGCATGACCATGTGTGTCATAGGCGCAGTCCCTGTGGGTTGCGAGATATCTTGTAGGTGTATATTTGTTTGTAGAAAGTAGAATCACATCTAGGTTCTCTTTCATTTTATGTTTCTTTGGTTTCGTTTTTTGTTTAATTGGTGTGATGTCTTTTTTATTTCCCTTCCCTTTCTTTTTGGAAAAAAGGTAACCGATGATGAGAAATGGGGTTTGCTGGCGAGTACCAGTCAGTTGTCCCCCCTTGGTGTTGCAACCGTGAGGTGCCTTTTTTCCTTTCCAAATTTTTTTCAGTTTATGGGTGGATGGTCGATTGTAGTTTTTATCTGTCTCCCTCCTTCTGTCTCCCTCCTTCTCTCTGTCTCCCTCCCTTTACCTCTATCCCTCTATCTTCCACCCGCTGTCTCCCTCCGTCTGTCTCCCTCCTTCTCTGTCTCCCTCTTTGTCTCCTCCATTTCCCTCTATCCCTCCATCTTCCTCCGTTTGTCTCCATCTCCCTCCCTCCCTGTCTCCCTCCGTCTCGGTCTACCTCCATGTCTCCCTCCCTATGTCTCCCTCCTTCTGTCTCCCTCCTTCTCTCTGTTTCCCTCCCTTTACCTCCATCCCTCTATCTTCCATCCTCTGTCTCCCTCCGTCTGTCTCCCTCCTTCTCTGTCTCCCTCTCTGTCTCCTCCATTTCCCTCTATCCCTCCATCTTCCTCCCTTTGTCTCCGTCTCCCTCCCTCCCTGCTCTTGACTTGACTTGACTTGTCTCCCTCCCTCCCTATGTCACCCTCCCTTTGTCTCCCTCCCTCTCTCTCCCTCCCTCTCTCTCCCTCCCTCCCTCTCCCTCCCTCCCTCTCCCTCCCTCTGTCACCCTCCCTCTGTCACCCTCCCTCTGTCAGCCTCCCTCTGTCAGCCTCCCTCTGTCAGCCTCCCTCTGTCAGCCTCCCTCTGTCAGCCTCCCTCTGTCTGTCTCCCTCTATCTCCATCCTCTGTCTGTCTCTCCCCTTTCTCTGGTTTGGAAAAAACGCATCCGGATCGTATTTTTCCCAACCGGCTTGCATTCGGTACGCTTCCAAGCGAGATTGGAATCGGCTCCTTAGTGGTATATAATAAACAGAGCAATGCTTAATACAAAATCTTTTATTTTCCAGAAACAACATGCGTATCCCCCTTGTTTGCAGAATCTGCTTGAAAAGTACATTCTCCCTTTATGCTCACTTGATGAGAAGATGCATGAAGAGCTGCTCCTCAGAGGTTAGAAAGACAGCTGTGAAGGAAGCTAAAGAATCGGTTGTCTCACATCTTCGTCTTGGAATGGTGTTCCAATATGAGAATCTTCAGAAAATCTTTGATGAAACAAACAGAAGAAAAGTAATCACTCTGCTTGAGTCAAGTGGATGCTTAATTGATGGGAAGCCTGAAAAGTCACTTTCATTGTAAGAAAAAATATATATGTTGGACTTTTCTTAGCATCCATTTCTTATCTGTCGCAAAAATACATTGAATTATAACTTACACTTTTCTTCACTTCAAGTTTAAATATTGCATATTTTTAACGTTCAGACTTTACCCTCCTTTGAAAACAGGACCTGAAGATGAACAGCTCGGAGAAGAAGAGAAAATGCAATGTGAAAAACATCATGAAATTTAAGTTGCAACACTGTGGTTTTAACTGTTATAAAATATGTATTTGTTTCAAACAGTTAATCAAATTAATGTTTCATATATCATAGCTGCAAAACACACATATGTGAAGTGAAGACGCCGGTGGAATGTCTCAAGATTTTGAAGGTGGCAAAGCACGATTTCATCACTGTCATGCAAAAACTGGCCGTCAGCAGCAAATTAAGTGTTCAGGAGAACTAGCAAGTGTTATATTATCTGGAAGCAATTTTGCTCCTGAAATATTTACAAAAGCCAATTGTTGTTAAGAGCTTTCTTGTAAGTATATGCATTACCCCTTTATTTCCAGTTTGAAAAGTGTATTTATTGGAGATGTTCAAACATGTACATGATAACAAAAACGTATTTTCTCAGGTTGAAGAATGGTTGGAAAGGACCCATCAGACCGAGGATGGTATGACATTTGCAATTATAACAGTTATGAAAAAGAAGACTGGGCAATCGCGAGAAACAAGATTTGCTTTAAATGCTGTTGAAGAAAATGTAGGTACCTTTTTATAATAGTAACGCCTGAAAGGAGATCCCTGTTTAAACTCATCAACTGAAACATATACCCAAATTTCTTTTTAGAATGTTGTTGTTTTTAGAAACTTTTTTGATGATAAGGTATCCCTATATATTATTTATTTTAATCACTAAAATCACAGTTTTATCAATAATTATTGTTATTGCATATGACACAATTATATTTGAATATATGTATTGCATATTCATATAATGCTTCAACTTTGTTTTAGTGGTTATGTTATGTTATGTTATGTTATGCTGTTTTTATAAAGCGCGCTGACACCGAAGGTTTCCTGGCGCTGTCGTTAAGATTGATAATAGGATCCATAGCTTAAGTGAGGTTCGAGAAGAGCCAGGTTTTCAGGCTCTTTCGGAAGCTTAGCAGGGTGTCAGCAGTTTTAATCAGGAGGGGGAGGGAGTTCCAGAATTTGGGCGCTAGGTAGCTGAATCTGCAGCCGCCCATTCTTTTTAGTTTGACCACTAAAGTAGTGAGGAGGTGGAGGTGGGCAGAGCGAAGGTTGCGGGCCGGGCAATGGGAGTTGATTAGGGATTTCAAAAAGGCCGGGCCCTTGGTCTGCCGGGCCTTATATACCAGGCAGCCTATTTTGAAAGCAGCTCTTTGTTCAATGGGCAGCCAGTGCAACTTTGCCAAGAGGGGTCTAGCAGATTGCCATTTGGGGACTTTGCAGATGAGCCTGGCTGCCTGGTTTTGCACCAATTGGAGACGATGAAGAAGGGACTTGGGTAGTCCCCAATAGAGCGAATTTGAGAAGTCCAGGCGTGAAAGGACTAAAGAGATGACGATTTGTACTAGAGATTCGTGGGAAATTTTATGGATTTTTCGTATCTGGAACATGCTGGCCGAGATGATGGTGCCGACATGGGTTTTAAGGGAGAGGTCGGAGTCGATGGTAACGCCCAGGCTTTTTACCGAAATGGAGGGGGCAGGGGGAGTGCCAAGCTCATTTGGCCAGAAATGAGGGCCCCAATATGAAGGGCTGGTGCCAGGCAGGATGAGTTCCGTCTTCTCTGGGTTTAATTTGAGCTGGTTGGAAATCATCTATTGTTGGATGTGAAGCATCGCTGCCCGAAGGTCGGATGCCGCGTTAGGGGTGTCTAGAGGAAAAATAATCTGCATGTCGTCAGCATAATTGAGGACAGTGCAGTTCCAGTTGCGCAGTGAGTGAATCAGTGGGTGAAGATATAAGTTAAACAATAAGGGGGAGAGGGAGGAACCCTGAGGAACTCCACAGGTAGTGGGGACCTGGGTTCCAGAGAAGGGGCCAAGGTGAACTGTTTGTACTCTGCCCGAGAGGAAGGACTTGATCCATTCCCATGCCGGTCCCTGGATACCTGCCTGTCCGACACGGTGGAGAAGGATGTCATGGTCCACCGTGTCGAACGCGGCTGATAAATCCAGAAGGACCAGTGCCTGTGGGGACCCTCTGTCGGCGTTCTCCCGAAGGGTATCGAGGACTTTTAAGATGACTGCTTCAGTGGAATGCGCCGGTCTGAAGCCAGCTTGGTTTGGTTCTAAAAATCCAGAGCTCTCGATAAAAGCCAACAGGCAGGTGGTCACGTAGGCCTCCAGGAGTTTAGATGTATAGGGTAAGAGAGAAATGGGCCTGTAGTTAGCCGGATTAGCGGGATCAGCTCCTGCTTTCTTCAGAAGAGGAACCAGAATGGCTTCCTTAAACGCGCAGGGGACCTTGCCAGAGCTGAGGGAAGTGTTCAAGAGGGGGAGAATGCTGTCAGGCAGAGCAGAGAAGATCGCCCTGAGAATTGGAGGGGGACAGCAGTCCCTAGGAGACCCATATTTGACACGGGTGATGAGTTCGGAGAGAGTACTGGTGGTAATGGGCGGGAACTGAGTGAAAGAGCATGGGTTGAGCAGGGGGGAGTCAGAGGGGCAGACAGAGGTGGAAGAGGGATTAGTATTTTTAATATTTAAAATTTTTTGGATAAAGTAGGAATTGAGTGCATTACAGGTTTCTTGGGTGGGTGCCTGAGTTGGGAGTACTCTCTGATCGGATGAGAAGTCGTTTAGAATTTCACATGTATTTTACAATGCTACGTCCCAAGATGCTGAAGAACAGCAAGGCACTGACCGAGAGCAGCCCTGGAAAGATTACTTTTTTGTTTCCTCTGAAGGAGAGGAAGTTTACAATGCAACATAAAATGTCACAAGGTTAATTGAAAGGTAAGTGTTGGAAAGTAGGATCTTTAAGGCATGGATCCCCCCACTTTTGCTGGTGTCAGTGTGCTTAGACTGTAATAGTCTGGGATCCTGCTAATCATGACCCCAGTGTAGAGGCTCTCTCACCTCTAAATTGGTTGTTGGTACTTCGTAAACCCCCATAATGTGGAAAGGTGTTTGTGGAAATTATTTTTCGATTGGGTGCAACACATTAAATTGCTGTTCCTGAACCGACTTTCTGCCTTCATCTGTAACTTTTTAAACTAGTAATTATTGAATTACTAAGTCAATTGAAAATTTGAATTTTTCTTACAGATACAGATTACCAAATGTGAAGAGAAAGGAAGTGGTGAAAACCTGTGAGGACGCTGCACTTACAAATTTATGTGACCAAGAGAATAGCATTGTCTTACAGTACATAAAACAAGCTAGTGGCAATGTAAACGGACCCAGTGAGATGCTAAATTTCTGCTTAGCATCCATGTTACTGGAGAAATTGGCCCATGTCAACTCTGGGTAAGCATTTAACACTTTAAAGAGACAATTTAAGTTTGACAATACATGTATCCAATAACTCTAAAACATTTTGTCTATTTTTATTTCAGTTCCATTGAAAATAGAGTTGCCAGCATCTCCCATGCCCAAGTTATAGAGCCACAGGAACAGTAAGTTTAGATATATAATATTAAATTATATGCAATTTGTGCTAGTGTTTTCACAACAAATTGTGAATGTTTCACAAGCATATTTTGAATGCATATTTGTATTTTGTAGGACAAATTGCTACAGAAAAAGAACGTCAACAATCGCAGCAGCAGCTTATCGTTACCATAAAATGGATAATGAGTCTGCTTTTAAAAGAATGCTGGAGGAGTTTCCAGTTACTCTGAATGGACAACCACCAAAAAAAAGATCTGTATTGCGTTGGTCGGGGAACATTCATGGTACTGCTATCGCAGTTGGAGACTTTTACAACAAGCATTGAGACGGGAAGAAGTGCAGAGTAAGTGTTTTTGAATTTTAATGAAATCTTCTAATAAGGGTGTAGAATTATATAATGTTACATAACACTCAAGAACTGCTTTATTTATATGCAGAACACTTTACAAGACGAATGCCAACAGAACACCAAATCAAAACTTTCTTCATGAAAATGGAATGGAACAAGAACCGTCCAGGTATACAAGATGCCATTGAAGGTTGTATTCCTACAGCAAACAGAAAATGGGACCTAGGCGATTAAGGTGTAGCATAGTTGGTGGAGCGTCAGTCTTGGAGAGGGCTTCATGTCACAATTGACATAAAGGGAAAGAAAGTCATCACTACTCAAGTGTTCAAGAAAGGAGAGATTATTTGTGATGACCATGGAATGGTAATAACTGCAGAGGAAGGGTAACGAATGATGGAAGAGTCACAAGAAGAAGAGATGGGATACTTATTCTTTTTTCTGGAACGCTCGGGTAAGAAATTGTGTGTAGATGCAAAAACACAATCCTGCCAGTGTCACACAAATATGGAAACAATAGGACGGTTAATAAATCACTCAAAGAAAAAGTGTAACATTAAGCCTAATCAGGTAACACTAGATATATTTGGGAGTATTCAACTTGTAATTATTTTCACTGCATTGAGAGATATTAGTGTTGAGGAAGAGCTGTTATTCGCTTATGGAGTTTCAAGGAAATCGTTTAAGGGAGAAGGAGCAGAGTTAGTTTGGTTAGATACATGGGAAAATAAAGGTTAGAAAGCTCAGTTCCGATGCACTGAAGGAGTTTTTAACATTATCAATGTAACCACCATTAAAACTATTGATTTTATTTACAATCTAGATCATTTTTTTGTTCTTCCCTGACAATATCAGGAACACTCACCCAAGTTCTGGACCCCATAGTTTACCTCAGATGACATAGCAGGAGTGTCTAGGACTCATTTCTGGCCTCAATGGATGACTTTTTGAGGTTGGTGTGCTTAAGGGGGCAAAGTCACTGCTTCCACCCAGCCCAAGGTGCTCAAATTCATGTAAGATATCAGGTTTTTCCCTTGCCTGGAAGCTGAAAAAAAACGTAATATGATACCAAAGGTATATAGATCACATCAAAGCATCAGATCTGACATTTCGTATAAGTGTATTTATATCTTGTGCACTCAAACAGTGTCTCCGATATCCATTCTGAGCTATTTGGAAAATTAGCAAATCTTGTCAAAAAAACTTTTTTTGACAATTTTTGCTAATTTTTGGTATCAACTCTAATGACTGTTTGCAGGTCCATGTGGGAACCTGGACCCCATAATATATCTCAGGTGATATAGCAAGAGAGGCTAGGGCTCATTTCTAGCCTCCAGGTACATGTCTGACTTCTATTTCTAACATTTCAAGGTATTTGGTGTCAAACTCATTTTTTCCATTATGGGCCATAGAGCTCAGAGTTGGGCCATAGAGCTCAGAGTCACATCACATTTCTAGTTCCAGACTCAAGGATCCCATAGTATACATCAGATAATATTGCAGGAGTGTCTAAGACCCATGTCTAGACTCTAGGGAAGACTTTTTGAAGTTTTGGGGGGCAAAGTCACTTCTTCCACCCAGCCCAAGGTGATCAAAATAGGGTACGATATCAGGTTTTTCCCTTGGCTGGAAGCTGAAAAAAAAAATGTGTATTTATGTCCCGTGCACTCAAACAGTGTCTCTGATATCCATTTCGAGCTATTTGGAAAATTAGCAAATCTTGTCAAAAAAAATTTGACAATTTTTGCTAATTTTTGGTATCAACTCTAATGACTGTTTGCAGGTCCCTGTGGCCACCAGGACCCCAAACTATATCTCAGGTGATATAGCAAGAGTGGCTAGGGCTCATTTCTAGCCTCCAGGTACATGTCTGACTTCTATTTCTGATATTTCGAGGTATTTGGTGTCAAACTAATTTTTTCCATTATGGGCCATAGAGCTCAGAGTTGGGCCATAGAGCTCAGTCACATCACATTTCTAGTTCTGGACCCAAGGACCCCATAGTATACATCAGATAAAATTGCAGAAGTGTCTAAGACTCATGTCTAGACTCTAGGGGAGACTTTTTGAAGTTTTTGGGTTTAAAGGGGCAAAGTCACTTCTACCACCCAGTCCAAGGTGCTCAAAATCGTGTACGATATCAGGATTTTCCCTTTGCTGGAAGCTGAAAAAAAAAGTTATATAATACCAAAGGTATATATATCACGGTGTGTATCACTTACAACGCAACTATTACAACGTAATGCTGTTACAACGCAGCTATTACAACGCGGGATCCATTACATCGGATGCCATTACAACGCATGGCATTACATAGCAGATGGTATTACAACGCATACTATTACATCGTAAGTTTTGGTAAGTATATAATTTTTTTTAATTTTATTTAATATTATTAAATTGTTTTAATTATTATTAATTATAAATAAAAATATTTATTTATGTTTTTAAATATTATAAATTAAATATATTAATTTAAGTAATTTTTTAAATAAGTATGAGTATAGGAGTATATGTTTTGGGGTTTTGATGTATATGTTTTGGGGTGTTTGGGTATTTTTAGGTTTTAGGGCAGGGTTTGGGTTTTGGGGTACAGGGGTGTTTTAAGGTTTTAGGGCTGGGTTTGGGTTTTGGGGTACAGGGGTGTTTTTAGGTTTTAGGGCAGGGTTTGGGTTTTGGGGTACAGGGGTGTTTTTAGGTTTTAGGGAAGGGTTTGGGTTTTGGGGTACAGGGGTGTTTTTAGGTTTTAGGGCAGGGTTTGGGTTTTGGGGTACAGGGGTGTTTTTAGGTTTTAGGGCAGGGTTTGGGTTTTGGGGTACAGGGGTGTTTTTAGGTTTTAGGGCAAGGTTTGGGTTTTGGGGTACAGGGGTGTTTTTAGGTTTTAGGGCAAGGTTTGGGTTTTGGGGTACAGGGGTGTTTTTAGGTTTTAGGGCAGGGTTTGGGTTTTGGGGTACAGGGTGTTTTTAGGTTTTAGGGCAGGGTTTGGGTTTTGGGGTACATGGGTGTTTTTAGGTTTTAGGGCAGGGTTTGGGTTTTGGGGTACAGGGGTGTTTTTAGGTTTTAGGGCAGGGTTTGGGTTTTGGGTACAGGGGTGTTTTTAGGTTTTAGGGCTGGGTTTGGGTTACAGGGGTTTGTGTTTTGGGTTAATTAAATTATATTTACCATTTTTAAATAAATTAAAATATATTTAATACATTAAATTAATTTTATTTCATTAATTACATTTTTAAATTAAATTAATTAAATAAATTATTTCAATTATTTTAATTTATTATCAATTATAAAAATATGTACTTTAAGTTAATTTTATTACTTTAATTAAATTTAATTATTCCCATTTTTTATTAAAATTACATTTATTAAATAGATATTATTTTATTAAATTAAATTAATGGCTATTTTAAAATGTATTTTATTTAATTTTATTAAATTAAATTAATTAAATTAACTTAATAACATTTTTAAAAAAAGGTATACTTACCTATACTTACGATGTAATGCCATGCGTTGTAATACCATCTGCTATGTAATGCCATGCGTTGTAATGGCATCCGATGTAATGGATCCTGCGTTGTAATAATTCAGTTGTAATGGAAAGCGATGTAATATTTCGCGTTGTACTGACACCAATCCATATATCACATGAAAGCATCAGATCTGACCTTTCTAACAAGTGTATTTATATCTTGTGCACTCAAACAGTGTCTCTGATATCTATTCTGAGCTATTTGGAAAATTAGCAAATCTTGTCAAAAAAACTTTTTTTGACGATTTTTGCTAATTTTTATTATCAACCCTCCTGACTGTTTTTGGGTCCCTGTGGCCACCAGGACCCCATACTATATCTCAGGTGATATAGCAAGAGTGGCTAGGGCTCATTTCCAGCCTCCATCTACATGTCTGAGTCCTATTTCTGACATTTTGAGGTGTTTGGTGTCAAATTCATTTTTTCCATTATAGGCCCTAGATCTCAGAGTCACATCACATTTCTAGTTCTGGACCTAAGAACACCATAGTATACCTCAGATGAAATGCCAAGAGTGTCTAAGACCCATTTCTGGCGTCCAGGCGTGACATTTTGGAAGTTTTGGGGTTTAAGGGGGCAAAGTCACTTTTTTCACCCAGCCCAAGGTGCTCAAAATCGCGTACGATATCAGGTTTTTCCCTTGGCTGGAAGCTGAAAAAAAACCTTTATATAATACCAAAGTTATATATATATCACATGAAAGCATCAGATCTGACCTTTCTAACAAGTGTATTCATATCTTATGCACTCAAACAGTGTCTCTGATATCCATTCTGAGCTATTTTGTATGTGTGTGTTAGTGTACGAAGGTGGCCACCTGACTATGGTTACCCCAGATTTTTTTGCCTTGTGTTTAGCTGGTTTTCGACTTAGTTGGCCTGGTTCCCTTTCTAATCAGGGCCCAAGGCTATCTGCTCTCTCTGTAAAATGGATTCCATGTACCCTAGGTGCATAACTAGATTGGCTTGGGTCACCTTATCAGCCCCTGTACAGAGCACTATAGGTGCCCAGGGCATAGGTGCATCCAAGGCCTACCAGGGGCTGCAGCATATCTTTTGCCACCCCTGGCTGGCTATCTAAAATTGACACAACTGGCTGATCACTCAGCTGGGGCAAGGTGGTGTAATCACCCCTTGCTTAGATATAGTATACCTATATCTAAACCTAACTGGACACATATAAACCTATAAGCCACTCCTATGGCAGGCCTTAACAATCCTGGAGGCAGAGTGGTGGTTTAATGTGAGATGGGACTCTAGCATGAGATGAGTCTGTCTGCAGCTGTCGGGACCAATTCCCTTAGCTGTTCCGGGATAATGCCAAACCATATACTATTAAGTGCATTATAATCCTTGTGGTTATATGTTAACTTTGGTTTGGTTTTATCAAAACATGTTGTGTAAGGTGTCATACGAATTGGAATACTACCCCCCTCACCAGTCCTGGTGACGGCGTAGCATTCCACCCCTCTAGAGGGAGACGACATGTTACTTTGCTAAAACGCGGTTGATTTTTAAAAGAGCCTCATATCCACAAAATGGATGCTTCTGCCACAGACACATGTCTGACCTCGTGCTGCTGACCGAAACTCAGCAGAGGAGGCCTGGACAAAGGCTTTCCTGTCGCAGGGAGGTGTCACACCACCCCAGACAGGAGATAGTGGATTGTAGCAGGGAGGTTTGAAAGAAACCAGACACTGCCTGGGGAGCACAAGGCTGTCCCTTGCATAATCCGGCCAAACCGGTTCTGGGGCACACCAGCCCCAGTCCCAGCGTGGCCTGGATCAAAGGGAAAGGGGTGTATCCACCCCCTTCCTGGGTCCCACCCATAGGAGGGGACCTAGCAGGTAATCCAGCCCCCTAGATTGGTAAAAGAATGGGAGCAGTGCCAAAGCACTCAGATTATCCTGATGAAACATTTGAAACGAAACTCTGGACCTTTCGACATCCTACTCAACGTAGAAGACTGAAGAATCTCCCTTGTGGTCAACGAGTTACCACCCTGTGCAAACAAGCACCATCCAGCACCTCGACCCTTGCTTTGTTGCAGTTCCCGCCGGAACTCGAGCGACAGAGATCGACGAGATCAAGCTTGCCTGCCTTCCTACAGCCCGATCCACAGTCCCTGCAGAGCTGAGACCCGTGAAGGCGACCGGAAGCGTGGGGCACGCCATCTTGAAAAGGCCACGGGACGCTGACCATGCAGCCCACGAGTGACCCTCGAAGCTGTACACCAGGGTCTGAGAAGCCCCAACCCTGAGCCACTCTTGCATCGAAGCTCACCCCTCTACACTCGACGAGTGCTGCGTGGGGCCCTTCTGCTTACTTTGGCTCGACGCGTTGGCCCGGTCACTTGCCAGCTGGCTTGTGGCCCCTGTGCCAACGAAAACCTAAAACCGACTTGCGATTCTGGTTGCTCCAGACTTGCACCAGCTCCTCTGAAAAGGAGCCCCCGCTCTGACCCTCCTGGTCCGAGTGAGAAGCAATCCCCCGGTCCTGCGTGGATTGCTCTTGCCAAGTGTTGTTTGCTCCAATCTTGAAGCCGACAGTGAGAGACTGCATGGGACAGATCGTGACCTGCTCCTGGATGTTGCAGATGCCCCAGAGCCCACGTGACAGTGGAGAGAACCTCCTCAACAACCACCTGATTGCGGCCGACATTGCCTGGTTCCGTCCTGGTTCCACCCTGGTCACTGCTGAGTGACCCAGACTCTGTCCCCTCTGCTTTCAGGTACTTTTCTACTCTGATCCACCTTTGGAATCAACCGGACACTTCTCCTTCCCATCGCCTGCAGCATCTCCAGCTCCAAGCACCAAGAACCTGCGTGTCAAACCCCCACGCCACTTCGACCCTATGCACCCGCTTCCTGTGGGTGAGGTAACATTGCAACGCCGATGTTCCCACACTGGTACCCACCTCTAGGGTCTGTGTCTAAAGTTTGGTTCCTCTAGGTTCAGCGGAAGTGTCCTTAAACTCTATTTGTGTAACTTTTACGCACCATTGACTTTGCATTGGTGCAAGCCGCACTTTAAGTGCTGCACCCGAAACCCGCGGGCTTTTCCCGACTTCAGCATTGCTTGTCCCGACTGCTCCTAGCGATTCCCTAGTCCCTAGACCTAACCACTGTTCAACTGGTATCTCTTATACCACTTTTGTAATATATGGTTTGAGTGGCCACCCGCCCTCATCCATAATTGTGCAACTTTGTATGTTATACTGCGCTTTTGATTTAACGCTTGTGCCCCTTTGCTCATAAAGAGTACTGGGGATTAATTTAGAAATAAACGCATATATTTTTATAATATATACTTGTGTGGTGTCCTTTCATTTGATATTACAGGATTGTATGTGCTGAAACAGCTCGCTTAACACAACCTCTTGAGTTAAGCGTTTATGGCTGCTTAGTCTATGCTACCCTTAAGATAGCTTGTCTAATAAGGTTGACTTAAAACCAGACACCATAAGGGATTGTTTGGACTGATACAAGGTGGTTCCAGAATTGGAAACATCATATATCAGCCCAACTTCTCACAATGGTGTGCAGCGGTGCGGATTTGAGCTTGCTGTTGTTTTACCACTGCAATCTTTTTATCAAATTGAAAGATCACATAAAGTACCCTAGGTACATATAAATCAAAAGCTTAGCATATTAAGTTCTACTGAACTTAGTAGTTGTCGATTAAAGGGATTAGCACACCCTGACTACAACTCACTAGCAAGGTACAGTAGGAAAACACTTAGTGTAGATAAGTGCACCACTTTCAACTCACTAGCAGTCATGTCTGACGCAGGTGGAGCTTCAGGCTCTGTCCCTGTGACAGTTGACCCAACCAAGGCAACTTCCAGCTATGAAAAACTTAGCCACAAATACTTGAGTGCCTTGTGCATTGCAAGGCGGCTAAAAAGGGGCAGACACCCCACCATTCCTATCCTGATAGCCATCCTAGAAATGGATGATTTAAACAAAGAGAGTGTAGCTCCCTTAGCTGTAGGAGATGGAGTAACCCACCCTGAGAAAGAGATCACTCCAGAAGATGAGGAGGAGGAAGAGGAGGATGGCTCAGAGGTAGATGAGCCTGAGAATCAGGATCAGCATGGTAACCAGGTCCCAGTGGGGAGGCTTAGCCAATCCACCTTGGACCTACATGGGAATGGAGAGGGCCAGCACCTCCCCAGATCCTATAACCAAGTTCCCACAGGCAACACAAGGGTGAGATCTCCATCAGGGGACTCTCACATTTCTAGTGTCTCAAGAAACTCTCAAAGGGGAATGACTTCCCCCCCAGAGAAGAGAGCATAAGGCCAGGATGATAGCTGTAGAACTCCAGATAGAGAGGGAAGAGTTAGCCCTGGCCCAAGCTAAACTTGCTTTAGCAAGGGAACCGAAAATGTGTGGCTTAGATGCCACTGGTGGCAGCAATAATCCTAGAGAGAAAGACAGGTCCTATAATAATAGAAACCTGACAAAGATTGTGCCCCCCTACACAGAAGGGGATGACATACACAAGTGGATAACTGCTCTTGAGAGAGCCTGCATGGTACAGCAGGTTCCTGAGGAACAGTGGGCAGCAATCTTATGGTACTCCTTTTCAGAGAAAAGGAGTACCATAGGAGGAGAGGATGCTAAACACGACAAAGTCCTGAAGAGTGCTCTAATAGATGGGTTTGGCTTAACAACTGAACAATACAGGTTAACGTTCAGAGACATCCAGAAGACACAGACACAGGACTGGACTGATTTTGTAGATTGTGCTACTAAGGCTCTGGAGGGTTGGCTACATGGCAGCAAAGTACATGACTTCACAGGATTGTATAATTTAATGTTGAGGGAGCAGATCCTAAGTAATTGTCAGAACCAGCTCTTACACCAGCACCTGGTGGACTCAGATTTGACCTCTCCCCAAGAATTGGGAAAGAGGGCAGATAAATGGGTCAGAACCAGGATTAAGCCTAAGAATCAGGACAGTAACCAGAAGAAGGAGTCTGCCAAGC
The DNA here is from genome assembly GCF_964263255.1 of Lissotriton vulgaris. Classification (NCBI taxonomy): domain Eukaryota; kingdom Metazoa; phylum Chordata; class Amphibia; order Caudata; family Salamandridae; genus Lissotriton; species Lissotriton vulgaris. The sequence goes on from NC_141691.1 coordinate 2,091,414,620, forward strand.
CTCAAGGTAAGGGTGGGGATAAAAGTAAGGAAAAGACTTCCCCAGGGCCCCAAAACTCCAAGAATGGGGGTGGGTCCCAAGACACTTCATCAACTCAGAAGAAACCTTATTGTCATACCTGTAAACATGTTGTGCATTACAAAATAGACAGCTGTTGTCCCAAGAATGGCAATAAAGAGAATATACCTCCAAAGCCAGCTCCAACACCTCCTGTTACTGTCAGCAGTAATCCCCCAGGAAGTGGGAGCACACCCAGGAATCTGGGTGGGTTTACTTTTGGAGCCCAGGTGGACCCTGGCATATCCAGGTCCCCATCCCCAAATGATCTTGTTTATGAGACTGGCATGGGGTTTGCCAACTTCTCTGATTGCCCAAATACCTTGAGCAAATATAGACAAGAACCCATCATCAATGGTTTGAAAGTTGAAGCCTTTAGAGACACAGGGGCTAGCATCACCATGGTGGCTGACTGTATAGTCCCCTCTAAGCAACTTTTACCAATTGCCACATACCAGGTAACAAACATTGATGGCATCCAGACAAATCATCCCATGGCAGTAGTAAGTCTCAACTGGGGGGGGGGGCGGGGGGAGGGGTGTCATTGGCCCAAAGAGAGTGGCAGTGTCACCAAACTTGCCTGTAGACTGTCTACTGGGTAATGATTCAGAAATCTCAGCCTGGGCTGAGGTTGAACAGGAAATCCATTCTAGAATGGTAGACTCCAATGGAAAGGTTAGTGGGGCTGTAATAGCTACAGCCCCAACCCAAGATGTCCTTCCTGAAAAGGTTGGTAGGGCTGAGCAACTCTCTGCCCCATCTTTAACAGAACCTCTTCCAAAACAGAATAGCAAAGCTGTTATGATAACAGCAGAAACCCAAACTGAGTCTCCTCTTGAAAAGGTTGGTGGGGCTGTGATGGCCACAGCCCAAACTCAAACTGATGTGTGTTGTGAAGCCTGAAATGATGGATCACTCCACCCAAACTGAGAGCATGGAGGAGGAAGAGAAATCTCCCCCTCACCAGACATTAGGACAGGATCAGCCTCCTCAGGGAACTGATCTTACCCCTGATGAAGGAACTGCCCCAGAGGTTGTTAGGCCTGGCCTGACAGAGCCTCTGATGGCAGTGGACCCTTCTCAGGTTGGACCCAGTCTGGAGCAGGTAACCTGCCCCTCTCTACCTTGCCTTAGTCAGCCCAGGGCTGCAGAGGACAAGAAGGACAGTGAGACCCAGAGGGCCCCCTGCCAAATAAAGCACCCCCATCAACAGATTAGGGGCACCAAAGCTAGTAGCCCTAGTAAGGTAAAATCTTTAAAAACTCCTGAGGGAGCCCCCTTAAAAACAGTTAGGGACCTCCCACAGATGGATTCTGTTGGGCACAGCCAAACCTGGGACCCAAAGGGCCCAAACCTGAACTGTCCCTCCAGCAAGCCAAACAGAGGGACCCAGCCTCCAGCTTTAGGTAGCCAGAGGCTGACCCTGAGAGCACAGTGCAACTCAGTTGAAGAAAGAAAGGCACACATGGTGGAAGATAATTGGAGGAAGATGAGCCCTAAAGTAGTGGAGCCTCACGTCAATACTCCATATCCAAACCAGCCTTTAACTTTGCATAAACACACCCAAGGTAGTTATTCCCTATGGTGGAGACACTCTAATACCCCAAGGGTGAGGGACTGCTTAGTGGACCATGAGACAGGGGGTACCCATGCTAGTGCAGGTACTTCCTTATATGGCCACTCAGGCAATAAAGGCTTACCTGGACAAGGATAGCCTTATCTCCTTTCGTTTGGGGGGGGGGGTGTGTAGGAAGGTGGCTACCTGACTATGGTTACCCCAGATTTTTTTGCCTTGTGTTTAGCTGGTTTTTGACATAGTTGGCCTGGTTCCCTGCTAATCCGGGCCCCAGGCTATCTGCTCTCTCTGTAAAATGGATTCCATGTACCCTAGGTGCATAACTAGATTGGCTTGGGTCACCTTATCAGCCCCTGTACAGAGCACTATAGGTGCCCAGGGCATAGGTGCATCCAAGGCCTACCAGGGGCTGCAGCATATCTTTTGCCACCCCTGGCTGGCTATCTAAAATTGACACAACTGGCTGATCACTCAGCTGGGGCAAGGTGGTGTAATCACCCCTTGCTTAGATATAGTATACCTATATCTAAACCTAACTGGACACATATAAACCTATAAGCCACTCCTATGGCAGGCCTTAACAATCCTGGAGGCAGAGTGGTGGTTTAATGTGAGATGGGACTCTAGCATGAGCTGAGCCTGTCTGCAGCTGTCGGAACAAATTCCCTTAGCTGTTCCGGGATAATGCCAAACCATATACTATTAAGTGCATTATAATCCTCGCGGTTATATGTTAACTTTGGTTTGGCTTTATCAAAACATGTCGTGTAACGTGTCATACGAATTGGAATACTACCCCCTCGCTAGTCCTGGCGATGGGGGTAGCATTCCACCCCTCTAGAGGGAGACGACATGTTACTTTGCTAAAACACGGTTGATTTTTAAAAGAGCCTCAGATCCACAAAATGGATGCTTCTGCCACAGACACATGTCTGACCTCCTGCTGCTGACCGAAACTCAGCAGAGGAGGCCTGGACAAAGGCTTTCCTGTCGCAGGGAGGTGTCACACCACCCCAGACAGGAGATAGTGGATTGTAGCAGGGAGGTTTGAAAGAAACCAGACACTGCCTGGGGAGCACAAGGCTGCCCCTTGCATAATCCGGCCAAACCGGTTCTGGGGCACACCAGCCCCAGTCCCAGCGCGGCCTGGATCAAAGGGAAAGGGGTGTATCCACCCATTCCTGGGTCCCACCCATAGGAGGGGACCTAGCAGGTAATCCAGCCCCCTAGATTGGTATAAGAATGGGAGCAGTGCCAAAGCACTCAGATTATCCTGACGAAACATTTGAAACAAAACTCTGGACCCTCTGGCATCCTACTCAACGTAGAAGACTGAAGAATCTCACTTGTGGTCAAGGAGTGACCACCCTGTGCAAACAGGCACCATCCAGCACCTCGACCCTTGCTTTGTTGCAGTTCCCGCCGGAACTCGAGCGACAGAGATCGACGAGATCAAGCTTGCCTGCCTTCCTACAGCCCGATCCACAGTCCCTGCAGAGCTGAGACCCGTGGAGGTGACCGGACGTGTGGGGCACGCCATCTTTAAAAGGCCACGAGACGCTGACCGTGCAGCCCACGAGTGATCCTTGAAGCTGTACACCGGGGTCTGAGAAGCCCCTACCCTGAGCCACTCTTGCATCGAAGCTCACCCCTCTACACTTGACGAGTGCTGCGTGGGGCCCTTCTGCTTACTTTGGCTTGACGTGTTGGCCCGGTCACTTGAGAGCTGGCTTGTGGCCCTAGTGCCGACGAAAACCTAAAACCAACTTGCAATTCTGGTTGCTCCAGACTTGCACCAGCTCCTTTGAAAAGGAGCCCCCGCTCTGACCCTCCTGGTCCGAGTGACAAGCAATCCCCCGGTCCTGCGTGGATTGCTAGTGCCAAGTGTTGTTTGCTCCAATCTTGAAGCCGACTGCGCCGACGGTGAGAGCCTGCGTGGGACAGATTGTGACCTGCTCCTGGATGTCGCAGATGCCCCAGAGCCCACGTGACAGCGGAGAGAAGCTCCTCGACAACCACCTGATTGCGGCCGACATTGCCTGGTTCCGTCCTGGTTCCACCCTGGTCACTGCTGAGTGACCCAGACTGTCCCCTCTGCTTTCAGGTTCTTTTCTACTCTGATCCACCCTTGGATCCAACCGGACACTTATCCTTCCCATCGCCTGCAGCATCTTCAGCTCCAAGCACCAAGAACCTGCGTGTCAAAACCCGACGCCACTTCGACCCTATGCACCTGCTTCCTGTGGGTGAGGTAACATTGCAACGCCGGTGTTCCCACACTGGTACACACCTCTAGGGTCTGTGTCTAAAGTTTGGTTCCTCTAGGTTCAGCGGAAGTGTCCTTAAACTCTATTTGTGTAACTTTTACGCACCATTGACTTTGCATTGGTGCAAGCCGCACTTTTAAGTGCTGCACCCGAATCCCGCGGGCTTTTCCCGACTTCAGCATTGCTTGTCCCGACTGCTCCCAGTGATTCCCTAGGCCCTAGGCCTAACCACTGTTCGATTGGTATCTCTTATACCACTTTTTTAATATATGGTTTGAGTGGCCACCCGCCCTCATCCATAATTGTGCAACTTTGTATGTTATACTGTGCTTTTGATTTAACGCTTGTGCCCCTTTGCTCATAAAGAGTACTGGGGATTAATTTAGAAATAAACACATATATTTTTATAATATATACTTGTGTGGTGTCCTTTCATTTGATATTACAGGATTGTATGTGGTAAAACAGCTCACTCAACACGACCTCTTGAGTTAAGCCTTTAAGGCTGCTTAGTCTATGCTACCCTTAAGATAGCTTGTCTAATAAGGTTGACTTACAACCAGACACCATAAGGGATTGTTTGGACTGATACAAGGTGGTTCCAGAACTGGAAACATCATATATCAGGCCAACTTCTCACAGTTAGATACGGCCAGATTACCTGTATGCGTGGTGGACGGCATCCGGGACGTTGCATGCTCACCTGTGCAAGTGTTGTGAGCAGCGCAGGCCCTGTGGGTACCATTTGTGACTTTGGCACGGTGCCCACAGGGTGGACGAGAGTGTGTAGCCAGGGCTGATGGTGAAAAAGTTCTTGTCCGTTGCTTGTCCCCAAGATATGCGCGAGCAGGCGCGAGGGTGTGGGCCTTGAATAGGTGTGGGGGTGAGGGGGTGGAGTGGCTTTAGCTCGGTGTGAGGACAGGAACGTGTGGGCACCTGGAATGTCTGCCCTGCTTAGCCCCTGACACAGTACAAAAGGGGGTGGTGATGGACGTAGCATCTGAATCAATCAAACACTCACACCCAGTCAAAAGATCTGGGTTTAATCCATCACCTTTCTTTAGCCCACTCTGCCACCCAAGTTCAGACATGGCAATATGCAAATCAGTCTGACCCTGTGCCTCATGGGAACAGTCCAGCCCGAACTGCCAAGCCATGTCTTCCCTGGACCGGAAACAAGCTTCCGAGGACCGGTTTCTGGCATTCCAGCCGTCTTCAGCCCGGCTTGCTTGAATCCAGTGGTAAAGTGAGCAAGGGACTCACGTCTGAGCATACCCTGCCACACTTATGGTGGCCAAAAGCGGTACAAAAGGGGGTGGTGATGGACGGAGCATCTGAATCAATCAAACACTCACACTCAGTCAAAAGATCTGGGTTTAATCCATCACCGTTCTTTAGCCCACTCTGCCACCCCAGTTCAGACATGGCTATATACAAATAAGTCTGACCCTGTGCCTCATGGGAACAGTCCAGCCCGAACTGCCAAGCCATGTCTTCCCTGGACCGGAAACAAGCTTCCGAGGACCGGTTTCTGGCATTCCAGCCGTCTTCAGCCCGGCTTGCTTGAATCCAGTGGCAAAGTGAGCAAGGGACTCACGTCTGAGCATACCCTGCCACACTCATGGCGGCCAAAAGTGGTACAAAAGGGGGTGGTGATGGACGGAGCATCTGAATCAATCAAACACTCACACCCAGTCAAAAGATCTGGGTTTAATCCATCACCGTTCTTTAGCCCACTCTAGTCCAGTTCAGTCATGGCTATATGCAAATCAGTCTGACCCTGTGCCTCATGGGAACAGTTCAGCCCGAACTGCCAAGCCATGTCTTCCCTGGACAGGAAACAAGCTTCCGAGGACCGGTTTCTGGCTTTCCAGCCGTCTTCAGCCCGGCTTGCTAGAATCCAGTGGCAAAGTGAGCAAGGGACTCACGTCTGAGCATACCCTGCCACACTTATGGTGGCCAAAAGCGGTACAAAAGGGGGTGGTGATGGACGGAGCATCTGAATCAATCAAACACTCACAACCAGTCAAAGGATCTGGGTTTAATCCATCACCGTTCTTTAACCCACTCTGCCACCCCAGTTCAGACATGGCTATATGCAAATCAGTCTGACCCTGTGCCTCATGGGAACAGTCACCCCCTTTTGTACCGCTTTTAGCCCCTGACACAGGTTGGGAAAGAAAACATTCAATCTCTTCATTGATGCGCAAACAGTACCAACATATATAATATCCTACAGGCCCATGGGGGCTCGTGTGTTCCTGTGGCTCATGCAGGGCTGTCAGGTATGTGTGTGTTAGATACGGCCAGATTACCTGTATGCGTGTTGGACAGCATTCAGGAGCCTTGCACGCTCACCTGTGCAAGTGTTGTGAGCAGCGCAGGTCCTGTGGGTACCATTTGTGACTTTGGCACGGTGCCCACACGGTGGACGAGAGTGTGTGCCCCAATAGGGCTGGTGGTGAAACTGCCTGTCCGGTGCTTGGCCCCCAGATATGCGCGAGCAGGCGGGCCTTGAAATGGTGGGGGTCGGGGGGGGGGGTGGAGTGGCTTTAGCTCGGTGTGAGGAAGGGAACGTGGGGGCACCTGGAATGTCTGCCCTGCTTAGCCCCTGACACAGGCGGGGAAAGAAGACATGCAATCTCTTCATTGATGCGCAAACAGTACCAACATATATAATATCCTACAGGCCCATGGGGGCTCGTGTGTGCCTGTGGCTCATGCAGGGCTGTCAGGTATGTGTGTGTTAGATACGGCCAGATTACCTCTATGCGTGGTGGACGGCATTCGGGAGCCTTGCACGCTCACCTGTGCAAGTTTTGTGCCCTGCTTTTCGCCCACAGCTGCTCCCCCACTCGTTGTTAGCTCACACCTAATGATGACGTTGGTAAAGAGCGCACGGATTTCTGGCCTGCTTATCACCCGCAGCTGCTCCCCCACACGTGGTTAGAACAGGTGTATCGTTGAAGGAAGAGGTTGTATTCAGTGCAGTTCTTTTGCTCCTGTTTGAGTCCTTCAGGCCCATCGGGGGCTCGTGTGTGCCTGTGGCTCATGCAGGGCTGTCAGGTGTGTGTGTGTTAGAACCGGCCAGATTACCAGTATGCGTGGTGGACGGCATTCGGGAGCCTTGCACGCTCACCTGTGCAAGTGTTGTGAGCAGCGCAGGCCCTGTGGGTACCATTTGTGACTTTGGCACGTGCCCACAGGGTGGACGAGAGTGTGTGCCCCTACAGGGCTGGTGGTAAAACTGCCTGTCCGGTGCTTGGCCCCAAGATATGTGCGAGGGTGCGAGGCTTTAAATGGTGGGGGGCGGGGTGTCGAGGGGCTTTAGCTCGGTGTGAGGACGGGAACGTGGGGGCACCGGGAATGTCTGCCCTGCTTATCGCCTGCTGCTGACACATGCGGTGAAAGGAGACATGCAATCTCTTCCTTGATGCGCAAACAGTATCAACATATATAATATCCTACAGGCCCATGGGGGCTCGTGTGTGCCTGTGGCTCATGCAGGGCTGTCAGGTATGTGTGGGTTAGATACAGCCAGATTAACTCAGGGACACCACCACCTCACTCAGGGACACCACCACATCACTCAGGGAAAGCACCACACCACTCAGGGACACCACCACCTCACTCAGGGACACCACCACACCACTCAGGGACACCACCACACCACTCAGGGACACCACCACACCACTCAGGGACACCACCACACCACTCAGGGACACCACCACACCACTCAGGGACACCACCACACCACTCAGGGACACCACCACACCACTCAGGGACACCACCACATCACTCAGGGACACCACCACACCACTCAGGGATACCATCACACATCACTCAGGGACACCAACACATCACTCAGGGACACCAACACATCACTCTGGGACACGACCACATCCCTCAGCAACACCACCACATCACTAAAGGACACCACCACAACAATCAGGGACCACACCACTCAGGAACACCACCACACCACTCAGGCACACCACCACATCACTCAGGGATACCACATCATCATCACTCAGGGACACCACCAAATCACTCAGGAATACCATCACACATCACTCAGGGAAATCCCCACACGTCACTCAGGGAAATCCACACACATGACTCAGGGACATCCCAACACATGACTCAGGGACATCCCCACACATGATTTAGGGACATCCCCACACATGACTCAGGGACACCATCAACTACTCAGGGACACCTCCACACATGACTCAGGTACACCTCCACACATGACTCAGGGACATCCCCACACATGACTCAGGGACACGACCACACCACTCAGGGACACCTCCACACATGACACAGGGACATCTCCACACATGACACAGGGACATCCCCACACATGACTCAGGGACATCCCCACACATGACTCAGGGACATCCCCACACATGACTCAGGGACACGACCACACTGCTCAGGTATACCATCACACCAGTCAAGGACACCACCACATCACTCAGGGACACCACCACATCACTCAGGGGCACCACTCAGGGGCACCACCACATCACTCAGGGGCACCACTACATCACTCAGGGACACCACCACATCCCTCAGGGAAACCACCACAACAATCAGGGACAGACCTGAACGGACAGATACGGCCAGATTACCTGTATGCGTGATGGGAGGGAGACATAGACGGAGGGAGTCAGAGGGTGGAAGATAGAGGGATAGAGGGATAGAGGGAAAGGGAGGGAGACAGAGAGAAGGAGGGAGACAGAAGGAGGGAGACAGATAAAAACTACCATCGACGATCCACCCATAAACTGAAAAAAATTTGGAAAGGAAAAAAGGCACCTCACGGTTGCAACACCAAGGGGAGGACAGCTGACTAGTACTCGCCAGCAAACCCCATTTCTCATCATCGGTTACCTTTTTTCCAAGAAGAAAGGAAAGGGAAATAAAAAAAGACATCACACCAATAAAACAAAACACGAAACCAATGAAACATAAAATGAAAGAGAACCTAGATGTGATTCTACTTTCTACAAACAAATACACACATACAAGATCTCTCGCAACCCACAGCGACTGAGCCTGTGACACGCATGGTCATGTACACAGGGCACCAGGGGTGTACTCACTGCAAACACTCTCATCCACCCTGTGTGGAGCGTGCAGAAGTGTGACCAAATGCATGCTGGAAGGAAGAGGTTGTATTCAGTGCAGCTCTTTTGTGCCTGTTTGTGTCCTACAGGCCCATCGGGGGCTCGTGTGCGCCTGTGGCTCATGCAGGGCTGTCAGGTATGTGTGTGATAGATACGGCCAGATTAACTGTATGCGTGGTGGACGGCATTCGGGAGCCTTGCACGCTCACCTGTGCAAGTGTTGTGAGCAGCGCAGGCCCTGTGGGTACCATTTGTGACTTTGGCACGGTGCATACAGGGTGGACGAGAGTGTGTGCCCCAACAGGGCAGGTGGAGAAACTGCCTGTCCGGTGCTTGGCCCCAAGATATGCGTTTGGAGGCGCGAGGGTTCGGGCCTTGAAAAGGTTGGTTGGAGTGGCTTTAACTCGGTGTGAGGACAGGAACGTGGGGGCACCTGGAATATCTGCCCTGCTTATCGCCTGCCGCTGACACATGCGGTGAAAGTAGGCATGCAATCTCTGCATTTATGCGCAAACAGTACCAACATATATAATATCCTACAGGCCCATCGGGGGCTCGTGTGCACCTGTGGCTCATGCAGGGCTGTCAGGTATGTGTGTGTTAGATACGGCCAGATTACCTGTATGCGTGGTGGATGGCATTCCGGAGGCTTGCACGCTCACCTGTGCAAGTTGTGTGCCCTGCTTTTCGCCCGCAGCTGCTCCCCCACTCGTGGTTAGTTAGCACCTAATTTTGACCTTGGTAAAGAGCGCTCGGATTTCTGACCTGCTTATCGCCCGCAGCTGCTCCCCCACTCGTAGTTAGTTTGCAACTATTTTTGACCTTGGTAAAGAGCGCTCGGATTTCTGACCTGCTTTTCGCCCGCAGCTGCTCCCCAATTCGTGGTTGGTTCGCACCTAATGATGACCGCGCCCTAAGCAGCTCCTCCCCCACACGTAATTAGCACGTACGTAATGATGACGTTGGTAAAGAGCGCACAGATTTCTGGCCTGCTTTTCACCCGCAGCTGCTCCCCCACACGTGCTTAGAACAGGTGTATCGTTGAAGGAAGAGGTTGTATTCAGTGCAGTTCATTTGGGCCTGTTTGAGTCCTACAGGCCCATCGGGGGCTCGTGTGTGCCTGTGGCTCATGCAGGGATGTCAGGTATGTGTTTGCTAGCTACGGCCATATTACCTGTATGCGTGGTGGACGGCATCCGGAAGCCTTGCACGCTCACCTGTGCAAGTGTTGTGAGCAGCGCAGGCCCTGTGGGTACCATTTGTGACTTATGCACGCTCCACCCAGAGTGGACGAGAGTGTGTGCCCCAACAGACCCGTCAGGTGCAGTGAGTACACCCCTGGTGCCCTGTATGCATGACCATGCGTGTCACAGGCGCAGTCCTTGTGGGTTGCGAGAGATCTTATATGTGTGTATTTGTTTGTAGAAAGTAGAATCACATCTAGGTTCTCTTTCATTTTATGTTTCATTGGTTTCATTTTTTGTTTTATTGGTGTGATGTCTTTTTATTTCCCTTTCCTTTCTTCTTGGAAAAAAGGTGACCGATGATGAGAAATGGGTTTTGCTGGCGAGTACCAGTCAGCTGTCCCCCCTTGGTGTTGCAACTGTGAGGTGCCTGTTTCCTTTCCACATTTTTTTCAGTTTATGGGTGGATGGTCGATGGTAGTTTTTATCTGTCTCCCTCATTCTGTCTCCCTCCCACTCTCTGTCTCCCTCCTTCTCTCTGTCTCCCTCCCTTTACCTCTATCCCTCTATCTTCCACCCTCTGTCTCCCTCCCTGTCTCCCTCCCTGTCTCCCTCCCTGTCTCCCTCCCTGTCTCCCTCCCTGTCTCCCTCCCTGTCTCTCTCCCTGTCTCTCTCCCTGTCTCCCTCCCTGTCTCTCCCTGTCTCCCTCTGTCAGCCTCCCTCTGTCAGCCTCCCTCTGTCAGCCTCCCTCTGTCAGCCTCCCTCTGTCAGCCTCCCTCTGTCAGCCTCCCTCTGTCAGCCTCCCTCTGTCAGCCTCCCTCTGTCAGCCTCCCTCTGTCGGCTTCCCTCTGCAGGTGCTATGTGTGGACAGGTATATCCTTGAAGGAGGAGGTTGTATTCAGTGCAGTTCTTGTGCCCCTGTTTGTGTCCTACAGGCAATTATGGTGCTTGTGTGTGCTTGTGGCTCATGCAGGGCTGTCAGGTATGTGTCTGTAAGATAAGGCCAGATTACCTGTATGCGTGGTGGACGGCATTCGGGAGACTTGCACGCTCACCTGTGCAAGTTTTGTGAGCAGCGCAGGCCCTGTGGGTAACATTTGTGACTTTGGCACGGTCCCCACAGGGTGGACGAGAGTGTGTGCCCCAACAGGGCTGGTGGTGAAACTTCCTGTCCGGTGCTTGGCCCCAAGATATGCGCGAGGATGCGGGCCTTTAAAAGGTGGGGGGCGGGGTGTCGAGGGGCTTTAGCTCGGTGTGAGGACGGAAATGTGGCGGCACCGGGAATGTCTGCCCTGCTTATCCTCTGACACAGGCGGTGAAGGGAGACATGCAATCTCTTCATTGATGCACAAACAGTACCAACATATATAATGTCCTACAGGCCCATCGGCTGCTCGTGTGTGCCTGTGGCTCATGCAGGGCTGTCAGGTATGTGTGTGATAGATACGGCCAGATTACCTGTATGCGTGGTGGATGGCATTCCGGAGGCTTGCACGCTCACCTGTGCAAGTTGTGTGCCCTGCTTTTCGCCCGCAGCTGCTCCCCCACTCGTGGTTAGTTAGCACCTAATTTTGACCTTGGTAAAGAGCGCTCGGATTTCTGACCTGCTTATCGCCCGTAGCTGCTCCGCCACTCGTGGTTAGTTCACACCTAATGATGACCTTGGTAAAGAGCGCTCGGATTTCTGACCTGCTTTTCGCCTGCAGCTGCTCCCCAATTCGTGGTTGGTTCGCACCTAATGATGACCGCGCCCTAAGCAGCTCCTCCCCCACACGTAATTAGCACGTACGTAATGATGACGTTGGTAAAGAGCGCACAGATTTCTGGCCTGCTTTTCACCCGCAGCTGCTCCCCCACATGTGCTTAGAACAGGTGTATCGTTGAATGAAGAGGTTGTATTCAGTGCAGTTCGTTTGGGCCTGTTTGAGTCCTACAGGCCCATCGGGGGCTCGTGTGTGCCTGTGGCTCATGCAGGGATGTCAGGTATGTGTTTGCTAGCTACGGCCATATTACCTGTATGCGTGGTGGACGGCATCCGGAAGCCTTGCACGCTCACCTGTGCAAGTGTTGTGAGCAGCGCAGGCCCTGTGGGTACCATTTGTGACTTATGCACGCTCCACCCAGAGTGGACGAGAGTGTGTGCCCCAACAGACCTGTCAGGTGCAGTGAGTACACCCCTGGTGCCCTGTATGCATGACCATGCGTGTCACAGGCGCAGTCCTTGTGGGTTGCGAGAGATCTTATATGTGTGTATTTGTTTGTAGAAAGTAGAATCACATCTAGGTTCTCTTTCATTTTATGTTTCATTGGTTTCATTTTTTGTTTTATTGGTGTGATGTCTTTTTATTTCCCTTTCCTTTCTTCTTGGAAAAAAGGTGACCGATGATGAGAAATGGGTTTTGCTGGCGAGTACCAGTCAGCTGTCCCCCCTTGGTGTTGCAACTGTGAGGTGCCTGTTTCCTTTCCACATTTTTTTCAGTTTATGGGTGGATGGTCGATGGTAGTTTTTATCTGTCTACCTCATTCTGTCTCCCTCCCACTCTCTGTCTCCCTCCTTCTCTCTGTCTCCCTCCCTTTACCTCTATCCCTCTATCTTCCACCCTCTGTCTTCCACCCTCTGTCTCCCTCCCTGTCTCCCTCCCTGTCTCCCTCCCTGTCTCCCTCCCTGTCTCCCTCCCTGTCTCCCTCCCTGTCTCCCTCCCTCCCTGTCTCTCTCCCTGTCTTTCTCCCTGTCAGCCTCCCTCTGTCAGCCTCCCTCTGTCAGCCCCCCTCTGTCAGCCTCCCTCTGTCAGCCTCCCTCTGTCAGCCTCTCTGTCAGCCCCCCTCTGTCAGCCTCCCTCTGTCAGCCTCCCTCTGTCAGCCTCCCTCTGTCAGCCTCCCTCTGTCAGCCTCCCTCTGTCAGCCTCCCTCTGTCAGCCTCCCTCTGTCGGCTTCCCTCTGCAGGTGCTATGTGTGGACAGGTATATCCTTGAAGGAGGAGGTTGTATTCAGTGCAGTTCTTGTGCCCCTGTTTGTGTCCTACAGGCAATTATGGTGCTTGTGTGTGCTTGTGGCTCATGCAGGGCTGTCAGGTATGTGTCTGTAAGATACGGCCAGATTACCTGTATGCGTGGTGGACGGCATTCGGGAGACTTGCACGCTCACCTGTGCAAGTTTTGTGAGCAGCGCAGGCCCTGTGGGTAACATTTGTGACTTTGGCACGGTCCCCACAGGGTGGACGAGAGTGTGTGCCCCAACAGGACTGGTGGTGAAACTTCCTGTCCGGTGCTTGGCCCCAAGATATGCGCGAGGATGCGGGCCTTTAAAAGGTGGGGGGCGGGGTGTCGAGGGGCTTTAGCTCGGTGTGAGGACGGAAATGTGGCGGCACCGGGAATGTCTGCCCTGCTTATCCTCTGACACAGGCGGTGAAGGGAGACATGCAATCTCTTCATTGATGCACAAACAGTACCAACATATATAATGTCCTACAGGCCCATCGGCTGCTCGTGTGTGCCTGTGGCTCATGCAGGGCTGTCAGGTATGTGTGTGATAGATACGGCCAGATTACCTGTATGCGTGGTGGACGGCATTCGGGAGCCCTGCACGTTCACCCGTGCAAGTTTTGTGAGCAGCGCAGGCCCTGTGGGTACCATTTGTGGCTTCTGCATGCTCCACACAGGGTGGACGAAAGTGTGTGCCCCAACAGACCCATCAGGTGCAGTAAGTACACACTGGATGCCCTGTATGCATGACCATGTGTGTCATAGGCGCAGTCCCTGTGGGTTGCGAGATATCTTGTATGTGTATATTTGTTTGTAGAAAGTAGAATCACATCTAAGTTCTCTTTCATTTTATGTTTCTTTGGTTTCGTTTTTTGTTTAATTGGTGTGATGTCTTTTTTATTTCCCTTCCCTTTCTTTTTGGAAAAAAGGTAACCGATGATGAGAAATGGGGTTTGCTGGCGAGAACCAGTGAGTTGTCCCCCCTTGGTGTTGCAACCGTGAGGTGCCTTTTTTCCTTTCCAAATTTTTTTCAGTTTATGGGTGGATGGTCGATGGTAGTTTTTATCTGTCTCCCTCCTTCTGTCTCCCTCCTTCTCTCTGTCTCCCTCCCTTTACCTCTATCCCTCTATCTTCCACCCTCTGTCTCCCTCCGTCTGTCTCCCTCCTTCTCTGTCTCCCTCTCTGTCTCCTCCATTTCCCTCTATCCCTTCATCTTCCTCCCTTTGTCTCCATCTCCCTCCCTCCCTGTCTCCCTCCGTCTCGGTCTACCTCCATGTCTCCCTCCCTATGTCTACCTCCATGTCTCCCTCCCTATGTCTACCTCCATGTCTACCTCCATGTCTCCCTCCCTATGTCTACCTCCATGTCTCCCTCCCTATGTCTCCCTCCTTCTGTCTCCCTCCTTCTCTCTGTTTCCCTCCCTTTACCTCCATCCCTCTATCTTCCACCCTCTGTATCCCTCCGTCTGTCTCCCTCCTTCTCTGTCTCCCTCTCTGTTTCCTCCATTTCCCTCTATCCCTCCATCTTCCTCCCTTTGTCTCCGTCTCCCTTCCTCCCTGTCTCCCTCCCTCCCTGTCTCCCTTCCTCCCTGTCTCCCTCCCTCCCTGTCTCCCTCCCTCCCTGTCTCCCTCCCTCCCTGTCTCCCTCCCTGTCTCCCTCCCTCCCTGTCTCCCTCCCTCCCTGTCTCCCTCCGTCTCTGTCACCCTCCGTCTCTGTCAGCCTCCCTCTGTCAGCCTCCCTCTGTCAGCCTCCCTCTGTCTGCCTCCCTCTGTCTGCCTCCCTCTGTCTGTCTCCCTCTGTCTGTCTCCCTCTGTCTGTCTCCCTCTGTCTGTCTCCCTCTGTCTGTCTCCCTCTGTCTGTCTCCCTCTATCTCCATCCTCTGTCTGTCTCTCCCCTTTCTCTGGTTTGGAAAAACGCATCCGGATCGTATTTTTCCCAACCGGCTTGCATTCGGTACGCTTCCAAGCGAGATTGGAATCGGCTCCTTAGTGGTATATAATAAACAGAGCAATGCTTAATACAAAATCTTTTATTTTCCAGAAACAACATGCGTATCCCCTTTGTTTGCAGAATCTGCTTGAAAAGTACATTCTCCCTTTATGCTCACTTGATGAGAAGATGCATGAAGAGCTGCTCCTCAGAGGTTAGAAAGACAGCTGTGAAGGAAGCTAAAGAATCGGTTGTCTCACATCTTCGTCTTGGAATGGTGTTCCAATATGAGAATCTTCAGAAAATCTTTGATGAAACAAACAGAAGAAAAGTAATCACTCTGCTTGAGTCAAGTGGATGCTTAATTGATGGGAAGCCTGAAAAGTCACTTTCATTGTAAGTAAAATATATATGTTGGACTTTTCTTAGCATCCATTTATTATCTGTCGCAACAATACATTGAATTATAACTTACACTTTTCTTCACTTCAAGTTTAAATATTGCATATTTTTAACGTTCAGACTTTACCCTCCTTTGAAAACAGGACCTGAAGATGAACAGCTCGGAGAAGAAGAGAAAATGCAATGTGAAAAACATCATGAAATGTAAGTTGCAACACTGTGGTTTTAACTGTAATAAAATATGTATTTGTTTCAAACAGTTAATCAAATTAATGTTTCATATATCATAGCTGCAAAACACACATATGTGAAGTGAAGACGCCGGTGGAATGTCTCATGATTTTGAAGGTGGCAAAGCACGATTTCATCACGGTCATGCAAAAACTGGCCGTCAGCAGCAAATTAAGTGTTCAGGAGAACTTGCAAGTGTTATATTATCTGGAAGCAATTTTGCTCCTGAAATATTTACAAAAGCCAATTGTTGTTAAGAGCTTTCTTGTAAGTATATGCATTACCCCTTTATTTCCAGTTTGAAAAGTGTATTTATTGGAGATGTTCAAACATGTACATGATAACAAAAACATATTTTCTCAGGTTGAAGAATGGTTGGAAAGGACCCATCAGACCGAGGAGGGTATGACATTTGCAATTATAACAGTTATGAAAAAGAAGACTGGGCAATCGCGAGAAACAAGATTTGCTTTAAATGCTGTTGAAGAAAATGTAGGTACCTTTTTATAATAGTAACGCCTGAAATGAGATCCCTGTTTAAACTCATCAACTGAAACATATACCCAAATTTCTTTTTAGAATGTTGTTGTTTTTAGAAACTTTTTTGATGATAAGGTATCCCTATATATTATTTATTTTAATCACTAAAATCACAGTTTTATCAATAATTATTGTTATTGCATATGACACAATTATATTTGAATATATGTATTGCATATTCATATAATGCTTCAACTTTGTTTTAGTGGTTATGTTATGTTATGTTATGCTGTTTTTATAAAGCGCGCTGACACCGAAGGTTTCCTGGCGCGGTCGTTAAGATTGATAATAGGATCCATAGCTTAACCTCATAGATGCTATTAAACATTCCTCCCCAGTGCTGCGCTGTCCATTGGAACTAGTGCTGAATGGACGTCCAATGGTCTTGCGCAGCACTGGGGAGTTAGTGCTGCCGTCGGCCAATGCACCGAGGCAGCACTTAAGGGGTTAAGTGAGGTTCGAGAAGAGCCAGGTTTTTAGGCTCTTTCGGAAGCTTAGCAGGGTGTCAGCAGTTTTAATCAGGAGGGGGAGGGAGTTCCAGAATTTGGGCGCTAGGTAGCTGAATCTGCAGCCGCCCATTCTTTTTAGTTTGACCACTGGAGTAGTGAGGAGGTGGAGGTGGGCAGAGCGAAGGTTGCGGGCCGGGCAATGGGAGTTGATTAGGGATTTCAAAAAGGCCAGGCCCTTGGTCTGCCGGGCCTTATATACCAGGCAGCCTATTTTGAAAGCAGCTCTTTGTTCAATGGGCAGCCAGTGCAACTTTGCCAAGAGGGGTCTAGCAGATTGCCATTTGGGGACTTTGCAGATGAGCCTGGCTGCCTGGTTTTGCACCAATTGGAGACGATGAAGAAGGGACTTGGGTAGTCCCCAATAGAGCGAATTTGAGAAGTCCAGGCGTGAAAGGACTAAAGAGATGACGATTTGTACTAGAGATTCGTGGGAAATTTTACGGATTTTTCGTATCTGGAACATGCTGGCCGAGATGATGGTGCCGACATGGGTTTTAAGGGAGAGGTCGGAGTCGATGGTAACGCCCAGGCTTTTTACCGAATTGGAGGGGGCAGGGGGAGTGCCAAGCTCATTTGGCCAGAAATGAGGGCCCCAATATGAAGGGCTGGTGCCAGGCAGGATGAGTTCCGTCTTCTCTGGGTTTAATTTGAGCTGGTTGGAAATCATCCATTGTTGGATGTGAAGCATCGCTGCCCGAAGGTCGGATGCCGCGTTAGGGGTGTCTAGAGGAAAAATAATCTGCATGTCGTCAGCATAATTGAGGACAGTGCAGTTCCAGTTGCGCAGTGAGTGAATCAGTGGGCGAAGATATAAGTTAAACAATAAGGGGGAGAGGGAGGAACCCTGAGGAACTCCACAGGTAGTGGGGGCCTTGGTTCCAGAGAAGGGGCCAAGGTGAACTGTTTGTACTCTGCCCGAGAGGAAGGACTTGATCCATTCCCATGCCGGTCCCTGGATACCTGCCTGTCCGACACGGTGGAGAAGGATGTCATGGTCCACCGTGTCGAACGCGGCTGATAAATCCAGAAGGACCAGTGCCTGTGGGGACCCTCTGTCGGCGTTCTCCCGAAGGGTATCGAGGACTTTTAAGATGACTGCTTCAGTGGAATGCGCCGGTCTGAAGCCAGCTTGGTTTGGTTCTAAAAATCCAGAGCTCTCGATAAAAGCCGACAGGCAGGTGGTCACGTAGGCCTCCAGGAGTTTAGATGTATAGGGTAAGAGAGAAATGGGCCTGTAGTTAGGCGGATTAGCGGGATCAGCTCCTGCTTTCTTCAGAAGAGGAACCAGAATGGCTTCCTTAAACACGCAGGGGACCTTGCCAGAGCTGAGGGAAGTGTTCAAGAGGGGGAGAATGCTGTCAGGCAGAGCAGAGAAGATCGCCCTGAGAATTGGAGGGGGACAGCAGTCCCTAGGAGACCCGGATTTGACACGGGTGATGAGTTCGGAGAGAGTACTGGTGGTAATGGGCGGGAACTGAGTGAAAGAGCATGGGTTGAGCGGGGGGGAAGTCAGAGGGGCAGACAGAGGTGGAAGAGGGAATAGTATTTTTAATATTTACAATTTTTTGGATAAAGTAGGAATTGAGTGCATTACAGGTTTCTTGGGTGGGTGCCTGAGTTGGGAGTACTCTCTGATCGGATGAGAAGTCGTTTAGAATTTCACATGTATTTTACAATGCTACGTCCCAAGATGCTGAAGAACAGCAAGGCACTGACCGAGAGCAGCCCTGGAAAGATTACTTTTTTGTTTCCTCTGAAGGAGAGGAAGTTTACAATGCAACATAAAATGTCACAAGGTTAATTGAAAGGTAAGTGTAGGAAAGTAGGATCTTTAAGGCATGGATCCCCCCACTTTTGCTGGTGTCAGTGTGCTTAGAGTGTAATAGTCTGGGATCCTGCTAATCATGACCCCAGTGTAGAGGCTCTTTCACCTCAAAATTGGTTGTTGGTACTTCGTAAACCCCCATAACATGGAAAGGTGTTTGTGGAAATTATTTTTCGATTGCGTGCAACACATTAAATTGCTGTTCCTGAACCGACTTTCTGCCTTCATCTGTAACTTTTTAAACTAGTAATTATTGAATTACTAAGTCAATTGAAAATGTGAATTTTTCTTACAGATACAGATTACCAAATGTGAAGAGAAAGGAAGTGGTGAAAACCTGTGAGGACGCTGCACTTACAAATTTATGTGACCAAGAGAATAGCATTGTCTTACAGTACATAAAACAAGCTAGTGGCAATGTAAACGGACCCAGTGAGATGCAAAATTTCTGCTTAGCATCCATGTTACTGGAGAAACTGGCCCATTTTAACTCTGAGTAAGCATTTAACACGTTAAAGAGACAATTTAAGTTTGACAATACATGTATCCAATAACTCTAAAACATTTTGTCTATTTTTATTTCAGTTCCATTGAAAATAGAGTTGCCAGCATCCCCCATGCCCAAGTTATAGAGCCACAGGAACAGTAAATTTAGATATATAATATTAAATTATATGCAATTTGTGCTAGTGTTTTGACAACAAATTGTGAATTTGTTTCACAAGCATATTTTGAATGCATATTTGTATTTTGTAGGACAAATTGCTACAGAAAAAGAACGTCAACAATCGCAGCAGCAGCTTATCGTTACCATAAAATGGATAATGAGTCAGCTTCTAAAAGAATGCTGGAGGAGTTTCCAGTGACTCTGAATGGACAACCACCAAAAAAAAAGATCCGTGTTGCGTTGGTCGGGGAAAATTCACGATACTGCTATCGCAGTTGGAGACTTTTACAACAAGCATTGAGAAGGGAAGAAGTGCCGAGTAAGTGTTTTTGAATTTTAATGAAATCTTCTAATAAGGGTGTAGAATTATATAATGTTACATAACACTCAAGAACTGCTTTATTTATATGCAGAACACTTTACAAGACGAATGCCAACAGAACACCAAATCAAAACTTTCTACATGAAAATGGAATGGAACAAGAACCATCCAGGTATACAAGATGCCATTGAAGATTGTATTCCTACAGCAAACAGAAAATGGGACCTAGGTGATGAAGGTATAGCATCGTTGGTGGAGCGTCAGTCTTGGAGAGGGCTTCATGTCAGAATTGATGACATAAAGGGAAAGAAAGTCATCACTACTCAAGTGTTCAAGAAAGGAGAGATTATTTGTGATTACCATGGAATGGTAATAACTGCAGAGGAAGGGAAACGAATGATGGAAGAGCCACAAGAAGAAGAGATGGGATACTTATTCTTTTTTCAGGAACGCTCGGGT
This sequence comes from Lissotriton vulgaris, assembly GCF_964263255.1. Classification (NCBI taxonomy): domain Eukaryota; kingdom Metazoa; phylum Chordata; class Amphibia; order Caudata; family Salamandridae; genus Lissotriton; species Lissotriton vulgaris. Next base: position 2,091,434,701 of record NC_141691.1, read on the forward strand.
AAGAAATTGAGTGTAGATGCAAAAACACAACCCTGCAAGTGTCATACAAATATGGAAACAATAGGACGGTTAATAAATCACTCAAAGAAAAAGTGTAACATTAAGCCTAATCAGGTAACACTAGATATATTTAGGAGTAGTCAACATGTAATTATTTTCACTGCATTGAGAGATATTAGTGTTGAGGAAGAGCTGTTATTTGATTATGGAGTTTCAAGGAAATCGTTTAAGGGAGAAGGAGCAGAGTTAGTTTGGTTAGATACATGAGAAAATAAAGGTTAGAAAGCTCAGTTCCGATGCACTGAAGGAGTTTCTAACATTATCAATGTAACCACCATTAAAACTATTGATTTTATTTACAATCTAGATAATTTTTTTGTTCTTCCCTAACAAATCAGGAACACTCACCCAAGTTCTGGACCCCATAGTATAACTCAGATGACATAGCAGGAGTGTCTTAGACTCATTTCTGGCCTCAAGGGATGACTTTTTGAAGTTTGTGTGTTTAAGGGGGCAAAGTCACTGCTTCCACCCAGCCTAAGGTGCTCAAAATCATGTAAGATATCAGGATTTTCCCATTGCTGGAAGCTGAAAAAAAACGTAATATAATACCAAAGGTATATAGATAACATCAAAGCATCAGATCTGACCTTTCGTATAAGTGTATTTATATCTTGTGCACTCAAACAGTGTCTCTGATATCCATTCTGAACTATTTGGAAAATTAGCAAATCTTGTCAAAAAAACTTTTTTTGACAATTTTTGCTAATTTTTGGTATCAACTCTAATGACTGTTTGCAGGTCCATGTGGGAACCAGGACCCCATAATATATCTCAGGTGATATAGCAAGAGCGGCTAGGGCTCATTTCTAGCCTCCAGATACATGTCTGAGTCCTATTTCCAACATTTCGAGGTATTTGGTGTAAAACTCATTTTTTCCATTATGGCCCATAGAGCTCAGAGTTGGGCCATAGAGCTCAGAGTCACATCACATTTCTAGTTCTGGACCCAAGGATCCCATAGTATACATCAGATAATATTGCAGGAGTGTTTAGGACCCATGTCTAGACTCTAGGGGAGACTTAAGTTTTTGGGGGCAAAGTCACTTCTTCCACCCAGGCAAAGCTGCTCAAAATCGGGTACGATATTAGGTTTTTCCCTTGGCTGGAAGCTGAAAAAAAAAACTTCATATAATACCAAAGGTATATAGATCACATGAAAGCATCAGATCTGACCTTTCTAACACGTGTATTTATGTCCTGTGCACTCAAACAGTGTCTCTGATAGCAATTGTGAGCTATTTGGAAAATTAGCAAATCTGGTCAAAAAAACTTTTTTTGACAATTTTTGCTAATTTTTGGTAGCAACTCTAATGACTGTTTGCAGGTCCGTGTGGCCACCAGGACCCTCTATTATATCTCAGGTGATATAGCAAGAGTGGCTAGGGCTCATTTCCAGCCTCCAGGTACAGGTCCGAGTCCTATTTCTGACATTTTGAGGTGTTTGGTGTCAAATTCATTTTTTCCATTATAGGCCCTAGATCTCAGAGTCACATCACATTTCTAGTTCGGGACCCAAGAACAACATAGTATACCTCAGATGACATGCCAAGAGTGTCTAAGACCCATTTCTGGCCTCCAGGGGTGACGTTTTGGAAGTTTTTGGGTTTAAGGGGGCAAAGTCACTTTTTTCACCCAGCCCAAGGTGCTCAAAATCGGGTACGATATCAGATTTTTCACTTGGCTGAAAGCTGAAAAAAAAACTTTATATAATACCAAAGTTAAATATATCACATGAAAGCATGAGATCTGACCTTTCTAATAAGTGTATTTATATCTTGTGCACTCAAACAGTGTCTCTGATACCCATTCTAAGCTATTTGGAAAATTAGCAAATCTTGTCAAAAAAACTTTTTTTGACGATTTTTGCTAATTTTCAATATCAACCCTCCTGACTGTTTTTGGGTCCCTGTGGCCACCAGGACCCATTATTATATCTCAGGTGATATAGCAAGAGTGGCTAGGGCTCATTTCCAGCCTCCAGGTACATGTCTGAGTCCTATTTCTGACATTTTGAGGTGTTTGGTGTCAAATTCATTTTTTCCATTATAGGCCCTAGATGTCAGAGTCCCATCACATTTCTAGTTCTAGACCCAAGAACACCATAGTATACCTCACATGACATACCAAGAGTGTCTAAGACCCATTTCTTGCCTCCAGGGGTGACTTTATAAAAGTTTTTTTGTTTAAGGGGGCAAAGTCACTTTTTCCACTCAGCCCAAGGTTCTCAAAATCGTGTACGATATCAGGTGTTTCCCTTGGCTGGAAGCTGAAAAAAAACGTTATATAATACCAAAGTCATATATCACATGAAAGCATCAGATCTGGCCTTTCTAACAAGTGTATTCGTATCTTGTGTACTCAAACAGTGTCTCTGATATCCATTCTGAGCTATTTGAAAAATTACCAAATCTTGTCAAAAAAACATTTGACGATTTTTGCTAATTTTCAGTATCAACCCTCCTGACTGTTTTTGGGTCCCTGTGGCCACCAGGACCCTATATTATATCTCAGGTGATATAGCAAGAGTGGCTAGGTCTCATTTCCAGCCTCCAGGTACATGTCTGAGTCCTATTTCTGACATTTTGAGGTGTTTGGTGTCAAATTCATTTTTTCCATTATAGGCCCTAGAGCTCAGAGTCACATCACATTTCTAGTTCTGGACCCAAGAACACCATAGTATACCTCAGATGACATGCTAAGAGTGTTTAAGACCCATTTCTGGCCTGCAGGGGTGACGTTTTGGAAGTTTTTGGGTTTAAGGGGGCAAAGTCACTTTTTCCACCCAGCCCAAGGTTCTCAAAATCGGGTACGATATCAGGTGTTTCCCTTGGCTGGAAGCTGAAGAAAAAACTTTATATAATACCAAAGTTATATATATCACATGAAAGCATCAGATCTGACCTTTCTAACAAGTGTATTCATATCTTGTGCTTTCAAACAGTGTCTCTGATATCCATTCTGAGCTATTTAGAAAAATAGCAAATTTTGACGGTTTTTGCTAATTTTCAGTATCAACCCTCCTGACTGTTTTTGGGTCCCTGCGGCCACCAGGACCCTATATTTCTCTCAGGTGATATAGCCAGAGTGGCTAGGGCTCATTTCCAGCCTCAAGGTACATGTCTGAGTCCTATTTCTGACATTTTGAGGTGTTTGGTGTCAAATTCATTTTTTCCATTATAGGCCCTAGAGCTCAGAGTCACATCACATTTCTAGTTCTGGATCCAAGAACACCATAGTATACCTCAGATGACATACCAAGAGTGTCTACGACCCATTTCTGGCCTCCAGGGGCGACTTTTTGAAGTTTTTGGGTTTAAGGGGGCAAAGTCACTTTTTCCACCCAGCCCAAGGTGCTCAAAATCGGGTACGATATCAGGTGTTTCCCTTGGCTGGAAGCTGAAAAAAAAACTTTATATAATACCAAAGGTATATATATCACATGAAAGCATCAGATCTGACCTTTCTAACAAGTGTATTCATATCTTGTGCACTCAAACAGTGTCTCTGATATCCATTCTGAGCTATTTTTACGTTTTGTATGTGTGTGTTAAATACGGCCAGATTACCTGTATGCGTGGTGGACGGCATCCGGGAGCCTTGCACGCTCACCTGTGCAAGTGTTGTGAGCAGCGCAGGCCCTGTGGGTACCATTTGTGACTTTGGCACGGTGCCCACAGGGTGGACGAGAGTGCGTAGCCAGGGCTGGTGGTGAAAAAGTTCTTGTCTGTTGCTTGGCCCCAAGATATTCGTGAGCAGGCGCGAGGGTGCGGGTCTTGAAAAGGTGTGGGGGGGAGGGGGTGGAGTGGCTTTAGCTCGGTGTGAGGACAGGAACGTGTGGGCACCTGGAATGTCTGCCCTGCTTAGCCCCTGACACAGGCGGGGAAAGAAGACATGCAATCTCTTCATTGATGCGCAAACAGTACCAACATATATAATATCCTACAGGCCCATGGGGGCTCGTGTGTGCCTGTTGCTCATGCAGGGCTGTCAGGTATGTGTGTGTTAGATACGGCCAGATTACCTGTATGCATGGTGGACAGCATTCGGGAGCCTTGCACGCTCACCTGTGCAAGTGTTGTGAGCAGCGCAGGCCCTGTGGGTACCATTTGTGACTTTGGCACGGTGCCCACAGGGTGGACGAGAGTGTGTGCCCCAACAGGGCTGGTGGTGAAACTGCCTGTCCGGTGCTTGGCCCCAAGATATGCGTTTGGAGGCGCGAGGGTGCGGGCCTTAAAAAGGTTGGTTGGAGTGGCTTTAACTCGGTTTGAGGACAGGAACGTGGCGGCACCTGGAATGTCTGCCCTTCTTATCGCCTGCCGCTGACACATGCGGTGAAAGGAGACATGCAATCTCTGCATTGATGCGCAAACAGTACCAACATATATAATATCCTACAGGCCCATCGGGGGCTCATGTGTGCCTGTGGCTCATGCAGGGCTGTCAGGTATGTGTGTGTTAGATACTGCCAGATTACCTGTATGCGTAGTGGACGGCATTCGGGAGCCTTGCACGCTCACCTGTGCAAGTTGTGTGCCCTGCTTATCACCCACAGCTGCTCCCCCACTCGTGGTTAGCTCGCACCTAATGATGACCTTGGTAAAGAGCGCTCTACCCTTCCGACTATCCTACTAGTGCCAGTGCATGTGATACACGTGGCACGTGCAGGTGCTATGTGTGAACAGGTGTATCCTTGAAGGAAGAGGTTGTATTCAGTGCAGTTCTTTTACGCCTGTTTGTGTCCTACAGGCCCATTGGTTGCTCGTGTGTGCCTGTGGCTCATGCAGAGCTGTCCGGTATGTGTGTGTTAGATACAGCCAGATTACATGTATGCGTGGTGGACAGCATTCTGGAGCTTTGCACGCTCAACTGTGCTAGTTTTATGAGCAGCGCAGGCCCTGTGGCTACCATTTGTGACTTATGCATGCTTCACACAGGGTGGACCAGATTGTGTGCCCCAACAGACCCATCAGGTGCAGTGAGTACACCCCTGGTGCCCTGTATGCATGACCATGCGTGTCACAGGTGCAGTCCCTGTGGGTTGCGAGAGATCTTGTATGTGTGTATTTGTTTGTAGAAAGTAGAATCACATCTAGGTTCTCTTTCATTTTATGTTTCATTGGTTTTGTTTTTTGTTTTATTGGTGTGATGTCTTTTTTATTTCCCTTTCCTTTCTTTTTGGAAAAAAGGTAACCGATGATGAGAAATGGGGTTTGCTGGCGAGTACCAGTCATTTGTCCCCCCTTGGTCGATGGTAGTTTTTATCTGTCCCCTCCTTCTGTCTCCCTCCTTCTCTGTCTACCTCCATGTCTCCCTCCTTCTCTGTCTACCTCCATGTCTCCCTCCTTCTCTGTCTCCCTCCTTCTCTGTCTCCCTCCTTCTCGGTCTCCCTCCTTCTCGGTCTCCCTCCTTCTCTGTCTCCCTCCTTCTCGGTCTCCCTCCTTCTCTGTCTCCCTCCTTCTCGGTCTACCTCCATGTCTCCCTCCTTCTCGGTCTACCTCCATGTCTCCCTCCTTCTCGGTCTACCTCCATGTCTCCCTCCTTCTCGGTCTACCTCCATGTCTCCCTCCTTCTCGGTCTACCTCCATGTCTCCCTCCCTATGTCTCCCTCCCTATGTCTACCTCCATGTCTCCCTCCCTATGTCTCCCTCCCTATGTCTCCCTCCCTATGTCTCCCTCCCTATGTCTCCGTCCCTATGTCTCCGTCCCTATGTCAGCCTCCCTATGTCTCCCTCCTTCTCTGTCTCCCTCCTTCTCTGTCTCCCTCCTTCTCTGTCTCCCTCCTTCTCTGTCTCCCTCCTTCTCTGTCTCCCTCCTTCTCTGTCTCCCTCCTTCTCTGTCTCCCTCCTTCTCTGTCTCCCTCCTTCTCTGTCTCCCTCCTTCTCTGTCTCCCTCCTTCTCTGTCTCCCTCCTTCTCTGTCTCCCTCCTTCTCTGTCTCCCTCCTTCTCTGTCTCCCTCCGTCAGCCTCCCTCCGTCAGCCTCCCTCTGTCAGCCTCCCTCCATCTCTCTGTCTGTCTCTCCCCTTTCTCTGGTTTGGAAAAAACGCATCCGGATCGTATTTTTCCCAACCGGCTCGCATTCGGTACGCTTCCAACCGAGATTGGAATCGGCTCCTTAGTGGTATATAATAAACGGAGCAATGCTTAATACAAAATCTTTTATTTTCCAGAAACAACATGCGTATCCCCCTTGTTTGCAGAATCTGCTTGAAAAGTACATTCTCCCTTTATGCTCACTTGATGAGAAGATGCATGAAGAGCTGCTCCTCAGAGGTTAGAAAGACAGCTGTGAAGGAAGCTAAAGAATCGGTTGTCTCACATCTTTGTCATGGAATGGTGTTCCAATATGAGAATCTTCAGAAAATCTTTGATGAAACAAACAGAAGAAAAGTAATCACTCTGCTTGAGTCAAGTGGATGCTTAATTGATGGGAAGCCTGAAAAGTCACTTTCATTTTAAGTAAAATATATATGTTGGAATTCTCTTAGCATCCATTTCTTATCTGTCGCAACAATACATTGAATTATACCTTACACTGTTCTTCACTTCAAGTTTAAATATTGCATATTTTTAACGTTCAGACTTTACCCTCCAAGGAAAACAGGACCTGAAGATGAACAGCTCGGAGAATAAGAGAAAATGCAATGTGAAAAACATCATGAAATGTAAGTTGCAACACTGTAGTTTTAACTGTTATAAAATATGTATTTGTTTCAAACAGTTCATCAAATTATTGTTTCATATATCATTGATGCAAAACACACATATGTGAAGTGAAGATGCCGGTGGAATATCTCATGATTTTGAAGGTGGCAAAGCACAATTTCATCACTGTCATGCAAAAACTGGCCATCAGCAGCAAATTAAGTGTTCAGGAGAACTTGCAAGTGTTATATTATCTGGAAGCAATTTTGCTCCTGAAATATTTACAAAAGCCAATCGTTGTTAAGAGCTTTCTTGTAAGTATGTGCATTACCCCTTTATTTCCAGTTTGAAAAGTGTATTTATTGGAGATGTTCAAACATGTACATGATAACATAAACATATTTTCTCAGGTTGAAGAATGGTTGGAAAGGACCCATCAGACCGAGGATGGTATGACATTTGCAATTATAACAGTTATGAAAAAGAAGACTGGGCAATCGCGAGAAACAAGATTTGCTTTAAATGCTGTTGTAGAAAATGTAGGTACCTTTTTATAATAGTAACGCCTGAAATGAGATCCCTGTTTAAACTCATCAACTGAAACATATACCCAAATTTTTTTAGAATGTTGTTGTTTTTAGAAACTTTTTTGATGATAAGGTATCCCTATATATTATTTTTTTTAATCACTAAAATCACAGTTTTATCAATAATTATTGTTATTGCATATGACACAATTATATTTGAATATATGTATTGCATATTCATATAATGCTTCAACTTTGTTTTAGTGGTTTCACATGTATTTTACAATGCTACGTCCCAGGATGCTGAAGAACAGCAAGGCACTGACCGAGAGCAGCCCTGGAAAAGATTACCTTTTTGTTTCCTTTGAAGGAGAGGAAGTTTACAATGCAACATTAAATGTCACAAGGTTAATTGAAAGGTAAGTGTAGGAAAGTAGGATCTTTAAGGCATGGATCCCCCCACTTTTGCTGGTGTCAGTGTGCTTAGACTGTGATAGTCTGGGATCCTGCAAATCATGACCCCAGTGTAGAGGCTCTCTCACCTCTAAATTGGTTGTTGGTACTTCGTAAACCCCCATAATGTGGAAAGGTGTTTGTGGAAATTATTTTTCGATTGCGTGTAAGACATTAAATTGCTGTTCCTGAACCGACTTTTTGCCTTCATCTGTAACTTTTTAAACTTGTAATTATTGAATTACTAAGTCAATTGAAAATGTGAATTTTTCTTACAGATACAGATTACCAAATGTGAAGAGAAAGGAAGTGGTGAAAACCTTTGAGGACGCTGCAGTTACAAATTTATGTGACCAAGAGAATAGCATTGTCTTACAGTACATAAAACAAGCTAGTGGCAATGTAAACGGACCCAGTGAGATGCTAAATTTCTGCTTAGCATCCATGTTACTGGAGAAACTGGCCCATTTCAACTCTGAGTACGCATTTAACACTTTAAAGAGATAATTTAAGTATGACAATACATGTATCCAATAACACTAAAACATTTTGTCAATTTTAATTTCAGTTCCATTGAAAATAGAGTTGCCAGCATCTCCCATGCCCAAGTTATAGAGCCACAGGAACAGTAAGTTTAGATATATAATATTAAATTATATGCAATTTGTGCTAGTGTTTTCACAACAAATTGTGAATTTGTTTCACAAGCATATTTTGAATGCATATTTGTATTTTGTAGGACAAATTGTTACAGAAAAAGAACATCAACAATCGCAGCAGCAGCTTATCGTTACCATAAAATGGATAATGAGTCAGCTTTTAAAAGAATGCTGGAGGAGTTTCCAGTGACTCTGAATGGACAACCACCAAAAAAAAGATCCTTGTTGCGTTGGTCGGGGAACATTCACGGTACTGCCATCACAGTTGGAGACTTTTACAGCAAGCATTGAGAAGGGAAGAAGTGCAGAGTAAGTGTTTTTGAATTTTAATGAAAGCTTCTAATAAGGGTGTAGAATTATATAATGTTACATAACGCTCAAGAACTGCTTTATTTATATGCAGAACACTTTACAAGAGGAATACCAACAGAACACCAAATCAAAACTTTCTACATGAAAATGGAATGGAACAAGAACCGTCCAGGTATACAAGATGCCATTGAAGGTTGTATTCCTACAGCAAACAGAAAATGGGACCTAGGCGATGAAGGTATAGTATCGTTGGTGGAGCGTCAGTCTTGGAGAGGGCTTCATGTCAAAAATGATGACATAAAGGGAAAGAAAGTCATCACTACTCAAGTGTTCAAGAAAAGAGAGATTATTTTTGATTACCATGGAATGGTAATAACTGCAGAGGAAGGGAAACGAATGATGGAAGAGTCACAAGAAGAAGAGATGGGATACTTATTCTTTTTTCAGGAACGCTCGGGTAAGAAATTATGTGTAGATGCAAAAACACAACCCTGCAAGTGTCATACAAATATGGAAACAATAGGACGGTTAATAAATCACTTAAAGAAAAAGTGTAACATTAAGCCTAATCAGGTAACACTAGATATATTTGGGAGTATTCAACATGTAATTATTTTCACTGCACTGAGAGATATTAGTGTTGAGGAAGAGCTGTTATTTGATTATGGAGTTTCAAGGAAATCGTTTAAGGGAGAAGAAGCAGAGTTAGTTTGGTTAGATACATGAGAAAATAAAGGTTAGAAAGCTCAGTTCCGATGCACTGAAGGAGTTTTTAACATTATCAATGTAACCACCATTAAAACTATTGATTTTATTTACAATCTAGATAATTTTTTTGTTCTTCCCGACAATATCAGGAACACTCACCCAAGTTCTGGACCCCATAGTATACCTCAGATGACATAGCAGGAGTGTCTAAGACTCATTTCTGGCCTCAAGGGATGACTTTTTGAAGTTTGTGTGTTTAAGGGGGCTTCCACCCAGCCCAAGGTGCTCAAAATCATGTAAGATATCAGGTTTTTCCCTTGGCTAGAAGCTGAAAAAAAAGTAATATAATACCAAAGGTATATAGATCACATCAAAGCATCAGATCTAACCTTTCGTCTAAGTGTATTTATATCTTGTGCACTTAAACAGTGTCTCTGATATCCATTCCGAGCTATTTGGAAAATTAGCAAATCTTGTCAAAGAAACTTTTTTTGACAATTTTTGCTAATTTTTGGTATCAACTCTAATGACTGTTTGCAGGTCCATGTGGGAACCAGGACCCCATAATATATCTCAGGTGATATAGCAAGAGAGGCTAGGGCTCATTTCTAGCCTCCAGGTACATGTCTGACTTCTATTTCTAACATTTCGAGGTATTTGGTGTCAAACTCATTTTTTCCATTATGGGCCATAGAGCTCAGAGTTGGGCCATGGAGCTCAGAGTCACATCACATTTCTAGTTCTGAACCCAAGGAGTCTATAGTATACCTCAGATGACATAGCAGGAGTGTCTAAGACATATTTCTGACCTCTAGGGGTGAATTTTTGAAGTTTATTGTTTTAAGGGCCCAAAGTCTCTTCTACCACCCATTCCAAGGTGCTCAAAATCGTGTACGATATCAGGATTTTCCCTTGACTGGAAGCTGGAAAAAAAAACTTCATATAATACCAAAGGTATATAGATCACATGAAAGCATCAGATCTGACCTTCTAACAAGTGTATTTAGGTCCTGTGCACTCAAACAGTGTCTCTGATATCCATTGTGAGCTATTTGGAAAATTAGCAAATCTGGTCAAAAAAACTTTTTTTGACAATTTTTGCTAATTTTTGGTATCAACTCTAATGACTGTTTGCAGGTCTCTGTGGCCACCAGGACCCTATATTATATCTCGTGTGATATAGCCAGAGTGGCTAGGGCTCATTTCATTTCCAGCCTCCAGGTACATGTCCTATTTCTGACATTTCGAGGTGTTTGGTGTCAAACTCATTTTTTCCATTATAGGCCCTAGATCTCAGAGTCACATCACATTTCTAGTTCTAGACCCAAGAACACCATAGTATACCTCAGATGACATGCCAAGAGTGTCTAAGACCCATTTCTGGCCTCCAGGGGTGACTTTTTGAAGTTTTTGGGTTTAAGGGGCAAAGCCACTTTTTTCACCCAGCCCAAGGTGCTCAAAATCGGGTACGATATCAGGTTTTTCCCTTGGCTGGAAGCTGGAAAAAAACTTTATATAATACCAAAGGTACATATATCACATGAAAGCATCAGATCTGACCTTTCTAACAAGTGTATTCATATCTTGTGCACTCAAACAGTGTCTCTGATATCCATTCTGAGCTATTTGGAAAATTAGCAAATCTTGTCAAAAATAAATTTTTTTACGATTTTTGCTAATTTTCAGTATCAACCCTCCTGACTGTTTTTGGGTCCCTGTGGCCACCAGGACCCTATATTATATCTCAGGTGATATAGCAAGAGTGGCTAGGGCTCATTTCCAGCCTCCAGGTACATGTCTGAGTCCTATTTCTGACAATTGGAGGTGTTTGGTGTCAAATTCATTTCTTCCATTACAGGCCCTAGAGCTCAGAGTCACATCACATTTCTAGTTCTGGACCCAAGAACACCATAGTATACCTCAGATGATATGCCAAGAGTGTCTAAGACCCATTTCTGGCATCCAGGGGTGACGTTTTGGAAGTTTTTGGGTTTAAGGGGGCAAAGTCACTTTTTTCACCCAGCCCAAGGTGCTCAAAATTGTGTATGATATCAGGTTTTTCCCTTTGCTGGAAGCTGAAAAAAAACCTTTATATAATACCAAAGGTATATATATATATATATATATATATATCACATGAAAGCATCAGATCTGACCTTTCTAACAAGTGTATTCATATCTTGTGTACTCAAACAGTGTCTCTGATATCCATTCTGAGCTATTTGGAAAATTAGCAAATCTTGTCAAAAAAACATTTTTTTTCGATTTTTGCTAATTTTCACTCTCAACCCTCCTGACTGTTTTTGGGTCCCTGTGGCCACCAGGACCCTATATTATATCTCAGGTGATATAGCCAGAGTGGCTAGGGCTAATTCCCAGCCTACAGGCACATGTCTGAGTCCTATTTCTGACATTTTGAGGTGTTTGGTGTCAAATTCATTTTTTCCATTATAGGCCCTAGATCTCAGAGTCACATCACATTTCTAGTTCTGGACCCAAGAACACCATAGTATACCTCAGATGACATGCCAATAGTGTCTAAGACCCATTTCTGGCCTCCAGGGGTGACTTTGAAGTTTTTGGGTTTAAGGGGGCAAATTCACTTTTTCCACCCAGCCCAAGGTTCTCAAAATCGGGTACGATATCAGGTTTTTCCCTTGGCTGGAAGCTGAAAAAAAAACTTTATATAATACCAAAGGTATATATATCACATGAAAGCATCAGATCTGACCTTTATAACAAGTGAATTTATATCATGTGCACTCCATCAGTGTCTTTGATCTCTATTCTGAACTATTTGTTAAATTAGCAAATCTTGTCAAAAAACATTTTTGACAATTTTTCTAATTTTCAGTATCAACCCTCATGACTGTTTTTGGGTCCCTGTGGCCACCATGGCCCCATAATACATCTCAGGTGATATAGCAAGAGTGGCTAGGGCTCATTTCTAGCCTCCAGGTACATGTCCGAGTCCTATTTCTGACATTTCGAGGTGTTTGGTGTCAAACTAATTTTTTCCATTATGGGCCATAGAGCTCAGAGTCACATCACATTTCTAGTTCTGAACCCAAGGACCCTATAGTATACCTCAGATGACATAGCAGGAGTTTCTAAGACATATTTCTGACCTCTAGGGGTGACTTTTTGAAGTTTTTAGTTTTAGGGTTTTCCCTTGGCTGGAAGCTGAAAAAAAACGGTACCACAGGTATATAGATCACATGAAAGCATCAGTTCTGACCTTTCTAACAAGTGAATTTATATCCTGCGCACTCAAACAGTGTCTCTGATATCTATTCTGAGCTATTTGGTAAATTAGCAAATCTTGTCAGAAAATACATTTTTGAAAATTTTTGCTAATTTTCAGTATCAACCCTCATGACTGTTTTTGGGTCCCTGTGGCCACCATGACCCCATGGACGGCGGGTGCATAGGTTTGAAGATGTGTCGGGTTTCGTAGTTGATTTGTAATTAGAGTGTCCTGAATGCTATATAGGTGTGTTTGCATTTGCACTGTTCTGTGTACCTCCAAAATGACTTTTTAACACTTCTGAAGTCTCCATGAAGCAGAAAATGACTAAGTCCAAAGACATCATGGGTGCATAAAAGTGTTCAAAAATGGTCAAAAATGTCTAAAAATGTAAAAAAAGCAAGTGCTACAGTGGCCCAATAGCATGCCAAACACATAATGAATGAAAAAGAATGAATAGATTTACAGATAACTTGGAAAATGCAATTTTAAATTTCAGGGGTCATAGAACTCCGAGCTGGGTAAAAGTTCAAAACTTCCCCCCCCTTATGGAGGTCAAAATTTTAAATTTATCAAAATCATGTAAAAACTATATAGGTGCAATTGGAGTGTCCTGAATGCTATATAGGTGCATTTGCACTGTTCTGCGTACCTCCAAAATGAATTTCTAACACTTTTGAAGTCTCCATGAAGCAGAAAATGACTAAGTACAAAGACATTTGGAGCATCAAAGTGTTCCAAAACGGTCAAAAATGCATAAAAATTAGAAAAACAAAGTGCTACAGTGGGCCAATAGCAAGCTAAACACACTATGAATGACACAGAATGAATAGTTTTACAAATTACTTGGAAAATGCCATTTAAAATTCCAGGGGGACAAGGTCACGAAAGTCATGGAACTCAGAGTGTCGTAAAAGTTTACCTTTCCCCCCTTATGGAGGTCAAAATTTTAATACATCAAAATCATGTAAAAACTATATAGGTGTAATTGTAGTGTCTTTGATACACCCCACATACATTTTAAACACATTTGGAGTATCTCTGATCCATTAATCTATATTTTTCCAAATCTCCACCAGTGGTTCAAAGTGGTCTAAAACGGTCCAAAATGATGGAAAATGAAAAAAAATCATCATTTCGTAGGCTTTATCACATTCCTTAGATAATGTATATCTTCAATTATTTTTAAATCCCTTTATTAAAAAATTACCTTTTTAAGCTACACTGGTGCAACGCCTCAAGTCTGAGAAGCTGCACCAGTGGAGCAAAAGCTACACTGGTGCAGCCGAAGCGGCACTCGTGTAACAGGAGTCAAGCTCAACAGCCTGACTCGCGCCCATGTCGAAAAACACATTGATAGCAGTGTGCAGATACAGGCCCTGCAAGGCTCACATGCTCTGCTAACAGCACACGGGGCACCATGAATATTGTATGAATATTGTATTTTGACTTTTTCAATTGCCACCTAAAATGCGTAATACAATCTCATTTATTTTCCAGAAACAACATGCGTATCCCCCTTGTTTGCAGAATTTGCCTAAAAAGCACATTCTCCCTTGCTGCTCACTTGATGAAAAGATGCATGAAGAGCTGCGACTCGCAGGTTATTGAGACAGCTGTGAAAGAAGCTAAAGAATCTGTTGTCTCACATCTTCAACATGGACGGGTGTTCCACTACGACAGTCTTAATGAACTTTTTGATGAAACAAACAGAAGAAAAGTGATTCATCTGCTTGAGTCAAGTGGATGCTTTATTGATGGAAAACTAGAAAAGTAAGCTATTCTGTTGGTTCTTATATATTGTTGTATGCTCCATTGTGAGAAGTTGGCCTGGTATATGGTGTTCACTATTCTAGTGATCACCTTGCACCAGTCCAAACAACACTTATGGTGATGGTTGTAAGTCAACCTAAAAGACCAACTATCCTAGAGGTAGCGTGGACAGAACAGTCTTAGGCTAGAAGACTCTTGAGGGCGTGTAAAGACAGCTGTTTTACCATTTGTAACCCCTTGAATATCAAATGAAAGGACACCACTCAGGATATAATTGATTTTAATGTAATTCCTCTCTGAATTCATAGTAACACTTACATTTAGAAACGTTTAATGCACATTATTTAATTCCTCTCTGAATTCATAGTACCATAAACAAATTATTGTTATTGTGTGTGTCATACTTACATTTAGAAACATTTAAATACAGTAATTGAATATTTCACTTTTTTTCGTAGTGGTTTCAAGTATATTTTACAATTCTACGTCCCAGAATGCTGAAGAATAGAAAGGCATTGATGGAAAGCAGCTCAGAAAAAGATTTTTTTTTTTGTTTAAACTGATGGAGTAGAAGTTTGCAACTCTACAGATAACGTTAATAGGTTAATTGAAAGGTACATTTCTGCTATGGTGACGATCATTTTGAGCAAATATTATTCTATTATACTATGCATTATATTGATGAAATACACATTTAGCCAGATTCAGTCTAAGCATTATCTCCCGCTCACAACATGAATTTAAAGACTGTTTATTCTTTAATTTTTTTCCAACGCTTGGGCTAACTGTGTCTACCTTTCTTTCTAATTTGTAGACTATTAATTATTAAATCATTGAAGTCATGTGTGCCAATAATGTAGGCTCGTTTAAGCTTTATTGAATAATTGAGACATTTTGAAAAATCTTTATTTTTCTTACAGATACAGATTACCAACTGTGAAGAGAAAAGAAGTTGTAAAAATCTTCAAAGATGCTGAGGCCGAACATTTATGTGATCAAGATAAACTGATTGTCCGGGAATATATAAAACAATCTAGTGGCAATACAAAAAGAAGCTTTGAAATGCAAAATTATTGCTTAGCATCAAAGGTACTTGAAGAACTGACCCATTACAATCTTGAGTGAGCATGTAACTTGTTTAAAGATATAATCTCCAATTGACAAGCTAGTTCACAGAATACTCTGATACATGTATGTCTATTTTATTTTAGTTCAAGTGAAAACAGAGTTACCAGCATCAGCCAAGCCAAAGTTATGGAAACAGAAGAACAGTATACTTATATTTATAGTACTAAATTATAATTATTTTTTGCAAGGGCGTTCACAAAAATGTGTATGTTTTCTTTAAGGGTATCTTAAATTGATATTTTGTATTTTGTGTTTTACAGGGACAATTGTCACTCAAAACAAAAATCAAGAATTGATGCTGCACTTTTAGCGAGTTTTGCTAATTTTTCAAATAGCTCATACTGGATATCAGAGACACTGTTTGAGTGTACAAGACATAAATGCACTTGTTAGAAAGGTCAGATCTGATGCTTTCATGTGATCTATATACCTTTGGTATTATATGAATTTTTTTTTCCAGCTTCCAGCCAAGGGAAAGACATGATATCGTACCCGATTTTGAGCCCCTTGGGCTGGGTGGAAGAACTGACTTTGGCCCCTTAAACCCAAAAACTTCAAAAAGTCCTCCCTGCAGGCAAGAACTGGGTCTTAGACACTCCTGGTATGTCATCTGAGGTTACTATGTGGTCCTTGGGTCCAGTCTGAGCTCTCTGGCCTATAATGGAAAAATGAGTTTGACACCAAACACCTCGAAATGTCAGAAATAGGAGTCAGACATGTACCGGGAGGAACGTCAGCGGTTCAAATAAGGCTAGATGATGTTATGGTCGTGAGTTACGACCCCGACATGTTTCAGCCAGTGCCTTAGAATCTGGCTTTACTCAGGATCTTTTAAAAATAGTGCTGGTGACATAGACAAAACATGTAGGTAAAGAAGAGTCACTTGGCATGTCATTCCACTCCACTGTAGTCATATATTTAAATATAATCAAACATAGCTGAAAATAAATGTTAAATGTTATTTGATGGTCACCCTGATACTATTAAAAACTACTTCAATGCATCAGATCAGAGCCTTTTATTCTTTTTGTGATCATGTATCTAAATAATCTAAATCTTCTCCTTCTCCCCTAAATGATTTTCTTGACACTCCATAATCAAACAGCAGCTCTTCTTCAAAATTAATATCTCTTAATGCAGTGAATAAAATTACATTTTGCATTTGGCCAAATACCAGTAATGTTTTGTGATTTGGCTTAATGTTGCCCACTTTCCTAGAATGATTTATCAACCGTCCAATTGTTTGCTCTGTTGGGTGACACACACAGGGCACTGTTCTTGCTTCAACACACATTTTCCTACCAGAGGGTTCCTGAAAGAAGAATAAGTACCCCATCTCATCTTCTTGCGTCTCTTGCATCATTTTTTTCCCTTGCTCTGCTGTGATTACCATCCCGTGGTAATCACAAATTATGTCACCTTTTTTGAAGACTTGTGTAGTGATTACTTTCTTCCCCTTTGTGTCAGAGCTCTCTCCATAGCTGACTTTCCACCAACGATGCTATTTGTTGATTGCTGACTTCCCCTTTAGTGGCTGCTGTATGAATCCAGCCCTCAATGATGTCTTTTACTCTTGGCAGGTTCTTGTTCCATTCCATTTTCTTGAAGAATTGCTTCATTTGATGTTCTGTTGGCTGTCGTCTCATAAAGTGCTCTGCAGAAAAAGAAATAAAACAGTACTTCAGATTCATATAACATGATATATTTTTACATCAAATATACACCCTGTTCATAAACTTCCATTAAAAGGAGACTTACTCTGCACTTCTTCCTTTCGCAATGTTTTTTGCACATTTCTCCAACTGCGATAGCAGTACCGTGCATGCTTCCCAGTCAGTTCAACGCGGAGCTTCTTTTTTGGTGGTTGCCCATTTAGAGACACAGGAAATACTTCCAGCATTCTTTTAAGAGATGATGCATTATCAATTTTAGGACAACTGTACGCTGCAGCATCAATTCTTGAGTTTTTGTTTTGAGTGACAATTGTCCCTCTAAAATACAAAATATAAATTTAAGATACCCTTAAAGAAAACATACACATTTTTGTGAACGCCCTTGCAAAAATTAATTATAATTTAGTACTATAAATATAAACATACTGTTCTTCTGTTTCCATAACTTTGGCTTGGCTGATGCTGGTAACTCTGTTTTCACTTGAACTAAAATAAAATAGACATAAATGTATCAGAGTACTCTGAACTAGCTTGTCAATTGGAAATTATATCTTTAAACAAGTTACATGCTTACTCAAGATTGTACTGGGTCAGTCCTTCCAGTAACGTGGATGCTAAGCAATAATTTTGCATTTCAAAGCTTCTTTTTGTATTGCCACTAGATTGTTTTATATACTCCAGGACAATTAGTTTATCTTGGTCACATAAATGTTCCGCAGCAGCATCTTTGATGATTTTTACAACTTCTTTTCTCTTCACAGTTGGTAATCTGTATCTGTAAGAAAAATAAATATTTTTCAAGATGTCTCAATTATTCAATAAAACTTATAAGAGCCTGCGTTATTGGCACACATGACTAACTCATGCATTTAATAATTGATATTCTACAAATTAGAAACAAGGGTAGGTACAGTTAGCCCAAGCGTTAGAAAAAAAAATAAGAATAAACAGCCTTTTAATTCATTTTGTGAGCGAGAGATAATGCTTAGACTGAATCTGGCTAAATGTGTATTTCATAAATATAATGCATAACATAATAGAATAATATTTGCTTAAAATGATTGTCACCATAGCAGAAATTTACCTTTCAATTAACCTATTAACCTTATCTGTAGAGTTGCAAACTTCTACTCCATCAGTTGAAACAAAAAATAAATCTTTTTCTGAGCTGCTTTCCATCAATGCCTTACTATTCTTCAGCATTCTGGGACGTAGAATTGTAAAATATACTTGAAACCACTATGAAAAAAAGTGAAATATTCAATTACTGTGCTTTAAACGTTTCTAAATGTAAGTATGACACACAATAAATAATGTGCATTAAACGTTTCTAAATGTGTTACTATGAATTCAGAGAGTAATTACATTAAATTCAAACATTTATATGATTTACTCTCTCATCCAAATAGTCTTGTGTTATAAAAATACACTTACATTTTCTTCTACATCATTCAAAGCAAATCGTGTTTCTCGCTTAGGGCCTGTCTTCTTTTCTGTAAATGTTATTATTGCAAATGTCACATCATTCTCAGTCTGATGGGTCCGATCCAACCATTCTTTAACCTGTAAAAAAATGTTTTATTTATTATGAACATCCCCAATGAATGCACATAGAAATTAGAAATAAAAGGGTATGGGTGTATGCTTACAACACATTTTTTGACAAATATTGGCCCGAGAAGATATTTGAAGAGCAATATTGCTTCCAAATAATACACAACGTGTAAGTATTCCTGATTATTGAATTCACTGTTGCTGGCCACTTTTTGGATAACATTGATGAAATCTGTCTTTGCCACCTTCAAAATCATGAGACATTCACCAGGCATCTTGACTTCACATCTTTGTCTTTTGCACCTATGGTAAATGAAGAACTAATTTGGTTAACTGAAACACAGACCGATTTGATAAAAGTCAAAACAGCAGTGTTACAACTTACATTTCTTGAAGTGCATCACTTTGCGTATTCTGTTCTTTTCGCTGTCTTTCTTTAAGCTCTGCTTCACTTGCTTGGAAAAGTCTGAAAATTAAAAAACTCAAATTAGTGAAATATAACAATGTTTTCTTGTGACTGTTAGGATCTGTATGCATATTAAACTCATATTAAACTCCAACATGTGTTAAAAATGTGGCGTACGTTTGAGATTGTTATGAGTGTAGGAGAGTAAGATCTGCTTCCTATGGTCACCCCCACGTTTTGCCTCTGACCTCATAAAGAGTTCAGAGGAGTGTGTTAGGCCCTCAAGACTCTTCTAGCCTAAGACTGTTCTGTCCACGCTACCTCTAGGATAGTTGGTCTATAAGGTTGACTTACAACCATCACCATAAGGGTTGCTTGGACTGGAGCAAGGTGATCACTAGAATAGTGAACACCATATACCAGGCCAACTTCTCACAATGGAGCATACAACAATATATAAGAACCAACAGAATAGCTTACTTTTCTGGATTTCCATCAATAAAGCATCCACTTGACTCAAGCAGATGAATCACTTTTCTTCTGTTAGTTTCATCAAAAAGTTCATTAAGACTGTCGTAGTGGAACACCCGTCCATGATAAAGATGTGAGACAACAGATTCTTTAGCTTCTTTCACAGCTGTCTCAATAACCTGCGAGTCGCAGCTCTTCATGCATCTTTTCATCAAGTGAGCTGCAAGGGAGAATGTACTTTTTAGGCAAATTCTGCAAACAAGGGGGATACGCATCTTGTTTCTGGAAAATAAATGAGATTGTATTAAGCATTGTCATTCTTTTAGGTTACAAATCTGAATTCTTAATTTTAGGTGGCAATTGAAAAAGTCAAAATACAATATTCAGAATTTTAGGAATGAGCTAGAGGCCAGCTTTATCTCAGCATTATTGTGCACTTTAAGGTGTGATTCTATCTTTCAAAGTTCCTGCTCCATTTGCCGCACAGCCTTGACTGCTGCCAGGTTACCCACCCCCCCCACATCGTCAAATGTTGGCACCGAGATGTGAGCTGATAATTCAGCAGCCAACGATTGGAGGTGACATGTAGCCGCGGATGAGTTCCCTCCGAAGGCCGGACAACATGCAGGTGGCAGGGGCACCTGCGAGTACAGCCTCTTCTAGGGTGTCTAAGCGTTCAGGGGCGTGCTGAAGTGTCATACAGGCAAATGGAACCTCACTCTGTGACGTGGCCCACACTTACCACAGCCTGCGCTCCATAAGGGAGGCGGCCTAAGCATCCTTTTTATCCTGGTGGCACTTTGGCTCGCGCCAAGGCAAGTTCCAGCTCTGTTCACCTCATGTGTTGCCGGCTGGGGCCACCGAGCATCAATCTATTGTGTGTCACAGCAGCGCAAATGTCTGCCTTCTGAAATCTTGGGCAGTGCAGGTCCAATGACAGCTGCTGCAAAGCCCTGTGACCTGGCTATGTGATTAGAATAAACTTGTTCAGCAATGTATACGATTATCGCTCCACTGCGTTTAGACACGAGCATTGCCTGGAATACTGTAATGTTTAATATTGTTAACGTCAGGTGTTTGCAAATGAATCGGTTACCGAGGCCCAGCACCACTAGCTTACCACGGGTCTGTAAAATGTACACCTTTTGAAAGCCCACTTTTTACCTTTGGGGTGTCTATGCCAGCACCCCCACTAACATGGCGACTCTTGTCAGGTGGTAGCAGGTGCAACGGGGGTTAGGTGGAGAGCTGAAGTGGCTTATTGAATGCACTAGAGGTGGCTGGAAACGATTTCGGGGTGGGGGTGCTAATTCTGCCAACCACGGATAGAGTAGCTGTAAAAGGGGTGACACACAGCAACGGCCTGGTTCACAAGTAAATGGTCTTTGGAAGACCTGTTAAGTACTCGGTGCAGCTTCAATTTGACGCTCTTCAGCCCGAGAAGCTCCCTACCCCTCCCCCTGCCCCCAGGGCTGAGACACACGACGGGTGGCGGGCGCTGAAGCCCCGTGAGCTAAATGGGTGTTTCGCGCCTGGAGTCAATCCTGCAGTTTGGGTTGGACTCTTGGTTTGTGCACTGCATGCTGGAATATTTGTAAGGCACAACATACCTTATGCGCTATGAGCAGGCCCTTGCTGCAATCAGTGCCATCGGGGCCCCTGCACCATGTGCTGCACAACAGAACATGTTCAGCAATGGATACTTTTATAGCTCCACTGCGTTTAGACACGAGCATTGCCTGGAATACTGTAATGTTTCATATTGTTGACGTCAGGTGTTTGCAAATGAATCTGTTACTGGCCCTGGCACTCGCGCGCAACGGCGGAGGGACCTCCGAGTGCGGCCTATGCTAGGGGGCCAAAGCGTTCAGGGGCCTGCTTGAAGTGTCATACACGCAAACCGAACCTCTGTGACGTGGCCCGCACTGACTACAGCCTGCGCTCCATAAGGGAGGCGGACTCAGCATCCTTTATTATACAGCAGCGCAAATGTCTGCCTTCTGACCTCTTGGGCAGTGCAGGTCCAATGTCAGCTGCTGCAAAGCCCTGTGACCTGGCTATGTGATTAGAATAAACTTGTTCAGCAATGTATACGATTATCGCTCCACTGCGTTTAGACACAAGCATTGCCTGGAATACTGTAATGTTTCATATTGTTGACATCAGGTGTTTGCCAATGAATCGTTACCGAGGCCCAGCACCACTAGCTTACCACAGGTCTGTAAAATGTACACCTTTTGAAAGCCCACTTTTTACCTGTGGGGTGTCTATGCCAGCGCCCCCACTAACATGGCGACTCTTGTCAGGTGGTAGCAGGTGCAACAGGGGTTAGGTGGAGAGCTGAAGTGGCTTATTGAATGCACTAGAGGTGGCTGGAAACGATTTCGGGGTGATGGTGGGGGTGCTAATTCTGCCAACCACGGATAGAGTAGCTGTAAAAGGGGTGACACACAGCAACGGCCTGGTTCACAAGTAAATGGTCTTTGGAAGACCTGTTAAGTACTCGGTGCAGCTTCAATTTTACGCTCCTCAGCCCGAGAAGCTGCCTACCCCTCCCCCCGCCCCCAGGGCTGAGACACACGACGGGTGGCGGGCGCTGAACTTTCGCTGCTGGAGTAAATCCTGCAGTTTGGGTTGGACTCTTGGTTTGTGCACTGCATACTGGAATATTTGTAAGGCACAACACACCTTATGCGCTATGAGCAGAGCAGTGCTAAGTCTGTGCATCCTACACTTTAGATCCGGCTGTATCTGTACCCTGTAGTGTGTACAAGGCAGTGTTTTTTCAGCCATCAGTATTTTTTCTGTGGTGCATGACGCCCATTGTATGTATGTATCAAAATGGTGTAGCCCTTGCCACCTAAAATTTAAAATTCAGACTTGTAACCTAAATGAATGGCAATGCTTAATGCACTCTCATTTATTTATATTCTGGATAAGACTGTCTAGATATGCCATGTTTCATGCATCTAGCTCATTGATAAAGTATTCAAATGTATTGTTACATTCATAGTCAAGTCAAGTTTCAAGCTTTATTCGACAGCATTGTCATAAAAGCATTTTCACCCTAATCTAAACATGAATAAATACTATACTAAATTACAACAATTTAAAATACACATTAAATACAAAATGCTGGCAAATTCATGTTTTAAAAGAAAATTTTACATCTAAAAATACAGAATCATTGTGCCTTTGTCACAGATAATAGGACCAGCTAAAAACAGAAAAGCTGTTCATTAATCACTTTTCATTAAGGTTAAAGTGCGGGTGCGAATAATCCATGCCCAGCCCAAATATTTAGCTAGGGGAATTACAAGATAAGGGGAGCAATTTGATCTTAAGATTCTATGTGCTTCTTGATATCTTCTTATCCCCAGGTTCTTGCACGCTGGTTTTAACCATCTACTTCTTGGTACGGCATAAAGGGGGCATGCAAACAAAAAGTGTGGGATGTCCTCTGCATGGACCTTACAATGGCAAATTACATTCATAGTACATTTGATATCTATCGTTTTACACTATACATCAAGATCCGTGATAGATAGAATCAGAATTGTAACATGCAAAATAATTCTGAGATACTGCTGCCCACATGTTTCAAATTGCATCCCTCTAACATATTTCATAGTTAATTTGTTCTTTATCTGCTAAGTGGTGTGAAATAATATTTTAATTTGTATTTCATAATCTTTTTAGCTGTATTAAGTCATAGAACAGTGCCCATTTTACAGTATAAATCAGGAGGCATGGGTGACAGATGCATAATGTAAAATGCACAATATCGCTGAGATTAGGGTGCCCACATGTGCTAATTCTCAAGCCTTTGGTTGATTTTTAATTCGGACAAAATACTACTTCAACTTATATTTTATATGGCTTTAAAGGAGTAGTCCACCAATCCTCATACATTTAGCATATAGCTAAAGTGGTCAGCTTCCATGCCTATGCCATATTTACTGGACTTGATACAATGTTTAGCTTTTTAATGCAATATTCGTTTTGCATGTACAAGGATTGTGTTTGCAGGTGGCTGCTTGACCTAAATGGGCCTACCTTTCCTTCAGCCTGGTACTAACTGCCTGTCATGTCCTTAAACCCTGAGCTGAAGTATTAGGATAAGGTCACACTTGATGCTTACAATGACATAGCCATCAGAGAGCCAGATCATATCCAAAGTTCAATCTGCCAGTCAACAATTAAATGTTTTACAGATATATGGTTTTTCTTAATTCTTTTTATATCTTTCATTATTTCTATGTGTTTATACATAGTCTTTGACTTTTATTAGCAGTATATTTAATGTCATTCTGTTTAAAAAAATGTGCTATTCTAAATTTGCAACTTTTTTTTCTTCCTAGCAAAATCAATCGCATTCCTCTTGTTTGCGTGAAGTGTTTTAAAAACAGTGTGCAGTTGCCACTTCACTTGTCTAGAGTTTGCATGAAGAAAAGCACTCCTGAAGAGATTAGAAAAACAGTCAAAGAAGCTAGATCTTCCATGATTGACCATCTTGCGAAGGGAAGGATCTACAATTATGAAAATCTCAAGGTTCTTATCAATGAAGAGGCCCTGATACCTGTTATAAAAATTTTGGAAACAAATGGTTGTTTCGTTGTTGGAAAGCCTGTCGATCCAGTAAACAATCTTTTGGTAATTATTGTTAGTTTGCAACAATTGTTAATTTTTTAAACATTATCAATTGTTATATATCCTCTATTTCACTAACAGTTGTCCGATTTTAATTCTTGGGAGGGTCTCCATTCTATCCATGCATATTTTTGCAACCTTATAAGGAAACCTATGTTTTTTATTACCTTGTATGTTTGTCCAATCCATTTTTAAGGCTCAAATATAAGCCTTCCTTTTTAGACATCCTGTGATTTCCGAAGAAGAAATGGATGCTGACCTTCAGATAGACGAGGAAGAAGGAGCTGAGAAAGAATCTGAATTATATCAACCGTAAGTTTAAATAACCACTATCTGTTTGCATCACCTGCATCTTGGTTAACTATTTAATCTGAAACTGTTTTTTTTCTAAAACGTTTCACCATTCAATTCAACAGCCCAAAAGGAAAAGCATGGCAGACATCCATACGCAAGAATCTTAGTGACATGGGACTTTACCGGAAGCATTCCTTGGATTGCCAACTTTTAGTTGGTTTCCGGAACTATTTGAAAGAGGATCTCTGTCTGCAACTTCAAGCAAGAGGTAATATGAAAAGGCACTTACTACTATAGCTGTTTCTACTGCGAATACTATAAAATATGATTTTCAGCAAATTATATAATAACTGTTATCTGTATTTTTTTAATTAAAGCTGGAAAATGTAGCACGATTCCTATATTTCTACAATCCAGAAGAACCAACTACGGATTTCAATAAGAATATCCCTCGGACACACGAGTTTTTCAATCAGCTAAAAACATCAGGCCTGGCCCAGCAGACAATTGTCAACTACATGAAAAATCTAAAGCGTTTTGTCACTTACCTTTCTCTTGCTACAGATTTAAGAGAGAGTGAACTTGACCTATATACAGCCGCTCAGCATTTTCTCTCCGTAATGAAAGATATGCAGAACAAAATTAGTAGAGGCATTTCTAAAGAAGTAACGCACAGAAGGTAAAAGTTTATGATTTGTTAAGTACAATAGCCATCAGATGAAAATATACAGTAACATTTCCTATAACTGTAGATTCAAATTTTCTCTCTGACACTTATCATGACTTTCCACATATGTCTTAGGTTCATGGAGTTTACAGCAGAAAAAATAACTCCTGGAAACTGCTTACGTATCTTGGAGAAAGCAAAGAAGGAATTCCTTGAAGTCATCGAAAAACTCGCCAACAAGCAAAAATTCTCTGTGCAGGATACACTCTTGGTTTTATACTATTTAGAGGCACTATTGCTCCTAAAACATGTACAAAGACCTGGTTTTGTGAAGAATTTTCAGGTATGGTAACAAAATAAAAACAATTACTAGGATCCATCAACGTAGCATCAGAGCCTTCCTTCTTCCTCTGCATGACCATGCTCAATGGTTAATTTTTGTATGTCTTAAAAGAAGGACTTTTAAAGAATTATAAACACTATGTAATTATTATAAATATCTCACAATTTTACATGTTAAAGAATGGGAAGAAATTATATAATTGCAAATGATATAGTAACTGTTTCTTTTTTTTCTTTAATTAAAGCTGGACAATGTAGCAACATTCGTATTTTTCTACAATCCTGAAGCACCAACTACAGATTTTATTAAGAACATCCATCGGACACGCAAATGTTTCAATCAGCTAATCATCGGAGCCTTCCTTCTTCCTCTGTATAACCATGCTCAATGGTTAATTGTTGTATCTCTTAAAAGAAGGACTTTTAAAAAATTATAAACACTATGTAATTATTATAAATATCCCACAATTTTGCAGGTTAAAGAATGGGAACGACGAAGAAAATACCATGATGATGACGGCAACTATTATGCAATTGTTGCAGTCAAAGAACACAAGACGGCAGCTCAGCAGATTGCATCATTTTGTTTAAGCCGTGAAGAAGAACAGGTGTGTATAGACAGTTCAATTCGTATTGACCTTTAAAATATTACAGATTGTGAATACTTCAGTCACAGATGCATTTTTAATGTGAATTCATATTAGTTTCTCTCTGTACTTGCAGTGGTTTGAGCACTATCTCACAACGATCAGGCCTGATATGTTAAGGAAGAGGACGACTGCTTCAACAGATACATTTTTCATATCTTCCACTGAAGGAGCAATATACAATCCGTCTAATGATCTCCACCGATTTCATGAAAGGTATTATTGCAGTGATGGCTGCATACTTTTGAGTTCACATGCTCCGAATGGCTGATGTTTGTCTATAAATTGAATAGGGATTGTGGTTAATTTGGCATCCAAATAGATGGCTTTAGCATTACCTCTGTTGAAAATGTTATCAGCTCACGAGCCAAATAAATCCTTGAAATAAATATGCATAAAAAGTCGAACAGGTGTCACATGTAAATAATTCTTACAGATACGGTGTCCCTTCAGTCACAAGCCAGCAAGCGAGACGTGTTTTCGAGACAGCAACAAAAAAAGACTGCTCCGACTCGGAAACAAGCCTTGTGGCTGATTATATGGCGCTTTCTACATCGACAGCTGAAAAGCACTATAGAATGATGGAGGTGGAAAATATCTGTGCTGCAGCAAAACTGCTGAATAAGCTTACACAGGAAACACCACGGTGAGAAAACAATCATTACTTTTGTTCTCTCTTTGACTTCTAGAAAACACAGTTGCAATACTATAATCATTAGAATTCAATGACAAATAATTGTTATATTTAGACCTTTATTTCAAACAATAACTAGCCATTAATACTGTTTGTGTTCATTTACAGAGACTTGAAACAAAAGTCTAATGTGCATTTTGCAGCCCTCCCTAAAGAGCAACATCAAAGGTATGCAATGTAATATGTTTTCTTTTGTTTATTAAATATAAATCTCTATTTCATAAATGTATGAACACTTTGTATATTATGTTTTACTTTTTCTGTTCTTTAATTTACATATATATTCTGTAACATGCGGTTTTAGAATTCAGTTACTTAAATTTAAAGGGTTTCTTGCATTTTGCAAATCTAAATTAACTAAACCTGCAAATGATCTCTATTGAAATCATTCTCTTTATATCACACAGCACTATTGTGATCTGCTATTGCCATAATTTCAATATGTTTTTTCTGTATATTTAAAGGGCACATAAGAGCGAGAAGTTTAATTCCAAAGTTAATGCCGACGATGGGGATGCTATGCTTCTACACATTGAAAATATGTTTCCAGTAACTCTTAATGGGGAGCCACCCAAAAAAAAACAACGAACTGAAATCTCTGGGATTCACGAACGTCGGGTGTATCTTAACTGGCGTCTTAAGCAGCAACGTATGAGAAAGGAGAAAACCATGAGTAAGTGAATATTCAGATTTGCTGAAATGTATTTACAAATATCCATTGTAGAAAGCATTATTCATTTTATTTTGTTTGTTTAAATCACAGACCATTTTCCACGAAGGCTACCGACCGAAAAGATGGTGAAGAAGTTTTATTCCAAAATGACATGGACGACAAATGTCCCGGAAATACAAGATGTAATTGCCAGCTGGAGGCCAATGTCAGAAGCCACATCACCGATGATGGATAAGCACATTCGGTCGTGTGTGCAGCGCCAACGGTGGTGTGGAGTCTCTGTAATTATTCAAGAAGGGACAATGACGGTCATCACAGACCGCATTTTTCAAAAAGGAGAGGTTGTGTGTGACTTTCATGGAAAACGAATTACTGTGGCTGAAGGACTAAAGAAAATGCAAGAACTTCATAAGAAGGAAATGAATCACTTATTATTTTTTAAACATCATGAGGATACACACTGCTTGGATGCCACCATAAGTCCATGTACTTGCCACCCTCAAATCGAAATGCCAGGTAGATTGCTACCAACGTCTAAAAAAAAAAAGGCAATGTGAAGCCAGTGCTAGAGACAGTTCCCACAGGTGACACATATAGCTATTCTATTTTGTTTGTGGCATTGGAAACTATTATGATCAAATCCGAAATAAAGTAGGACTACTCCTTGTCAACCATAGCCCACAAAGAACATGTTCCCCCCTGGATAGCTTAAACTAATTCTCACAAAATATTCCAGGTCACCTGCAGCATCTTTTTTCAGGTCTCCATAGATTTTTGCAACTTATACTATGCTAATTGAATAACTTGTGCTGTATCTCGAACTCTGGTCTCATAAAGAGATCAGAGGGGTTGTGTTAGTAATAAATACATCTATGTTTGATATATGCCTTTTGTGGTGTCCTTTCATTTGATAATCAAGGGGTTACATATTGTAAAACTGCAAGCTTTACATGCATTGTGAAGTTTAGCCTAAGACTGCTTTCATCCATGCTACCAGTAGGATAGCTGGCCTATAAGGTTGTCTTTACAACCATCACCATAAGGGTTGCTTAGACTGGTGCAAAGTGCCCACTACATATGCCAGGCTAACTTCTCACAGACAGGACAAATCAATTAGGGTAAATCCTGACAGGGTGAGAACATCGTAACAAAAGGATGAGATAAACAGTCTTGAGACACAGTAATCATTATATCAGCTCAGTTCAGCCAAGTATTTTGTCATTTTTACTGAGGTGTTCACCTACTTCTGCATGTTGCTCCACATGTGCGGGGTGCTTGACTGGTCGTATGGTCTGGTCAAATTTGGCTGCTAGTTTAGGGTTGGTAAAGTATGTTGTTTTGCATGATATACTTAATGTCCTGTTTCCGGACCATTATTTTCACTGGCACAAACACTCTTCTGGTAGCCTGTACAGTCAAGGTGAAGTCCGAGCAGAATGAGACAGCATTGTCCTTTTACATTGTTTCTTGCTGGTCCTTCGCCCTGCACAGAACAGTATCCCGGTCTCTGTACTGTACGAGAGTTCTGGACCCAAGGACCCCAAATTATACCTCAGATGACATAGCTTGAGTGTCTAAGACCTATTTCTGACCTACAGGGGTGACTTTTTGAAGTTTTTGGTTTTAAGGGGGCAAAGTCAATTCTTCCACCAAGCCCAAGGTGCTCAAAATCGGGTACGATATCAGGTTTTTCCCTTGGCTGGAAGCTGAAAAAAACCATCATATAATACCAAAGGTATATAGATCACATGAAAGCATCAGACCTGACCTTTCTAACAAGTGTATTTATGTTTTGTTCACTCAAACAGTGTCTCCGATACCCTGCCTAAGCTAATTGAAAAATTAGCAAAACTCGCTAGAATTGCTCACTATTAGCAATTTTTGCTAATTTTCAGTATCAACCCTCATGACTGTTTTTGGGTCCCTGTGGCCACCAGGATCCTACATTATATCTCAGGTGATGTAGCAAGAGTGGCTAGTGCTCATTTCCAGCCTCCAGGTATATGTCTAACTCCTATTTGCGAAATTTTGAGGTGTTTGGTGTCAAACCTATTTTTTCCATGATAGGCCATAGAGCTCAGAGTCACATCACATTTCTAGTTCTGGACCCAAGGACCCCATATTATACCTCAGATGACATTGCTTGAGTGTCTAAGACCTATGTCTGACCTATAGGGGTGACTTTTTGAACTTTTTGGTTTTAAGGGGGCACTACTACAATATCAGGTTTTTCCCTTGGCTGGAAGCTGAAAAAAAACATCATATAATACTAAAGGTATATAGATCACATGCAAGCATCAGACCTGACCTTTCTAACAAGTGTATTTATGTATTGTACACTCAAACAGTGTCTCTGATACCCAGCCTGAGCTATTTGAAAAATTAGCAAAACTCGCTAGAAGTGCTCACTATTAGCGAATTTTGCTAATTTTCAGTATCAGCCCTCATGACTGTTTTTGGGTGCCTGTGGCCACCAGGACTCCATAATACATCTCAGGTGATATAGCAAGACTGGCTAGGACTTATTTCCTGCTTCCACGTATATGTCTGACTCATATTTGTGACATTTCAAGGTGTTTGGTGTTAAACTCATTTTCCCATGATAGGCCATAGAGCTCAGAGTCACATCCCATTTCCAGTTCTGGACCCCAGGAACCCATAGTATACCATAGATGACATGGCTTGAGTGTATAAGACCTATTTCTGACCTCCAGGGGTGATTGTTTGCTGTTTTTGGTTTTAAGGGGGCGAAGTCACTACTTCTACCCAGCCGAAGGTGCCCAAAATCGGGTACGATATCAGGTTTTTCCCTTTGCTGGAAGCCGAAAAAAAACTTCATATAATACCAAAGGTATATAGATCACATGAAAGCATCTAACCTGACCTTTCTAACAAGTGTATTTATGTTTTTTACACTCAAACAGTGTCTTTGATACCCAGACTGAGCTATTTGAAAAATTAGCAAAACTCGCTAGAAGTGCTCACAATTAGCGATTTTTGCTAATTTTCAGTATCAACCCTCATGGCTGTTTTTGGGGCCCTGTGGCCACCAGGACCCCATAATACATCTCAGGTGATATTGCAAGAGTGTCTAGGACTCATTTCCTCCTTCCAGGTATATGGTGACTTTTTGATGTTTTTGGTTTTAAGGGGGCAAAGTCACTACTTCTACCCAGCCCAAGGTGCCCAAATTCGTGTACGATATCATGTTTTTCCCTTGGCTGGAAGCTGAAAAAAAACTTCATATAATACCAAAGGTATATAGATCACATGAAAGCATCAGACCTGACCTTTCTAACAAGTGTATTTATGTTTCGTTCACTCAAACAGTGTCTCTGATACCCAGCCTGAGCAATTTGAAAAATTAGCAAAACTCGCTAGAAGTGCTCACTGTTAGCGATTTTTGCTAATTTTCAGTATCAACCCTCATGACTGTTTTTGGGTGCCTGTGGCCACCAGGACTCCATAATACATCTCAGGTGATGTAGCAAGAGAGGCTAGGGCTCATTTCCAGCCTCCAGGTATATGTC
Source organism: Lissotriton vulgaris (assembly GCF_964263255.1). Taxonomy (NCBI): domain Eukaryota; kingdom Metazoa; phylum Chordata; class Amphibia; order Caudata; family Salamandridae; genus Lissotriton; species Lissotriton vulgaris. The sequence continues at coordinate 2,091,465,814 of NC_141691.1, forward strand.
TAACTCCTATTTGTGACATTTCAAGGTGTTTGGTGTTAAACTCATTTTCCCATGATAGGCCATAGAGCTCAGAGTCACATCCAATTTCCAGTTCTGGACCCAAGGAACCCATAGTATACTCCCTGTAGGTGGCCCTGGCACTCGCGCGCAACGGCGGGGGGACCTGCGAGTGCGGCCTCTGCTAGGGCGCCAAAGCATTCAGGGGCCTGCTTGAAGTGTCATACACGCAAACCGAACCTCTGTGACGTGGCCCGCACTTACCACAGCCTGCGCTCCATAAGGGAGGCGGCCTAAGCATCCTTTTTATCCTGGTGGCACTTTGGCTCGCGCCAAGGCAAGTTCCAGCTCTGTTCACCTCATTTGTTGCAGGCTGGGGCCCCCGAGCATCAATCTATCGTGTGTCACAGCAGCGCAAATGTCTGCCTTCTGACATCTTGGGCAATGCAGGTCCAATGTCAGCTGCTGCAAAGCCCTGTGACCTGGCTATGTGATTAGAATAAACTTGTTCAGCAATGTATACGATTATCACTCCACTGCGTTTAGACACGAGCCTTGCCTGGAATACTGTAATGTTTCATATTGTTGATGTCAGGTGTTTGCAAATGAATCGGTTACCGAGGCCCAGCACCACTAGCTTACCACGGGTTTGTAAAATGTACACCTTTCGATGTGACTCACAAGGAAAGTTCACTCTGAAGCCCGAACTCCCTGTAGGTGGCCCTGGCACTCGCGCGCAACGGCGGGGGGACCTGCGAGTGCGGCCTATGCTAGGGGGCCAAAGCATTCAGGGGCCTGCTTGAAGTGTCATACACGATAACCGAACCTCTGTGACGAGGCCCGCACTGACTACAGCCTGCGCTCCATAAGGGAGGCGGCCTAAGCATCCTTTATTATCCTGGTGGCACTTTGGCTCGCGCCAAGGCAAGTTCCAGCTCTGTTCACCTCATGTGTAGTCTGTTGCTGCAAAGCCCTGTGACCTGGCTATGTGATTAGAATAAACTTGTTCAGCAATGTATACGATTATCGCTCCACTGCGTTTAGACACGAGCCTTGCCTGGAATACTGTAATGTTTCATATTGTTGACGTCAGGTGTTTGCATATGAATCGGTTACCGAGGCCCAGCACCACTAGCTTACCACGGGTCTGTAAAATGTACACCTTTTGAAAGCCCACTTTTTACCTGTGGGGTGTCTATGCCAGCGCCCCCACTAACATGGCGACTCTTGTCAGGTGGTAGCAGGTGCAACGGGGGTTAGGTGGAGAGCTGAAGTGGCTTATTGAATGCACTAGAGGTGGCTGGAAACGATTTCGGGGTGGGGGTGCTAATTCTGCCAACCACGGATAGAGTAGATGTAAAAGGGGTGACACACAGCAACGGCCTGGTTCACAAGTAAATGGTCTTTGGAAGTTAATTTGTTCTTTATCTGCTAAGTGGTGTGAAATAATATTTTAATTTGTATTTCATAATCTTTTTAGCTGTATTAATTCAAAGAACAGTGCCCATTTTACAGTTTAAATCAGGAAGCATGGGTGACAGATGCATATTGTAAAATGCACAATATCGCTGAGAGTAGGGTGCCCACATGTGCTAATACTCAAGCCTTTGGTTGATTTTTAATTCGGACAAAATACTACTTCAACTTATATTTTATATGGCTTTAAAGGAGCAGTCCACCAATCCTCATACATTTAGCATATAGCTAAAGTGGTCAGCTTCCATGCCTATGCCATATTTACTGGACTTGATACAATGTTTAGCTTTTTAATGCAATATTTGTTTTGCATGTACAAGGATTGTGTTTGCAGGTGGCTGCTTGACCTAAATGGGCCTACCTTTCCTTCAGCCTGGTACTAACTGCCTGTCATGTTATGTCCTTAAACCCTGAGCTGAAGTATTAGGATAAGGTCACACTTGATGCTTACAATGACATAGCCATCAGAGAGCCAGATCATATCCAAAGTTCAATCTGCCAGTCAACAATTAAATGTTTTACAGATATATGGTTTTCCTTAATTCTTTTTATATCTCTTTCATTATTTCTATGTGTTTATACATAGACTTTGACTTTTAATAGCAGTATATTTAATGTCATTCTGTTTAAAAAAAATGTGCTATTCTAAATTTGCAACTTTTTTTTTCTTCCTAGCAAAATCAATCGCATTCCTCTTGTTTGCGTGAAGTGTTTTAAAAACAGTGTGCAGTTGCCACTTCACTTGTCTAGAGTTTGCATGAAGAAAAGCACTCCTGAAGAGATTAGAAAAACAGTCAAAGAAGCTAGATCTTCCATGATTGACCATCTTGCGAAGGGAAGGATCTACAATTATGAAAATCTCAAGGTTCTTATCAATGAAGAGGCCCTGATACCTGTTATAAAAATGTTGGAAACAAATGGTTGTTTCGTTGTTGGAAAGCCTGTCGATCCAGTTGTTGTGTAAGTAAACAATCTTTTGGTAATTATTGTTAGTTTGCAACAATTGTTAATTTTTTAAACATTATCAATTGTTATATATCCTCTATTTCACTAACAGTTGTCCGATTTTAATTCTTGGGAGGGTCTCCATTCTATCCATGCATATTGTTGCAACCTTATAAGGAAACCTATGTTTTTTATTACCTTGTATGTTTGTCCAATCCATTTTTAAGGCTCAAATATAAGCCTTCCTTTTTAGACATCCTGTGATTTCCGAAGAAGAAATGGATGCTGACCTTCAGATAGACGAGAAAGAAGGAACTGAGAAAGAATCTGAATTATATCAACCGTAAGTTTAAATAACCACTATCTGTTTGCATGACCTGCATCTTGGTTAACTATTTAATCTGAAACTGTTTTTTTTCTAAAACGTTTCACCATTCAATTCAACAGCCCAAAAGGAAAAGCATGGCAGACATCCATACGCAAGAATCTTAGTGACATGGGACTTTACCGGAAGCATTCCTTGGATTGCCAACTTTTAGTTGGTTTCCGGAACTATTTGAAAGAGGATCTCTGTCTGCAACTTCAAGCAAGAGGTAATATGAAAAGGCACTTACTACTATAGCTGTTTCTACTGCGAATACTATTAATAATGATTTTCAGCAAATTATATAATAACTGTTATCTGTATTTTTTTAATTAAAGCTGGAAAATGTAGCACGATTCCTATATTTCTACAATCCAGAAGAACCAACTACGGATTTCATTAAGAATATCCCTCGGACACACGAGTTTTTCAATCAGCTAAAAACATCAGGCCTGGCCCAGCAGAAAATTGTCAACTACATGTAAAATCTAAAGCGTTTTGTCACTTACCTTTCTCTTGCTACAGATTTAAGAGAGAGTGAACTTGACCTATATACAGCTGCTCAGCATTTTCTCTCCGTAATGAAAGATATGCAGAAAAAAATTAGTAGAGGCATTTCTAAAGAAGTAACGCACAGAAGGTAAAAGTTTATGATTTGTTAAGTACAATAGCCATCAGATGAAAATATACAGTAATATTTCCTATAACTGTAGATTCAAATTTTCTCTCTGACACTTATCATGACTTTCCACATGTGTCTTAGGTTCATGGGGTTTACAGCAGAAAAAATAACTCCTGGAAACTGCTTACGTATCTTGGAGAAAGCAAAGGAGGAATTCCTTGAAGTCATCGAAAAACTCGCCAACAAGCAAAAATTCTCTGTGCAGGATACACTCTTGGTTTTATACTATTTAGAGGCACTATTGCTCCTAAAACATGTACAAAGACCTGGTGTTGTGAAGAATTTTCAGGTATGGTAACAAAATAAAAACAATTACTAGGATCCATCAACGTAGCATCAGAGCCTTCCTTCTTCCTCTGCATGACCATGCTCAATGGTTAATTTTTGTATGTCTTAAAAGCAGGACTTTTAAAGAATTATAAACACTATGTAATTATTATAAATATCTCACAATTTTACATGTTAAAGAATGGGAAGAAATTATATAATAACAACAAATGATATAGTAACTGTTTCTTTTTTTTCTTTAATTAAAGCTGGACAATGTAGCAACATTTGTATTTTTCTACAATCCTGAAGCACCAACTACAGATTTTATTAAGAACATCCATCGGACACGCAAATGTTTCAATCAGCTAATCGGAGCCTTCCTTCTTCCTCTGTATAACCATGCTCAATGGTTAATTGTTGTATCTCTTAAAAGAAGGACTTTTAAAAAATTATAAACACTATGTAATTATTATAAATATCTCACAATTTTGCAGGTTAAAGAATGGGAACAACGAAGAAAATACCATGATGATGACGGCAACTATTATGCAATTGTTGCAGTCAAAGAACACAAGACGGCAGCTCAGCAGATTGCATCATTTTGTTTAAGCCGTGAAGAAGAACAGATGTGTATAGACAGTTCAATTCGTATTGACCTTTAAAATATTACAGATTGTGAATACTTCAGTCACAGATGCATTTTTAATGTGAATTCATGTTAGTTTCTCTCTGTACTTGCAGTGGTTTGAGCACTATCTCACAAAGATCAGGCCTGATATGTTAAGGAAGAGGACGACTGCTTCAACAGATACATTTTTCAGATCTCCCACTGGAGGAGCAATATACAATCCGTCTAATGATCTCCACCGATTTCATGAAAGGTATTATTGCAGTGATGGCTGCATACTTTTGGGTTCACATGCTCCGAATGGCTGATGTTTGTCTATAAGTTGAATAGGGATTGTGGTTAATTTGGCATCCAAATAGATGGCTTTAGCATTACCTCTGTTGAAAATGTTATCAGCTATTATTATTATTATTATTATTAATGGACATTTATTAAGCGCCTGGTTACGCCACTGGCGTGTCCCCGCGCTATGACAAGTGGAGTGGCTGTCCCCCCTCCTCCCACACAAGCTATCTGCTGAAAAGATGCGTTTTAAGTTTTTTCCTAAACTGGACTTCGGAAGGTTCAAGCCGAAGTTCCAGCGGAAGATTATTCCAGCGCTTGGGAGCAAGGTATCTGAAGGATCTACCTCCCATTCGAGCCTTGAATATTCTTGGGACTTTTAACAGCCCGGTCTGCGAGGACCGAAGACTGCGTGCGGGCTCATAATGGGATACTAGGCTCTAGAGCGGAAGAGGTGCTTTGCCTTCAAGATACGATGACAAGTGGCAAGGGCTCACGAGCCAAATAAATCCTTGAAATAAATATGCATAAAAAGTCGAACAGGTGTCACATGTAAATAATTCTTACAGATACGGTGTCCCTTCAGTCACAAGCCAGCAAGCGAGATGTGTTTTCGAGACAGCAACAAAAAAAGACTGCTCCGACGCAGAAGAAAGCCTTGTGGCTGATTATATGGCGCATTCTACATCGACAGCTGAAAAGCACTATAGAATGATGGATGTGGAAAATATCTGTGCTGCAGCAAAACTGCTGAATAAGCTTACACAGGAAACACCACGATGAGAAAACAATCATTGCTTTTGTTCTCTCTTTGACTTATAGAAAACACAGTTGCAATACTATAATCATTAGAATTTAATGACAAATAATTGTTATATTTAGACCTTTATTTCAAACAATAACTAGCCATTAATACTGTTTGTGTTCATTTACAGAGACTTGAAACAAAAGTCTAATGTGCATTTTGCAGCCCTCCCTAAAGAGCAACATCAAAGGTATGCAATGTAATATGTTTTCTTTTGTTTATTAAATATAAATCTCTATTTCATAAATGTATGAACACTTTGTATATTATGTTTTACTTTTTCTGTTCTTTGATTTACATATATATTCTGTAACATGCGGTTTCAGAATTCAGTTACTAAAATTTATTGGGTTTCTTGCATTTTGCAGATCTAAATTAACTAAACCTGCAAATAATCTCTATTGAAATCATTCTCTTTATATCACACAGCACTATTTTGATCTGCTATTGCCATAGTTTCAATATGTTTTTTCTGTATATTTAAAGGGCACATAAGAGCGAGAAGTTTAATTCCAAAGTTAATGCTGACGATGGGGATGCTATGCTTCTACACATTGAAAATATGTTTCCAGTAACTCTTAATGGGGAGCCACCCAAAAAAAAACAATGAACTGAAATCTCTGGGATTCACGAACGTCGGGTGTATCTTAACTGGCGTCTTAAGCAGCAACGTATGAGAAAGGAGAAAACCATGAGTAAGTGAATATTCAGATTTGCTGAAATGTATTTAAGAAATATCCATTGTAGAAAGCATTATTCATTTTATTTTGTTTGTTTAAATCACAGACCATTTTCCACGAAGGCTACCGACCGAAAAGATGGTGAAGAAGTTTTATTCCAAAATGACATGGACGACAAATGTCCCGGAAATACAAGATGTAATTGCCAGCTGGAGGCCAATGTCAGAAGCCACATCACCGATGATGGATAAGCACATTCGGTCGTGTGTGCAGCGCCAACGGTGGTGTGGAGTCTCTGTAATTAATCAAGAAGGGACAATGACGGTCATCACAGACCGCATTTTTCAAAAAGGAGAGGTTGTGTGTGACTTTCATGGAAAACGAATCACTGTGGCTGAAGGACTAAAGAAAATGCAATAACTTCATAAGAAGGACATTAATCACTTATTATTTTTTAAACATCATGAGGATACACACTGCTTGGATGCCACCATAAGTCCATGTACATGCCACCCTCAAATCGAAACGCCAGGTAGATTGCTACCAACGTCTAAAAACAAAAAAAGGCAATGTGAAGCCAGTGCTAGAGACAGTTCCCACAGGTGACACATATAGCTATTCTATTTTGTTTGTGGCATTGGAAACTATTATGATCAAATCCGAAATCAAGTAGGACTACTCCTTGTCAACCAGAGCCCACAAAGGACATGTTCCCCCCTGGATAGCTTAAACTAATTCTCACAAAATATTCCAGGTCACCTGCAGCATCTTTTTTCAGGTCTCCATAGATTTGTGCAACTTATACTATGCTAATTGAATAACTTGTGCTGTATCTCGAACTCTGGTCTCATAAAGAGATCAGAGGGGTTGTGTTAGTAATAAATACATCTATGTTTGATATATGCCTTTTGTGGTGTCCTTTCATTTGATAATCAAGGGGTTACATATTGTAAAACTGCAAGCTTTACATGCATTGTGAAGTTTAGCCTAAGACTGCTTTCATCCATGCTACCACTAGGATAGCTGGCCTATAAGGTTGTCTTTATAACCATCACCATAAGGGTTGCTTAGACTGGTGCAAAGTGCCCACTACATATGCCAGGCTAACTTCTCACAGACAGGACAAATCAATTAGGGTAAATCCTGACAGGGTGAGAACATCATAACAAAAGGATGAGTTAAACAGTCTTGAGACACAGTAATCATTATATCAGCTCAGTTCAGCCAAGTATTTTGTCATTTATACTGAGGTGTTCACCTACTTCTGCATGTTGCTCCACATGTGAGGGGTGCTTGACTGGTCGTATGTTCTGGGCAAATTTGGCTGCTAGTTTAGGGTTGGTAAAGTATGTTGTTTTGCATGAAATACTTAATGTCCTGTTTCCGGACCATTATTTTCACTGGCACAAACACTCTTCTGGTAGCCTGTACAGTCAAGGTGAAGTCCGAGCAGAATGAGACAGCATTGTCCTTTTACATTGTTTCTTGCTGGTCCTTCGCCCTGCACAGAACAGTATCCCGGTCTCTGTACTGTACGAGAGTTCTGGACCCAAGGACCCCATATTATACCTCAGATGACATAGCTTGAGTGTCTAAGACCTATTTCTGACCCACAGGGGTGACTTTTTGAAGTTTTTGGTTTTAAGGGGGCAAAGTCAATTCTTCCACCAAGCCCAAGGTGCTCAAAATCGGGTACGATATCAGGTTTTTCCCTTGGCTGGAAGCTGAAAAAAACCATCATATAATACCAAAGGTATATAGATCACATGAAAGCATCAGACCTGACCTTTCTAACAAGTGTATTTATGTTTTGTTCACTCAAACAGTGTCTCCGATACCCAGCCTAAGCTAATTGAAAAATTAGCAAAACTCGCTGGAATTGCTCACTATTAGCGATTTTTGCTTATTTTCAGTATCAACCCTCATGACTGTTTTTGGGTCCCTGTGGCCACCAGGATCCTATATTATATCTCAGGTGATGTAGCAAGAGTGGCTATTGCTCATTTCCAGCCTCCAGGTATATGTCTAACTCCTATTTGTGACATTTTGAGGTGTTTGGTGTCAAACCTCTTTTTTCCATGATAGGCCATAGAGCTCAGAGTCACATCACATTTCTAGTTCTGGACCCAAGGACCCCATATTATACCTCAGATGACATTGCTTGAGTGTCTAAGACCTATGTCTGACCTATAGGGGTGACTTTTGGAAGTTTTTGGTTTTAAGGGGGCAAAGACACTACTTCCACCCAGCCAAAGGTGCTCTAAGTCGGGTACAATATCAGGTTTTTCCCTTGGCTGGAAGCTGAAAAAAAACTTCATATAATACTAAAGGTATATAGATCACATGAAAGCATCAGACCTGACCTTCCTAAGAAGTGTATTTATGTCTTGTACACTCAAACAGTGTCTCTGATACCCAGACTGAGCTATTTGAAAAATTAGCAAAACTCGCTAGAAGTGCTCACTATTAGCGATTTTTGCTACTTTTCAGTATTAACCCTCATGACTGTTTTTGGGTCCCTGTGGCCACCAGGACTCCATAATACATCTCAGGTGATATAGCAAGACTGGCTAGGACTTATTTCCTGCCTCCACGTATATGTCTGACTCATATTTGTGACATTTCAAGGTGTTTGGTGTTAAACTCATTTTCCCATGATAGGCCACAGAGCTCAGAGTCACATCCCATTTCCAGTTCTGGACCCAAGGAACCCATAGTATACCATAGATGACATGGCTTGAGTGTATAAGACCCATTTCTGACCTCCAGAGGTGATTGTTTGCTGTTTTTGGTTTTAAGGGGGCGAAGTCAATACTTCTACCCAGCCCAAGATGTCCAAAATCAAGTACGATATCAGGTTTTTCCCTTTGCTGGAAGCCGAAAAAAAACTTCATATAATACCAAAGGTATATAGATCACATGAAAGCATCAGACCTGACCTTTCTGACAAGTGTATTTATGTTTTGTTCACTCAAACAGTGTCTCCGATACCCAGCCTAAGCAAATTGAAAAATTAGCAAAACTCGCTAGAAGTGCTCACTTAGCGATTTTTGCTAATTTTCAGTATCAACCCTCCTGACTGTTTTTGGGTCCCTGTGGCCACCAGGACCCCATAATACATCTCAGGTGATATAGCAAGACTGGCTAGGACTCATTTCCAGCCTCCAGTTATATGTCTAACTCCTATTTGTGACATTTTGAGGTGTTTGGTGTCAAACCTATTTTTTCCATGATAGGCCATAGAGCTCAGAGTCACATCACATTTCTAGTTCTAGTTCTGGACCCAAGGACCCCATATTATACCTCAGATGACATTGCTTGAGTGTCTAAGACCTATGTCTGACCCCCCAGGGGTGACTTTTTGAGGTTTTTGGTTTTAAGTGGGCAGAGTCACTACTTCCACCCAGCCCAAGGTGCTCAAAATCGGGTACAATATCAGGTTATTCTCTTGGCTGGAAGCTGAAAAAAAACTTCATATAATACTAAAGGTATGTAGATCACATGCAAGCATCAGCCCTGACCTTTCTAACAAGTGTATTTATATCTTGTGCACTCAAACAGTGTCTCTGATACCCAGCATGAGCTATTTGAAAAATTAGCAAAACTCGCTAGAAGTGCTCACAATTAGAGATTTTTGCTAATTTTCAGTATCAACCCTCATGGCTGTTTTTGGGGCCCTGTGGCCACCAGGACCCCATAATACATCTCAGGTGATATTGCAAGAGTGGCTAGGACTCATTTCCTGCTTCCAGGTATATGGTGACTTTTTGATGTTTTTGGTTTTAAGGGGGCAAAGTCACTACTTCCACCCAGCCCAAGGTGCCCAAATTCGGGTACGATATCATGTTTTTCCCTTGGCTGGAAGCTGAAAAAAAACTTCATATAATACCAAAGGTATATAGATCACATGAAAGCATCAGACCTGACCTTTCTAACAAGTGTATTTATGTTTCGTTCACTCAAACAGTGTCTCTGATACCCAGCCTGAGCAATTTGAAAAATTAGCAAAACTCGCTAGAAGTGCTCACTATTAGCGATTTTTGCTAATTTTCAGTATCAACCCTCATGACTTTTTCTGGGTCCCTGTGGGCACCAGGACCCCATAATACCTGTTCTTGCACGCTGGTTTTAACCATCTACTTCTTGGTACGGCGTAAAGGGGGCATGCAAACAAAAAGTGTGGGATGTCCTCTGCATGGACCTTACAATGGCAAATTACATTCATAGTACATTTGACATCTATCGTTTTACACTATACATCAAGATCCGTGATAGATAGAATCAGAATTGTAACATGCAAAATAATGCTGAGATACTGCTGCCCACATGTTTCAAATTGCATCCCTCTAACATATTTCATAGTTAATTTGTTCTTTATCTGCTAAGTGGTGTGAAATAATATTTTAATTTGTATTTCATAATCTTTTTAGCTGTATTAAGTCAAAGAACAGTGCCCATTTTACAGTATAAATCAGGAAGCATGGGTGACAGATGCATAATGTAAAATGCACAATATCGCTGAGAGTAGGGTGCCCACATGTGCTAATTCTCAAGCCTTTGGTTGACTTTTAATTCGGACAAAATACTACTTCAACTTATATTTTATATGGCTTTAAAGGAGTAGTCCACCAATCCACATACATTTAGCATATAGCTAAAGTGGTCAGCTTCCATGCCTATGCCATATTTACTGGACTTGATACAATGTTTAGCTTTTTAATGCAATATTTGTTTTGCATGTACAAGGATTGTGTTTGCAGGTGGCTGCTTGACCTAAATGGGCCTACCTTTCCTTCAGCCTGGTACTAACTGCCTGTCATGTTATGTCCTTAAACCCTGAGCTGAAGTATTAGGATAAGGTCACACTTGATGCTTACAATGACATAGCCATCAGAGAGCCAGATCATATCCAAAGTTCAATCTGCCAGTCAACAATTAAATGTTTTACAGATATATGGTTTTCCTTAATTAATTCTTTTTATATCTCTTTCATTATTTCTATGTGTTTATACATAGTCTTTGACTTTTAATAGCAGTATATTTAATGTCATTCTGTTTAAAAAAATGTGCTATTCTAAATTTGCAACTTTTTTTTTTCTTCCTAGCAAAATCAATTGCATTCCTCTTGTTTGTGTGAAGTGTTTTAAAAACAGTGTGCAGTTGCCACTTCACTTGTCTAGAGTTTGCATGAAGAAAAGCACTCCTGAAGAGATTAGAATAACAGTCAAAGAAGCTAGATCTTCCATGATTGACCATCTTGCGAGGGGAAGGATCTACAATTATGAAAATCTCAAGGTTCTTATCAATGAAGAGGCCCTGATACCTGTTATAAAAATGTTGGAAACAAATGGTTGTTTCGTTGTTGGAAAGCCTGTCGATCCAGTTGTAAGCGTGGGCGGAAAATCCGTTCCGCTCGCGGATTTTGCGGATTTTCGGGAAATCCGCAATCCGCGAGATTTGCGGATTTCCCGCAAAATCCGCAAATTCGCACGCAGCGGATTTTTTTGGCGGCGCGCGGCGTTGGTGATACAATTTTTGCGGCGCGCGGCGTTTATCATCGTTTGCCGAGTTGTTTTTTTCGATAGTTTGCGAGTGCTGCGCCATTTTGGATCTTGCTGTGTGATCCCGCGGGAATTGGCGAGCGCGATTACGTCATCGCGGCTTGCCAGCGATAGTTTGTCAAAGCGAGTACGGCGAGATCACGTCTCGCGGTACTTCGCAATTGCGAGATTTGAGATGCGGCGAGCGAAAATATAAATTTGCAATTCTGCACAAGAAATCCACCAGCAAGCAGCATAAACCTTCTAGAAATGATGATTTTTATGTGAATAACTCCTTAGTTTGACATTTGCCTGCACTTTTTTAGCGAGGAGTCCATTTTGGGGAGGGGGCAGGGGGGTGGGAGGAAGGAAGTGCCCCATAGTCTTCAACTTCCTGTTCCTGTTCAGCAGGCTCCTCCCAGTGCTTTGTCCATCTCCTGGTCACTTTTCATTTGGATGTGGACCTGGAAGGATTACTTTTTGTGGATGCTGCTGGATCTTTGGATTTGAGGCCTTTTTGACTTTGTTTGGATCACTGTTGGATTAGAAATTTTACAAGTAAGTTTGTTTGGGGCATTACAGTTGCTGCAACTAAAATTTTGGGATTTTCGATTTTTGGGCTGTTTTGGGGCCTTTTGCCCAGGGGTACTCAGTGGTGGGTGGACTGATTCTTTCTGTGGGTTGTCTTGAACTTAAACATCATGGAGGCCATAGATGAATTGGGATTGTGCTGATTTTTCTGTGTTTTTCGATTTTTTTTTTTGTAAAATTTTGTGTTTTTCGATTTTTGACCTGTTGTTGGGGCCTTGACCAGGGGTAGTGAGTGGTGCATGGGCCTAGTCTTTCTGTGGGCTGTCTTGAATTTAAACATCATGGAGGCCATGGATGGAATGGGATTGTGCTGATTTTGCAGTGTTTTTCGATTTTTGGGTGTGTTCATGGGGAGGGACATGCCATGTGGCTGGTGGCCATTTTGAGTGCAGCTACAGGCACTGGCCATGTGCTGGCAGGCAAGTGGCCATTTTGAATGCAGGCTTTGTTGTTAGGCCTCCAACCATTTTGCCTACTTTTCAACCTTTATTTATGCCCAGGGGTAGTGAGTCTTGCATGGGCCTAGTATTTCTGTGGGTTGTCTTGAATTTAAACATCATGGAGGCCATGGATTGAATGGGATTGTGCTGATTTTGCAGTGTTTTTCGATTTTTGGGTGTGTTCATGGGGAGGGACATGCCATGTGGCTGGTGGCCATTTTGAGTGCAGCTACAGGCACTGGCCATGTGCTGGCAGGCAAGTGGCCATTTTGAATGCAGGCTTTGTTGTTAGGCCTCCAACCATTTTGCCTACTTTTCAACCTTTATTTATGCCCAGGGGTAGTGAGTCTTGCATGGGCCTAGTATTTCTGTGGGTTGTCTTGAATTTAAACATCATGGAGGCCATGGATTGAATGGGATTGTGCTGATTTTGCAGTGTTTTTCGATTTTTGGGCCTGTACTTGTGGCCTTTTCACCAGGGGTATTTGAGTCTAGCATGGGCCTAGTCTTTCTGTGGGCTGTTTTGAATTTAAACATCATGGAGGCCATGGATGGAATAGGATTGTGCTGATTTTGCAGTGTTTTTCGATTTTTGGGCCTGTACTTGTGGCCTTTTCACCAGGGGTATTTGAGTCTAGCATGGGCCTAGTCTTTCTGTGGGTTGTCTTGAATTTAAACATCATGGAGGCCATGGATTGAATGGGATTGTGCTGATTTTGCAGTGTTTTTCGATTTTTGGGGGTGTTCATGGGGAGGGACATGCCATGTGGCTGGTGGCCATTTTGAGTGCAGCTACAGGCACTGGCCATGTGCTGGCAGGCAAGTGGCCATTTTGAATGCAGGCTTTGTTGTTAGGCCTCCAACCATTTTGCCTACTTTTCAACCTTTATTTATGCCCAGGGGTAGTGAGTCTTGCATGGGCCTAGTATTTCTGTGGGTTGTCTTGAATTTAAACATCATGGAGGCCATGGATGGAATAGGATTGTGCTGATTTTGCAGTGTTTTTCGATTTTTGGGCCTGTACTTGTGGCCTTTTCACCAGGGGTATTTGAGTCTAGCATGGGCCTAGTCTTTCTGTGGGCTGTCTTGAATTTAAACATCATGGAGGCCATGGATGGAATAGGATTGTGCTGATTTTGCAGTGTTTTTCGATTTTTGGGCCTGTACTTGTGGCCTTTTCACCAGGGGTATTTGAGTCTAGCATGGGCCTAGTCTTTCTGTGGGCTGTCTTGAATTTAAACATCATGGAGGCCATGGATGGAATAGGATTGTGCTGATTTTGCAGTGTTTTTCGATTTTTGGGCCTGTACTTGTGGCCTTTTCACCAGGGGTATTTGAGTCTAGCATGGGCCTAGTCTTTCTGTGGGCTGTCTTGAATTTAAACATCATGGAGGCCATGGATGGAATAGGATTGTGCTGATTTTGCAGTGTTTTTCGATTTTTGGGCCTGTACTTGTGGCCTTTTCACCAGGGGTATTTGAGTCTAGCATGGGCCTAGTCTTTCTGTGGGTTGTCTTGAATTTAAACATCATGGAGGCCATGGATTGAATGGGATTGTGCTGATTTTGCAGTGTTTTTCGATTTTTGGGGGTGTTCATGGGGAGGGACATGCCATGTGGCTGGTGGCCATTTTGAGTGCAGCTACAGGCACTGGCCATGTGCTGGCAGGCAAGTGGCCATTTTGAATGCAGGCTTTGTTGTTAGGCCTCCAACCATTTTGCCTACTTTTCAACCTTTATTTATGCCCAGGGGTAGTGAGTCTTGCATGGGCCTAGTATTTCTGTGGGTTGTCTTGAATTTAAACATCATGGAGGCCATGGATTGAATGGGATTGTGCTGATTTTGCAGTGTTTTTCGATTTTTGGGCCTGTACTTGTGGCCTTTTCACCAGGGGTATTTGAGTCTAGCATGGGCCTAGTCTTTCTGTGGGCTGTCTTGAATTTAAACATCATGGAGGCCATGGATGGAATGGGATTGTGCTGATTTTGCAGTGTTTTTCGATTTTTGGGGGTGTTCATGGGGAGGGACATGCCATGTGGCTGGTGGCCATTTTGAGTGCAGCTACAGGCACTGGCCATGTGCTGGCAGGCAAGTGGCCATTTTGAATGCAGGCTTTGTTGTTAGGCCTCCAACCATTTTGCCTACTTTTCAACCTTTATTTATGCCCAGGGGTAGTGAGTCTTGCATGGGCCTAGTATTTCTGTGGGTTGTCTTGAATTTAAACATCATGGAGGCCATGGATTGAATGGGATTGTGCTGATTTTGCAGTGTTTTTCGATTTTTGGGTGTGTTCATGGGGAGGGACATGCCATGTGGCTGGTGGCCATTTTGAGTGCAGCTACAGGCACTGGCCATGTGCTGGCAGGCAAGTGGCCATTTTGAATGCAGGCTTTGTTGTTAGGCCTCCAACCATTTTGCCTACTTTTCAACCTTTATTTATGCCCAGGGGTAGTGAGTCTTGCATGGGCCTAGTCTTTCTGTGGGTTGTCTTGAATTTAAACATTATGGAGGGCATGGATGGATTGGGATTGTGCTGATTTTGCAGTGTTTTTCGATTTTTTTGTGCTCTATAACTGAACTGATGTTCCTCTGTCTTCCATTTTTTTTAGGTGCACAAGACTCAAGAGAACCACCAGTGCCAGGAAGAAGTCCTGCAGTGGTGTGTGTGTGCAGCATAACGTCACGCGACGTCACGTCTGGCCTCAGACAACTCTACAATTCGTGCAACTGCGGCCTGCTGTCTGACCTGCTCTGAAGAAGATGGCCCCGCCCCCAAAGAAAGTTCTCCGTAGCTCCTCTAGCAAGAAAGTTGCTAGTAAGGAGCAGAAGAAGCAAGTTACCAAGGAGGCTGGTGTGCCACCCGCCACTTTTTTTGGGAGCAAAAAAAAAAGTACGCCTGCAGCAGCAGGATCTGCTGGGGACCAACCTGAGAGCAGCACCCCTGCTCTATTGGGTTCAGTGCCTCCACCACCACGCCAACTTAAGTCAAAGCCCTTGAGTGCTTCAGAGGCAGTCAGTGTACTTCTCCAATCACCATCGACCAGTGATGTTGGCTCATCGCAAGAAAGTAGCAGCAATGTCCCTGAATCAACACAGGTTGTTGTAACTCATCTGACAAGTGTTGAACAACCACAGCCGCAACAACAACACCATGTGCAAGTACACGCCCAAGTACATGTGGAAGGAGAGGCAGCAAAAGGAGATGCGCAAGCAAAGGTGCATGGAGGTTCACAAGTGCCCACAATAGTTGTTCCTCCCGAAGTAGGGGCACATTTGGAAATCGACAATGAAGCTGAGGTATCATTGGAAGCCACTCCTCCTGATGATCATTCATTGTCTTCCACATCCCTAGCAAGGAAAAGATCAAGGGGGGTGTCTACATCTTCTTCAAGCCCACCTCGTTCTGGTGCAAGTGATCTGTCTTGGGAACCACAACTGCGGTCTGACAGTGAGGCAGAGGCACACCATGATCTGACACCGGTACCTAAGCGTAAAAGGAAGGTCGTCCAAAAACTCAAACCTATGGAGTGTGATGAGGCTCAACAAGAAGTGACAGATACTGCTGGTGATGAAGCCTCTCACGATGACGACGAGCCAGTCATCACAAAGGTCACTGCAGCCCCACCGAGCATGCAGCAAAGAGACATTTTGACCCTATCCCGAGAAGCTGCTGAGAGTGATGATGATGTCGGCGAGGAGGCAATGGAAATGGAATCATTAGATTTGGAGTTAAGTAGTACACCAAAACCTACCGCTTCCATATTTCTTCGCAAGAAGGTACCCACCTCGTCCTCGACCTCAATTCGTGGTGGTGAAAGTGCAAAACGTACTGAAGTTCGGCAATCCACATCCTCCACTTCATCTGTCATTAGCAGCAGGACCACCACCACCAGTATCGCCGCCTCCTCCGGCCCCCGAAGACATTTCAAGTCTCCAGTTTGGGACTTCTTTAGTGTTTGCCCAAAAAAGGAAAACGTAGCCATTTGTAGCCTTTGTAAGCTTCGATTTAGTCGTGGTAAGCTTGGTTCTAACTATGGTACCGGAGGCCAGAGAGGTCATCTTGAGAGAAGGCACGCTGTCGAATGGTTTCCGCACCTAGAGGCGGTCAAGAAAGCCGGAATTGCACGTAATGAAAACGTTGATTTGTCATCTGCTGATGACGAGGAGGTAGAAGAAGACGATTCAAACACTTCACTTACACCCAGTTCCCATGTCAGCAGCACACCCCATGGGAGCCACACTAAGAGTGTGGGAGAGAGTGAGACATCAATGCGGAAAAGTTCATCAGCGAGCGTAACTGGGTCGAAGAGATCATCATCATCCCGTAAATCATTGGTCCAGGGCAACATTAAAAAGATGTTGTTTACAGAAGCGCAATATGAACGCAACCACCCAATGACCCGTCTGTATAACACTAAGCTGGCTAAAATGCTAGCTCTGGACCTTCTCCCTTTTTCTTTTGTAGAAGGGGTTGGTTTTCTAGAATTAGTGACAGCGCTCTGCCCTAAATGGAAGGTTCCTAGCCGGTTCTATTTTGCCCGAGTTGCGGTTCCAGCACTACATGAAGATGTTCTGAAGGTGATTGGGGCAGCTTTGCAGAAGAGTGCTGTTCACACTATACATCTGACAACAGACATGTGGACCAGTGGCGCAGGCGCTGATTACATGTGCATCACTGCACACTGGGTCTCTTTTTCAGGGGCTAAAGCAAAGCTAAACTCAGGTGTTGACACTAACATTGTTTTTAAAGGTGCTCGGAAACATGCAACACTAGCCATGTTTGGTTTGGAGAAACGTCACACAGCAGAAAACATTTTGGATGTCTTTAACACAAAGGTCCTTAACTGTCTGTCCCCACTAAAACGCAAGGTTGGTTATGTTTCCACGGACAATGGCTCCAATATAGTTAAGGCCATGAGGGACGGTTACTATTTCAGAGTGCCGTGTTTGGCGCACTGTATAAACCTGGTTGTCCAAAAATTCTTGGGTAATAAACGCAGTGCAGCGTACAGTGTATTGGAGAACTGCCGAAAAATTTGCAAGCATTTCAGGCATTCTTTTAAGGCCCGGAAGCAGCTGAGGAGCATGCTATATCAATGTCAAATGCCAGTGAAAGCACTCATCCAGGAGGTGGTAACACGTTGGAACTCAACCTTCTACATGCTTGAGCGTCTGTATGAGCAGTATACGCAACTCGATCAATATTTCTTGAAAGAGGGTATAGAGGAGCTGAGGATGGGTGGGCCGCAATGGAACATAGTTGAAAGCCTAACACGCATGCTTCGTCCTTTTGAGGTCTTCACGCGTGCAGTCAGCAAGGAGGACTCTAATTTGGGAAAAGCTATCCCATTGTTGTACATGCTGGAGGACCAACTGAAGGAGGTGTGTTCTGTGTTTGGAAAAGATGACAAAAAGAAAGACTCTTTGCTTCTGGCTGAGCAATTATTAGAGCTCCTACAAGGTGATGAACGTCTTAAAAAGATCCACTCAGAACAGCATTACATTTGTGCTACTATTCTGGATCCACGCTACAAAAAGGCGCTGGCAGGCAGAGCATTCTTTCCTTTTGGTGATGAAGATGTTACAAAGTACAAACGTTGGCTAGCCTTGTCAGCCAAGAAGTTTGAAACAGAACGGCTGGAAATTGAAGGAAATGGCAGTACATCAGCAGGCCATCCCCAGTCAAAACAATCCACTTCTGCACCTGTGGCTGTGGCACAAGTGACCTCTCAGCCGTTAAAGACACCGGCAACCGGATCATCTGCACGAAAGACAACAGAAACATTGGAGGCTGAAGAGGATTGGCTAGCTCTGCGTGGGTTTGGTTCTCAAAAGGTCAGAGGCACAGCAAGAGCTACGCAAAGTGGAGGAACCTTGGAGGAGGACCTTGAGTCGATGGTGAAGGACTATCTGAATGACTCCACAGAGGTCTATGTTAATTCTGACCCATTGGCGTATTGGCATGGGAAAAAAGAATTGTGGCCACAGCTCACCAACCTGGCTATAAACTACTTGTCTTGCCCACTCGCAAGTGTGTCTTCTGAACGGGTTTTCAGTGCGGCTGGTGGGATTGTAACTCCCAAACGGAGCCGCCTCTCGCCCAAAAATGTGGAGAGGTTAACAATGATCAAGATGAATCAGCACCTCATACCACCAGATATAAGAGTACGAGAGAGCGTGCCGGATGAAGAGGAGGTGGCCAGCAACATAGATGAGGGAATTTCTACTCTGTCAGGTGGCACTGACCTCACCCTGGCTGAATTCGCAGAGTATGATGACGAAGCCTTATTCTTATTCC
Source organism: Lissotriton vulgaris (assembly GCF_964263255.1). Lineage (NCBI taxonomy): Eukaryota > Metazoa > Chordata > Amphibia > Caudata > Salamandridae > Lissotriton > Lissotriton vulgaris. The sequence goes on from NC_141691.1 coordinate 2,091,484,812, forward strand.
TGGACCGTGATACCGACTTCGAGCCCTGAAAATGAGACAACGAATCAATAACTTTCTTTTTCATCCTTATTCACTTTTATTCCTGTGTGTCTGTCTTTCTTTGTTGTGCACAGTTAATATAATTCAAACTTTAATCAGATAATCACAAAAACAAGCCCATCAGCAGAACTGTCTTCACTTGTTTGCTAATTTATTTGAAGGTGCCGCAGTCTGCATTCCTCAGGTTCACAAGTTCAGAAGAACATGCTCCTCTATCCTCCTCCTCCAGACTCCTATTTCCATCAAAGCAGAGGGCTGGTTTACGCCCAATGAAGAAAGACTCAGCACTTGTGGGGGTGTTGTTCTACCTCTTTGCAGGTGAGTTGACGGGTCTGGGGCCATTGCTGGGAAGCACTAAAAGTGGTTTGGACCAAATCCGAGGCGGAAAATTTTTTGTGTTTTTGATGACTTGCTTGCCTTTGAGGTGCTCTTAGGGGGGGTTCCGTCTGTTTGTGGGTGAGTTTCGTGGTCTGAGAGCATTGCTGGGACACTCTAATCTTGATTGCATTTGCTTTTCAGGAAATCCGTCGTGCCAACCCCGACTTATGGCCTAGCTACGCAGTGCGTTTGGACCGAAGGCCCAGAAATATTGCAAGTATGAGATTTTGCTTTTGGCCTGTTTGGGGGTGTTATGCTTCTTGGCGGGTGGGTTGCCGGGTCTTGGGGCATTCCTGGGAAGGTCTAATACCGGGTAGAAGTGGTTGGGACAAAATCCAGGCCGATTTTTTTTTTTGGGCTATTTCTGACATTTTGCTCTATGTAGCGTTTTCGGGGGCCTGTTTGGGGGGCTTCCTGGTGTTTGTGGGTGAGTTTCGTGGTCTGGGAGCACTGCTGGGACACTCTAATCTTGATTGCATTTGCTTTTCAGGAAATCCGTCGTGCCAACCCCGACTTATGGCCTAGCTACGCAGCGCGTTTGGACCGAAGGCCCAGAAATATTGCAAGTATGAGATTTTGCTTTTGGCCTGTTTGGGGGTGTTACGCTTCTTGGCGGGTGGGTTGCTGGGTCTTGGGGCATTCCTGGGAAGGTCTAATACCGGGTAGAAGTGGTTGGGACAAAATCAAGGCCGATTTTTTTTTGGGCTATTTCTGACATTTTGCTCTATGTAGCGTTTTCGGGGGCCTGTTTGGGGGGCTTCCTGGTGTTTGCGGGTGAGTTTCGTGGTCTGGGAGCACTGCTGGGACACTCTAATCTTGATTGCATTTGCTTTTCAGGAAATCCGTCGTGCCAACCCCGACTTATGGCCTAGCTACGCAGCGCGTTTGGACCGAAGGCCCAGAAATATTGCAAGTATGAGATTTTGCTTTTGGCCTGTTTGGGGGTGTTACGCTTCTTGGCGGGTGGGTTGCCGGGTCTTGGGGCATTCCTGGGAAGGTCTAATACCGGGTAGAAGTGGTTGGGACAAAATCCAGGCCGATTTTTTTTTTGGCTATTTCTGACATTTTGCTCTATGTAGCGTTTTCGGGGGCCTGTTTGGGGGGCTTCCTGGTGTTTGTGGGTGAGTTTCGTGGTCTGGGAGCACTGCTGGCTATATATACTTTACTTTGCAAGAGGTTTGAAGCAAATCCATGGTGGCAGAGGGGACTTAGGGCCTAGCTGCAGAGCGCGCGCGGAGTGATTTGGGAAATTTGTGAAAAAGTGACTAAGTCCCCATTTTTGTACTTTTGCTCTTTGGCTGTTTGGGGGTCTTCTACTCGTTTTCTCCTGGGTTGACGGCTCTGGGGCCATTGCTGGGAAGCTCTAATACCGGATAAAAGTGTTTTGGACCAAATCCCAGGCGGAATTTTTTTTGTGTTTTTGATGACTTGCTTGCCTTTGAGGTGCTCTTAGGGGGGCTTCCTGGTGTTTGCGGGTGAGTTTCGTGGTCTGGGAGCACTGCTGGGACACTCTAATCTTGATTGCATTTGCTTTTCAGGAAATCCGTCGTGCCAACCCCGACTTATGGCCTAGCTACGCAGCGCGTTTGGACCGAAGGCCCAGAAATATTGCAAGTATGAGATTTTGCTTTTGGCCTGTTTGGGGGTGTTATGCTTCTTGGCGGGTGGGTTGCCGGGTCTTGGGGCATTCCTGGGAAGGTCTAATACCGGGTAGAAGTGGTTGGGACAAAATCCAGGCCGATTTTTTTTTTGGCTATTTCTGACATTTTGCTCTATGTAGCGTTTTCGGGGGCCTGTTTGGGGGGCTTCCTGGTGTTTGTGGGTGAGTTTCGTGGTCTGGGAGCACTGCTGGGACACTCTAATCTTGATTGCATTTGCTTTTCAGGAAATCCGTCGTGCCAATCCCGACTTATGGCCTAGCTACGCAGCGCGTTTGGACCGAAGGCCCAGAAATATTGCAAGTATGAGATTTTGCTTTTGGCCTGTTTGGGGGTGTTACGCTTCTTGGCGGGTGGGTTGCCGGGTCTTGGGGCATTCCTGGGAAGGTCTAATACCGGGTAGAAGTGGTTGGGACAAAATCCAGGCCGATTTTTTTTTGGGCTATTTCTGACATTTTGCTCTATGTAGCGTTTTCGGGGGCCTGTTTGGGGGGCTTCCTGGTGTTTGTGGGTGAGTTTCGTGGTCTGGGAGCACTGCTGGCTATATATACTTTACTTTGCAAGAGGTTTGAAGCAAATCCATGGTGGCAGAGGGGACTTAGGGCCTAGCTGCAGAGCGCGCGCGGAGTGATTTGGGAAATTTGTGAAAAAGTGACTAAGTCCCCATTTTTGTACTTTTGCTCTTTGGCTGTTTGGGGGTCTTCTACTCGTTTTCTCCTGGGTTGACGGCTCTGGGGCCATTGCTGGGAAGCTCTAATACCGGATAAAAGTGTTTTGGACCAAATCCCAGGCGGAATTTTTTTTGTGTTTTTGATGACTTGCTTGCCTTTGAGGTGCTCTTAGGGGGGGTTCCGTCTGTTTGCGGGTGAGTTTCGTGGTCTGGGAGCACTGCTGGGACACTCTAATCTTGATTGCATTTGCTTTTCAGGAAATCCGTCGTGCCAACCCCGACTTATGGCCTAGCTACGCAGCGCGTTTGGACCGAAGGCCCAGAAATATTGCAAGTATGAGATTTTGCTTTTGGCCTGTTTGGGGGTGTTACGCTTCTTGGCGGGTGGGTTGCCGGGTCTTGGGGCATTCCTGGGAAGGTCTAATACCGGGTAGAAGTGGTTGGGACAAAATCCGCGCGGAAAAGCCTTTAGTTTTGGCACTTTTTGTAACTTAGGGTTTGTTAGGGTTAGCCCTAGCAGCAGGATTGCATGTGTTTCGGGGTGTTCTAGATTTTTCAAACTGAGTTCTGGGGTCTTAGAGCACTCGTGAGAATGTGTACTTTTGGTTGCAAGTCATTTGAAGAAAATCCATGGTGGGAAAGGGGGGATTTGGCATAGTTAAAGAAAGCCTTTGCCACTATTCTTAACTTAGGGTTCGTTAGGGTTAGCAGTATTTCTATTGCATGTGTTTGAGTGGGGGGGATTTCGAGTCTTGGAGCGATGCTGGCTATGGCTACTTTTGCTTGGTTGCTTGCAAGTGGTTTGAATGCAATCCACGGTGGGTAATGGGTAATTAGGGTACTTCGGCCTACTTTTACTTTCAAAGTAAGTTTTGTCACCAGTTTTCTGCTAGGCCTCGTTTTTTGAGATTTGATTGGGGGTCTTCTACATTTTTGCGACTGGCTTTAGTAAGGGTCTGGGTGGGAGCACTGCTAGGAAGATCTAATTTTGTTCTAAAACACAGTTTCAAGTACACCTAGCTTGAGGGGCAAGATCCGATACATTAATTTGCCCATACTTATTTATCCTTCAAAAGGTGACTCAGAGTACGCACTTTCGAAAACATTGTACTGTCTACTAGGAAAAACAAATTGTGACTTTTTGCACTCCACAGCCTACATACCTTATATTTATTTATCAGTGGTGTTGTAATATTATATCACTTCCTGTTTTTCGTTGAATAATTACAGGCCGGGTTTCAGTCTCTGCAATGGGGAAAAAAGGATGGAGTCAGGCTTCACAGTAGCGAGCCACAATTCAGCATCAGGCAGGCAGTGGACAGGGTGTCTTCTGGTGACCAACATCGATGGACGAAGCGTCGGCTGCAATGGAGGAGTGCCGCTAATAGGAGGATTTTTTTTCTGCGGGCAACTTACTTACCACTTCCAACAGGACCACTACAACCACATAGATACAGTATCCCTTGCCTTTTTCTCTGACTGTGACTGCATTTCTTGGCTCTCTCTCTGCTTCTACATTGATCCCTTAACACATCACTTAGTCCACTCCACTATCACATCTGCACCACACATAGTCATTTGTAAGTGCTCCTACGTAATTCGCAAGTCGCAGCACGCCCCAGGCCGTAGAGGACTGGGATGGCCCCAATGATGAAGCATGTCACCAAGGGGCAACCCTGGTGAGTGAGGGGACACCTAGAAAAAAAGCAATTTCTCCTTTTCTATCTACTATACCTTCTGTCAGGTTACGCAGCCCCTAAGCGCCTACCGTACTATGAAACTACATTTACCATGAGTAGGCGGGAGACTTGCAGACTATTTAGTGAGACTATATGAGAGTACCCTTGTATGTTAGGACAGCACTTCACTGATGCCTGTCTTGTCTTCTGTTACAGGTATCCTTTCCCTGCTGACCCTACCTTTACCCATCCCACATTTTTTATTTTAGTTTGTTATTTTTCTCCCCCGCCTAATGCCTCGAACACCCTGTGTTTACACTTCTGGGTGTTGGTGACATTTGGAGGTGGAACCATATTTGCATCGACTGGATCACGGGGAGTAAACCTGACACCTTCCAGACCAACCCCATTGAGTGTTGTTGTGAATGGATTTATAGTGACCAGCAAGGCTCTCAGGTATCTGGCTACAGAGACCTTATGTTGAATATAGTTATCAATATTTCCACCCACGCCCTGTACTGTCGCATTCTTTCTTCCACAGTTGTCGAAAGTACTACTTACTTTTAACTGACATGCATGCAGTTACAGTAGTGTATGCACTTTCAAAGATTGATGGATAGGTTTGTACCCAAAGATTTGTTTATGTTCACAATTGTTCGTCCATGCTGTGCTACTTTTTCTTGTCTCCCAAAACCTTTCCCAAAAACCCCCGTACCCATCCATTTTTCAAACCCTAACCCTCTTCCCCCGGGCTGTGTGGTTTTGATTGATGTGTGACTAAATTACAGCAATAAATCCACACACTTGCTGGGGAGGATAAGGTGATAGCAACAGGCTGGTGAAGAAATCCGAGGATATATTCTTACTCTGCTTGACAAAGACCCATGGCTAATGTCAAAGAACTTCAACCGAATTAGTTATACTTTAACATTTGTTAGGCTACAACGTGGCACTGTTCTAGTGTACTTCTGTCACCTGCTATATTCTGTATTGTACCTTTGTATTGCTCAGGAGGACAAACCAGATTTCATTTTCTTTTTTTCATAGGCAAGCAACTGCCACTGTGTCACACCACTAGTACCACCGCTATGAGGAAATTTTATCCGCCCAGGATTGCCAACCTTATTTGCTGTTTCCCGTGGAGCCAGCCCTGGGCCTAGCCCTACTTGCAAACAGAAATTACAGGTAAGATAGGCGTTTGGTTGGAGGTAGTATAATGGAGTATTAGGAGAGACGAGAGATTTGATTGACGGTAGTACTACTAAAGTCCTAGGACTATTCAGGAAAACAAACTTACTGTTATGTTAAACCCCCACCCACCAGACTCAAAAGCAGTAAAAAACAGGTATGGTCAGATAAAGTTTCAAAAAGTATATTTTTATAGCCCTAACAAAAGAATCTCCCGCAAGACCCTCCCTAACCCCAACGATTGTCCTTCAAAAGTCCCCAAAAATCACAACTCCCAATTCCCACCCCCAAAAGTCTCTAAAAAAGGGGCAAGGGACACTATGGCAGGGTGCTGTTGGAATTAGCAGCCAGGGCATCATGCTCCTTGCGGAGGGTGGCAAGTTCGAAGCGGAGGCCCTCCACCACGTTCTTATAATTATGGACCTCCTGCTCCAGGTAGGACAGTCTGAGGGATAAGCGGCGCCGGTGTGCCTTGCAAATCCTGTGAGGGGCAGCTGCTTTCTTTGCTGCTGGGCGGTGGCGTTTGGCTTTGGTAGCCCGGCTCCGTACCGCTGGAGCACTGCGCTGGCTGGCAGCCCGCACGGAGGAGGAGGCAGCTGTCCCAGTGGACGTTGTTGTTGTTCCAGACTGCGTCTCCTCCTCCTCCAGGGCCACCAGCCGCCGATATTCAGCAACAGTGGCATCCAGCCTCCGTTGCCGGGCCATTCGAGACAGCTCCTTCCTCCTTGATGGTGTCTTGGATTTGGAAGGAGCAACTACATGAAAAAAGAAAGACATAGTCTGTAACCAATGCTCCTTAAGATTAACACAAAATGATTGAGCAGAAAGTTGTCACAGTACAAGTAGCAAATTGAAAGCACAGTGCATAACTATTGAGGACAGTATCTATGTAACCTCCGACTTCTTCATCCTTGCTCTAACATTAGTGGGAGTTTAAGGAACAAATTCTACGAGCACTATGGACTTCTATTACAGTCGACTATGACAGTACACCACTCTTATTCTTCTTCTTCTCTCTTGTTTAGGAAAATTGGTACGTTATCTTATGCAAGCCGGCATAATGCCAGCGCAGTGAACTTGCACCCGAGAAAAACAGACGCACACCATGGTGAGTGAGACAGACTTGCGTTACTGTACCGGTCCAGTACATGCAGGTGGTGAAGCTCTTACTTTTCTATTACGGGTGGCACTGAGAATACTCTGTTAAAAGGGCTACTGCTTAATTAATTTAGCTTTCACCCTACAGTGCAAATGAGTATTAGAAAAGGAAAATGAAGAAGCTAAATTATCTGATTATCTATCACTTCACATGGGATGTATTTGATGACATATGGGATGACTTTAGGTGCTTTGCTTATTATTGAGTGAACAGTGATACCCCCACACATGAATGACGTACTACTACTAAACTAAAGTTATTAAGGGAGGTAGGGAGTGCCCACCGTAATAACTGGATATATGCTGTGCTTGCAGTTGCAATACAAACTACTGCTACTATTCATGGTAGTCTTTGGACAACGTTACAACTTCTTTTCCTTGCCTTTCCTACACTGGAACGGACGTGCGGGTGCGGTGTTACATGCTCTTCAAAGTAACACTTAGTTCATCCAGTGACCGTCTACTCTCTCTAGATTCACATATGCTATCTAAGAGTCAGATAGTACCATGAATGATCCAGGCATCCATCCATTCAAAGTATATTGCACACATACAGTTTCTGTCTCACCCACCCAGGCTGTTCTCCTTCCACCCATCCTTGCTTCATCATTCACCCAGCCATGCACCATACCATTTTCTTACCTTCCCAGCCACCTCGGGGACCAAGCAAACACATATCATTCTTCTTTGCCAGTCATCATTACATTTCTCGTGCTTCCACACTTACTTACACCCTTCTTTCGCTTTTCGTTCATCCCATCCATCAAGTTCACCTCAGATCTGATTGGGATTCTTCTCGCCAAAAACTTCACAGCTAAGTCGAAGTACATTTAGAGGAGGCTACTACCTGCTTTTTTTATAATACACCCGTGCAGAAAGCACACTCTGCAGTCTTCAATCTCAATGACTAAGGAATGTATAGCTTACCTCTGCCCGCCACCACCGTGTGAACCCTCACAGGCATGTCCTTTTCCGGCACTTGCACCGCCTCCTCCCCAGAGTTGTCCTCCTCGTCCAATGCCACCACCTCCGCGCTGGCCCCGTCTCCAGATGTTCCACCTACAAAGTACATTTAATAATGTTAGAATACACCACTCACTACTATATAATATTTGGTCTAGGAGGAAGAAAGAAATGTGAAAAAAAGTGTACAATTTAATAATTTTTGACTGTGTACTCTAGAGTAAAAATGTCCCTTTTTCCAGGGAAGGCTGTTGTCTTGCTGCACTTTTTGGCACAACTGATGAATGTTTGCTTTTTACTTTTTAACACGCACCACTTTTTCTCCTAACAGACAGAACCTTGACTTCTAAGAACACGAGCAGGATCAAGTTCAAACCAGGTGAGAGCTCGGCTCGACCACAAGAAATGTGTCCAATTAATCGTCAGCACTAAGCACTTTTCCATTTTCAGTTACACGTTCACTTTTATGACAAACTTGAATTTAATAAATGTGTTTACTTTTAATAAAGCTTTTAAACTTAAATAGACTCTGTGGTTTTTGGTCCTCCAGACTAGAGTGGATGAGCTAAAGGTTTTCGAATTTTTGCAAGCATGAGTCCGTGCCTCTGCCATCGGTGACTTTGGGAGCTAAATGACTCTGCCACACTATCTAGTCAGTAAGGAGATTGGGGGTTCAACTACAAAGTCTGTTATCACTGAGGTATGTGGAAAGTCTAACAGTTACAGCACCTATTATAATTGATAAGCTAAGCGATGCATTATTTAGTGTCCATAGTTCTGTTTGTGCAGATTTGTCCCTGCAACAGTAGTAGAATGGATTGTCCTATCCAAACCAAAAGTAAAGTAGTATCTTATTATTTCTTGGTGGTGGTCATTCACCTTTTTATTGTTGGCAATGGTCAAAGCATAAACATTTAGAATACTTGAAAAGACATTATGGACAATCCCAGAGGACTACACTCAGTGCATAGAGCTATTGCTGACTAGAATGGGAGTCCAATGGAAATGCCAAATGTGCAATCTTAGTTAGCTACACAGACAGACTAATAAGAATAATCTAGTAATACCACACGGAGTCATAGGGATAAGAATTTAGATCCTGTCTACAAGAAGATCAAAGACGATTTAGAAAAAATCGAATGAGGAACGCTAGGAAAAAATAAGTACTCTATATTAAAATTAAAACTTACTGGGGCCAGCAAAGGAGCCCTCGACTGCCCGGTCCTGGCCTGCATCGACAACAGCACCCTCCTCCTCCTCCTCCTGTGTCCTCCTCTTGCCCCTGGGGGAAGCTGATGTACAACATGAAAGAAAGAAAAACAGAAAACATGGATGATATTTATTTCTCAACCAAATCAAACATTTAAAAAAGAACTAACAAAGTAACAAAATATTTTTGCGAAATAGCAAATAGGGAACGACTCCACGGGATATATTATTGACCAATCTCATGTGGTCGACTACGTCATTACTTTAGTATTGCTTGATTTGCGGACCGTCGAATTGGAAACTACCCTATGTAACTCACTAAACAAAGTACTAAAAAGGTTTGCCTAGGATTGGCAGGCAGCAGTCCGCAGCACGCAAAGTGAGAGCCAAAGTCCATCGTGATTGAAGATCAGCGACAACACTAAAGTTTCCTACTACATTCACCAGTCATTAAAATACTCAAACTATTAATCCACCACCACTATTTCTTCTTATCGCCATGTGTACAAAGGAAGGACTGGACTTGAGTCTGTAGGGGCTGATTTATAAGGCCCTTGCGGCTCTTTTGCTCCATTGTTGCGTGACTTTTGTGACGCAGCGACAGCACAAAAGAGGCGCAATGGTGCGGCGTATATTAACAACGTGACGCATCTGGGAGATGCATCACGTTGTAAAGCCCTGCGCCAATAGGGGTGTTCCGGCGCAAGGGAGGGCGTTCCTGCGCAGGAACGCATCCTAAAAGTGGCTGAGGGAAATCTACAAGATTTCAATCAGTCACTTTGAGGACAATGATGCGTGACTCAAACCCTGCGCCTGCTTGAAGCAGACGTACGGCTTGACGCAGCATTGGGGAGATAGGGCACCCCAGAGAATTGATGGAGCTGCACCATCGTTGCGACGCAACTCCAGCAATGTGCCACCTTTACGGCACAGATGCGTAACGCCTTGGTGACGTTTTGGGCCCATGGCGCGCCGCATTGTAATACGGCGCACCATGGGTGATGGTGGCGTGACGCACAATTACTGGCGCATCCCTGCAACTTTGCAGGGATGCGCCGGTAATTAAAAATCTGAACCTTAGTGTGTAGCATTGCGCAGTTCTTTCAACTACACTCATACATAATTTCACAGGCCAATGAAATGAACACAAAATCTAAAACAAATAAGCATAGTAGCAACACTACTGAGAAGGAGAGCAGTGTACCTGAAATGCACAGAAGATTTTGAAATAAAATGTACCTACAATGTAATGAGCAGCATTATTGCTCTTGGTAAAAAACAAAAATTTGCAATATAATAACACAGCAGGAGAAAACATAGTAGTAAAGACATAGCTACTACTACTCACCAAGCCCGGGGATCTCAAGGCCAAGGAGGTCGAGCAGATCTCGCTCACGGGTCAGGACATCCGTCCAGCGGTGGGTGGCCTGGTTGTAGGTGCGCCAGACCCGAGAGTGGTGGTAAATGGCCTGGCACACCTTCTCCCACCGCTTCCGGCGCTCCCGGGCCCCGTACCCGGCAATGATCTTGCCGCCTCCCATGATGGTCCTGGGGAGGCGGCGCTGAACATAAAAAATGAGTTGGGCCACCTCCTCCGGGGTAAAGATCTCCCGTGGCATCACTAGCTCCCCCCTCAAACGCCCGCACGGGAGCCGGACACGGGGTGCGGGACCCTTCCCCTTCTCGGGATGCTTCCCGGCTCCCTTCACCATGGTCTGGGCGGAAAGGAATAAAGAAAATAGAATAGGGAAGAGAAGAAAAGAAAAGAGTTTACAAAAGTAGTTTAAAATTAACCAAAAGTAGCAGTAAACACAAAAATATAGGGCTAGAAAAATAGAGGGATAGATAATAAGTAAAATAGATAAAAAAAAACTTCAAACAAGCAAAGGATGGCAGAGATTGACAGAGGATACAAAGACCATGCCCAGAACCATAGCAATGAATGAGAAACAAGATGGCCGCGCCCGTTCACGACCGCGCGGGTAAGTTCGCGCGAGATTTTCCTTGCGAACACGCGCGAGACTGTACTGGCAAGCCGCGGACTTTGCGAGATTACACTTCGCGCCCGGAAACGGAAATACGTCAGGCAAACAAGATGGCTGCGCCCTTGAACGACCGCGAGGGTAACTTCGCGTCTTGCGCTACGAGCGGCTCGCAAAAACGCACAAAACCTTGCCAACTAACACGCCGCAAAAAAAACAAATTGCATATTCGCACGAATTTGCGGCTTCCGAATCCGATCTTGCGCGTGTTCGCACCCCGCGAACCCCGCGAAATTGCAGAAAAACGAGTTTTTCAAAAGTGAAAGCACTCGGCAGGGGCAAGAGTTCAAACTCATCATTAGTAACAATTCCCGGTAGTGCTTCCTGACTGGGGCCCCTCCAGAATTCAGTTGCTAGTTGCAACAATTGTATGACCCTGCTCTGACCCTCACAGCAGGCTCATACAATAGCTACAAGTAGGCCACAAAGAAGGTCCTGGGGAAAAAAAATGCACTGCAACAGAAAGCAAAATTACAGATAAGGAAGCAGGTGCCAGACTGGAATTTTAAAACAGTGACACATTAATAAACTAACCCCAAATTAATTCATCTGAGTTGAAGCAGGGATGGTGTGCTTGCTTTTCCCCCCCATAATCTACAGTAATGATGAACCAGAGGGTGGCATTGATGTAACAGAGGGTTGCAGTGGTGAAACAGAGGGTGCTGGGAACCTGTGATGAAGAACCAGACGTAGAAACAACATAATTCGCGACCGTTGCGCGACGAAATGTAAGTTCGCAATTGCGAACTGGTACGAAACCCTCGCGAACTGGCAGAAATCCTTGCGAACACAAAAAAACAAAAAAATCCGCAAATTCGCAAGAATTCGCGGATTTTGCGGATTGCGAGTTCGCAAATCCGCAAAATTCGCGAACGCGAGATCCGCAAAATTCGCCCATGCTTATCCAGTTGTTGTGTAAGTAAACAATCTTTTGGTAATTATTGTTAGTTTGCAACAATTGTTAATTTTTTAAACATTATCAATTGTTATATATCCTCTATTTCACTAACAGTTGTCCGATTTTAATTCTTGGGAGGGTCTCCATTCTATCCATGCATATTGTTGCAACCTTATAAGGAAACCTATGTTTTTTATTACCTTGTATGTTTGTCCAATCCATTTTTAAGGCTCAAATATAAGCCTTACTTTTTAGACATCCTGTGATTTCCGAAGAAGAAATGGATGCTGACCTTCAGATAGACGAGGAAGAAGGAACTGAGAAAGAATCTGAATTATATCAACCGTAAGTTTAAATAACCACTATCTGTTTGCATGACCTGCATCTTGGTTAACTATTTAATCTGAAACTGTTTTTTTTCTAAAACGTTTCACCATTCAATTCAACAGCCCAAAAGGAAAAGCATGGCAAACATCCATACGCAAGAATCTTAGTGACATGGGACTTTACCGGAAGTATTCCTTGGATTGCCAACTTTTAGTTGGTTTCCGGAACTATTTGAAAGAGGATCTCTGTCTGCAACTTCAAGCAAGAGGTAATATGAAAAGGCACTTACTACTATAGCTGTTTCTACTGCGAATACTATTAATAATGATTTTCAGCAAATTATATAATAACTGTTATCTGTATTTTTTTATTTAAAGCTGGAAAATGTAGCACGATTCCTATATTTCTACAATCCAGAAGAACCAACTACGGATTTCATTAAGAATATCCCTCGGACACACGAGTTTTTCAATCAGCTAAAAACATCAGGCCTGGCCCAGCAGACAATTGTCAACTACATGAAAAATCTAAAGCGTTTTGTCACTTACCTTTCTCTTGCTACAGATTTAAGAGAGAGTGAACTTGACCTATATACAGCCGCTCAGCATTTTCTCTCCGTAATAAAAGATATGCAGAACAAAATTAGTAGAGGCATTTCTAAAGAAGTAACGCACAGAAGGTAAAAGTTTATGATTTGTTAAGTACAATAGCCATCAGATGAAAATATACAGTAACATTTCCTATAACTGTAGATTCAAATTTTCTCTCTGACACTTATCATGACTTTCCACATATGTCTTAGGTTCATGGAGTTTACAGCAGAAAAAATAACTCCTGGAAACTGCTTACGTATCTTGGAGAAAGCAAAGGAGGAATTCCTTGAGGTCATCGAAAAACTCGCCAACAAGCAAAAATTCTCTGTGCAGGATACACTCTTGGTTTTATACTATTTAGAGGCACTGTTGCTCCTAAAACATGTACAAAGACCTGGTGTTGTGAAGAATTTTCAGGTATGGGAACAAAATAAAAACAATTACTAGGATCCATCAACGTAGCATCAGAGCCTTCCTTCTTCCTCTGCATGACCATGCTCAATGGTTAATTTTTGTATGTCTTAAAAGAAGGACTTTTAAAGAATTATAAACACTATGTAATTATTATAAATATCTCACAATTTTACATGTTAAAGAATGGGAAGAAATTATATAATAACAACAAATGATATAGTAACTGTTTCTTTTTTTTCTTTAATTAAAGCTGGACAATGTAGCAACATTCGTATTTTTCTACAATCCTGAAGCACCAACTACAGATTTTATTAAGAACATCCATCGGACACGCAAATGTTTCAATCAGCTAATCATCGGAGCATGATCATAATCATCCTTCTTCCTCTGTATAACCATGCTCAATGGTTAATTGTTGTATCTCTTAAAAGAAGGACTTTTAAAAAATTATAAACACTATGTAATATTATAAATATCTCACAATTTTGCAGGTTGAAGAATGGGGACAACAAAGAAAATACCATGATGATGACGGCAACTATTATCTAATTGTTGCAGTCAAAGAACACAAGACGGCAGCTCAGCAGATTGCATCATTTTGTTTAAGCCGTGAAGAAGAACAGGTGTGTATAGACAGTTCAATTCATATTGACCTTTAAAATATTACAGATTGTGAATACTTCAGTCACAGATGCATTTTTAATGTGAATTCATATTAGTTTCTCTCTGTACTTGCAGTGGTTTGAGCACTATCTCACAAAGATCAGGCCTGATATGTTAAGGAAGAGGACGACTGCTTCAACAGATACATTTTTCATATCTCCCACTGGAGGAGCAATATACAATCCGTCTAATGATCTCCACCGATTTCATGAAAGGTATTATTGCAGTGATGGCTGCATACTTTTGAGTTCACATGCTCCGAATGGCTGATGTTTGTCTATAAGTTGAATAGGGATTGTGGTTAATTTGGCATCCAAATAGATGGCTTTAGCATTACCTCTGTTGAAAATGTTATCAGCTCACGAGCCAAATAAATCCTTGAAATAAATATGCATAAAAAGTCGAACAGGTGTCACATGTAAATAATTCTTACAGATACGGTGTCCCTTCAGTCACAAGCCAGCAAGCGAGACGTGTTTTCGAGACAGCAACAAAAAAAGACTGCTCCGACGCGGAAAAAAGCCTTGTGGCTGATTATATGGCGCATTCTACATCGACAGCTGAAAAGCACTATAGAATGATGGAGGTGGAAAATATCTGTGCTGCAGCAAAACTGCTGAATAAGCTTACACAGGAAACACCACGGTGAGAAAACAATCATTGCTTTTGTTCTCTCTTTGACTTATACAAAACACAGTTGCAATACTATAATCATTAGAATTTAATGACAAATAATTGTTATATTTAGACCTTTATTTCAAACAATAACTAGCCATTAATACGGTTTGTGTTCATTTACAGAGACTTGAAACAAAAGTCTAATGTGCATTTTGCAGCCCTCCCTAAAGAGCAACATCAAAGGTATGCAATGTAATATGTTTTCTTTTGTTTATTAAATATAAATCTCTATTTCATAAATGTATGAACACTTTGTATATTATGTTTTACTTTTTCTGTTCTTTAATTTACATATATATTCTGTAACATGCGGTTTCAAAATTCAGTTACTAAAATTTAAAGGGTTTCTTGCATTTTGCAAATCTAAATTAACTAAACCTGCAAATGATCTCTATTGAAATCATTCTCTTTATATCACACAGCACTATTGTGATCTGCTATAGCCATAATTTCAATATGTTTTTTCTGTATATTTAAAGGGCACATAAGAGCGAGAAGTTTAATTCCAAAGTTAATGCTGACGATGGGGATGCTATGCTTCTACACATTGAAAATATGTTTCCAGTAACTCTTAATGGGGAGCCACCCAAAAAAAAACAACAAACTGAAATCTCTGGGATTCACGAACATCGGGTGTATCTTAACTGGCGTCTTAAGCAGCAACGTATGAGAAAGGAGAAAGCCATGAGTAAGTGAATATTCAGATTTGCTGAAATGTATTTAAGAAATATCCATTGTAGAAAGCATTATTCATTTTATTTTGTTTGTTTAAATCACAGACCATTTTCCACGAAGGCTACCGACCGAAAAGATGGTGAAGAAGTTTTATTCCAAAATGACATGGACGACAAATGTCCCGGAAATACAAGATGTAATTGCCAGCTGGAGGCGAATGTCAGAAGCCACATCACCGATGATGGATAAGCACATTCGGTCGTGTGTGCAGCGCCAACGGTGGTGTGGAGTCTCTGTAATTAATCAAGTAGGGACAATGACGGTCATCACAGACCGCATTTTTCAAAAAGGAGAGGTTGTGTGTGACTTTCATGGAAAACGAATTACTGTGGCTGAAGGACTAAAGAAAATGCAAGAACTTCATAAGAAGGAAATGAATCACTTATTATTTTTTAAACATCATGAGGATACACACTGCTTGGATGCCACCATAAGTCCATGTACATGCCACCCTCAAATCGAAACGCCAGGTAGATTGCTACCAACGTCTAAAAAAAAAAAGGCAATGTGAAGCCAGTGCTAGAGACAGTTCCCACAGGTGACACATATAGCTATTCTATTTTGTTTGTGGCATTGGAAACTATTATGATCAAATCCGAAATCAAGTAGGACTACTCCTTGTCAACCAGAGCCCACAAAGGACATGTTCCCCCCTGGATAGCTTAAACTAATTCTCACAAAATATTCCAGGTCACCTGCAGCATCTTTTTTCAGGTCTCCATAGATTTGTGCAACTTATACTATGCTAATTGAATAACTTGTGCTGTATCTCGAACTCTGGTCTCATAAAGAGATCAGAGGGGTTGTGTTAGTAATAAATACATCTATGTTTGATATATGCCTTTTGTGGTGTCCTTTCATTTGATAATCAAGGGGTTACATATTGTAAAACTGCAAGCTTTACATGCATTGTGAAGTTTAGCCTAAGACTGCTTTCATCCATGCTACCACTAGGATAGCTGGCCTATAAGGTTGTCTTTACAACCATCACCATAAGGGTTGCTTAGACTGGTGCAAAGTGCCCACTACATATGCCAGGCTAACTTCTCACAGACAGGACAAATCAATTAGGGTAAATCCTGACAGGGTGAGAACATCATAACAAAAGGATGAGTTAAACAGTCTTGAGACACAGTAATCATTATATCAGCTCAGTTCAGCCAAGTATTTTGTCATTTTTACTGAGGTGTTCACCTACTTCTGCATGTTGCTCCATATGTGAGGGGTGCTTGACTTTGGCTGCTAGTTTAGGGTTGGTAAAGTATGTTGTTTTGCATGAAATACTTAATGTCCTTTTTCCGGACCATTATTTTCACTGGCACAAACACTCTTCTGGTAGCCTGTACAGTCAAGGTGAAGTCCGAGCAGAATGAGACAGCATTGTCCTTTTACATTGTTTCTTGCTGGTCCTTCGCCCTGCACAGAACAGTATCCCGGTCTCTGTACTGTACGAGAGTTCTGGACCCAAGGACCCCATATTATACCTCAGATGACATAGCTTGAGTGTCTGAGACCTATTTCTGACCTACAGGGGTGACTTTTTGAAGTTTTTGGTTTTAAGGGGGCAAAGTCAATTCTTCCACCAAGCCCAAGGTGCTCAAAATCGGGTACGATATCAGGTTTTTCCCTTGGCTGGAAGGCTGAAAAAAACCATCATATAATACCAAAGGTATATAGATCACATGCAAGCATCAGGCCTGACCTTCCTAACAAGTGTATTTATGTTTTGTTCACTCAAACAGTGTCTCCGATACCCAACCTAAGCTAATTGAAAAATTAGCAAAACTTGCTAGAAGTGCTCACTATTAGCGATTTTTGCTAATTTTCAGTATCAACCCTCATGACTGTTTTTGGGTCCCTGTGGCCACCAGGATCCCATAATAGATCTCAGGTTATATAGCAAGACTGGCTAGGACTTATTTCCTGCCTCCACGTATATGTCTGACTCATATTTGTGACATTTCAAGGTGTTTGGTGTTAAACTCATTTTCCCATGATAGGCCATAGAGCTCAGAGTCACATCCCATTTCCAGTTCTGGACCCAAGGACCCCATATTATACCTCAGATGACATTGCTTGAGTGTCTAAGACCTATGTCTGACCCCCAGGGGTGACTTTTTGAAGTTTTTGGTTTTAAGTGGGCAGAGTCACTACTTCCACCCAGCCCAAGGTGCTCAAAATCGGGTACAATATCAGGTTATTCTCTTGGCTGGAAGCTGAAAAAAAACTTCATATAATACTAAAGGTATATAGATAGCATGCAAGCATCAGACCTGGCCTTTCTAACAAGTGTATTTATGTCTTGTACACTCAAACAGTGTCTCTGATACCCAGCCTGAGCTATTTGAAAAATTAGCAAAACTCGCTAGAAGTGCTCACAATTAGAGATTTTTGCTAATTTTCAGTATCAACCCTCATGGCTGTTTTTGGGGCCCTGTGGCCACCAGGACCCCATAATACATCTCAGGTGATATTGCAAGAGTGGCTAGGACTCATTTCCTGCTTCCAGGTATATGGTGACTTTTTGATGTTTTTGGTTTTAAGGGGGGCAAAGTCACTACTTCTACCCAGCCCAAGGTGCCCAAATTCGGGTACGATATCATGTTTTTCCCTTGGCTGGAAGCTGAAAAAAAACTTCATATAATACCAAAGGTATATAGATCACATGAAAGCATCAGACCTGACCTTTCTAACAAGTGTATTCATGTTTCGTTCACTCAAACAGTGTCTCTGATACCCAGCCTGAGCAATTTGAAAAATTAGCAAAACTCGCTAGAAGTGCTCACTATTAGCGATTTTTGCTAATTTTCAGTATCAACCCTCATGACTTTTTCTGGGTCCCTGTGGGCACCAGGACCCCATAATACCTGTCAGGTGATGTAGCAAAGCTTTGTCCTCGGGGTTTGAAGACTTGCATGGTCCCTCCCGGTTTCCCCGGTAGGGACTGACGGCTGTGGGGCTGCCTGCTCCCATCGCAATTGGAGCCCCCTGCCTTCCTTGCCTGTGTGTGGGTGGTGTGGTGCTCCCATGCCGAGCGCCTGGCATTGATTTTTTCTCCCAACGGTGCAGTCTGACTCCAGGAGGTGAAGCCTTGAACGGGGCGCCGGGGCCGAAAAAGTGAGCTGGAGCTTAGGAATGGGGGACCAGAGGCCCGGGCCCTAGCTGGGCCCCAGCCATGTTGGCTACGATGGGGACCCCACCAGGGGCCTGCTGACACCTCGACAAGAAGGGGAGGCTCCCCTGGCACAACAGAACCCCGTTCCTGGGCCTTTGGCAGTGTGGCCGGCCGGGGGACAGGCCCCAGGGCCTTT